>NC_141043.1:19494166-19810000 GCF_052040795.2 Danio rerio
GTTCGAGTCCTGGCTTGGGAAGTTGCCATTTCTGTGTAAAGTTTGCATGATCTGCCCGAGTTTGTGTGGGTTTCCTCCAGTTTTCCCCACAATCCAAAGACATTCACTGTAAGTGAGTTGGAGAAACTAAATGGGCATAGTGTATAAGTGTGTTTGAATGTGAGTGTATGGGTGTTTCCCAGTACTGAGTGGCGGCTGAAAGGACATAAAAGACTAAGCCAAAGGAAAATAATTTATTCATTTAAAATTATTTCATAATGCTGGCTTATCATATATCATACAGGTTATGCGATTTTGCCTTTAAAACATGAATTTTCTTTAAAAATAATAATAATTACTTACATTTATATAGCGCTTTTCTGGGCACTCAAAGCGCTGTACACAATGGGGGGGATCTCCTCATCCACCACCAGTGTGCAGCATCCACCTGGATGACGTGACGGCAGCCATTTTGCGCCAGACCGCACACCACACACACCAGCTGATTGGTGGAGAGGAGACAGAGTGATGAAGCAAATTGAATATGGGGATGGTTAGGAGGCCATGATGGACAGAGGCCAGTGGGTAGATTTGGCCAGGATGCCGGGGTTAAACCCCTACTCTTTTCAAAGGACATCCTGGGATTTTTAACAACCACAGAGAGTCGGGACCTCAGTTTAACATCTCATCCGAAAGACGGCGCTTACTGAACAGTATAGCATCCCGTCACTATACTGGGGCATTAGGACCCACACAGACCGCAGGTTGGGCGCCCCCTGCTGGCCTAACTAACACCACTTCCAGCAGCAACCTAGCTTTCCCATGTGGTCTCCTATCCAGGTACTGACCGGGCACAGCCCTGCTTAGCTTCAGTGGGCAACCATGTTAGAGTTGCAGAGAGCTAGCTGCCGGCATGAAATTGGGATTATGAGAAGAATAATGCATAGGAAACAAAAAGGATGCACATACTGTATAAACAAACAGTGCGCTGTTGGTAACGATGGGAACCTCACTAATCCACACAATGTCCTACTATGTGAAGTCAACAAATATTAATTAATGTAACTCATATCCCTTAAGGGCCACACTTTGAGGTTGTAGCCCAGGATTTAGCTAATTACCTCATTAGCGCCTCTAAGGGTCATTAATTGGGTAAATCAAACAGTGCTCGACTTGAACGAATGTCTACAAGGCACAAAGAGCTCATTTGAATAAACTATTACAGTGCTACAACAACTGTGTTTTATTAACACATACTACTGTGCCTGTTGCTCCATTAGTCTGCTTATTGTCTGTTCATAAGTACCTCTCCTCTCTGTTGTATTTTCATCATTTTCACTTGAAGTACGTGCTTTGTGAGATCAGTTGCTTTACTGAGTGATTTGGCTTAGAGAATCATTGCTAATAAAAACAAACATAAAAAAGGCGGATGATCTGGTTTGCACCTTAAAATGCATTTGCCACAATTTTGAAAGTACTGTTATCTGAGAAAAGTGAGGATTTAATTTAATTATGAGGTCTGCACAGGCAGTTTCATGAAACTCCAACAGAATTATAATTTTAAAATTAGTATCTAACAAGGGAAGAAAACACTTTAGAAACAAAAAAACACATATTAATTGCATAATAAAATTACATATACTTTATTTAAAGTATGTTTCTGAGTTATTAGTGGAACTATAAAAAATAAAAAAAGTTTGCAAACCAAACTAAACATTGATTCAACATGGAGAAAACAAATGGCAACCAAAGGCAACAGGTGCTGACTGGAGTGACACACTGATCCAACAAAACCTGACAAAAATTTCTGTTGTCACCAGTCAGTGTCTGTCTGCAGCAAAGGCAAGAAGCGGAATAAACCAAAACTGGCTCCCCGCTGTACTCCAGGCCCTTCGCAGCCTCATGATCCAGGGCCACTGCAGCTCCACGCTCCAGGCCCTCCGCAGCTCCATGTTCCAGACCCACCGCAGCTCCATGCTCCAGGCCCTCCACAGCCTCATGATCCAAGGCCACTGGAGCACCACACTCCAGGCCCTCCACAGCTCCACTTTTCAGGCCCTCTGCAGCTCCATGCTCCAGGCCCTTCGCAGCCTCATGATTCAGGGTCACTGCAGCTCCACGCTCCAGGCCCTCCACAGCTCCACGCTCCAGGCCCTCACAGCTCCACGCTCCAGGCCCTCTGCAGCTCCATGCTCCAGGCCCTCCGCAGCTCCACGCTCTCCGCAGCTGCACGCTCCAGGCCCTCTACAGCTCCACGCTCCAGGCCCTTCACAGCTTTACGCTCCAGGCCCTCCGCAGCTCCACACTCCGGGCCCCCTGCAGCTCCACTCTCTAGGCCTTCCGCAGCTCCACGCTCCAGGCCCTCCGCAGCTCCACGCTCCAGGTCCTCCGCAGCTCCACTCTTCAGGCCTTCCGCAGTTCCACGCTCCAGGCCTGCCTCAGCTCCATGCTCTAGGTACGCGCCCGCTACATGGTCCTGGCCCTCCATCCCTCCCCATGTTCCGCCTCCGCTCCACCTCCTAATATTATTATTATAAATAATAATAATAATAATAATAATAAAGTATTGAATACAAACAATTGCACTCATTGAAAAGTATTGCTGTGAGTTGAGAACATTAATTATAAAGTAGAAACAATTTTTCTTAGTCCTCCTTTACATTTATCCAGTTGCTAAAACAGTCCAGTCTGTTGACATTATCGGGGGACAATGTGGACCTTTTCTTTTGAATGATTTTAGCTGAGAGTGCAACGCAATCTCACGGCAATTTGTAACTTTTTGATTTAGTGGCTACAGACAACAACGTTTAGGCAGGTTTGCTGCTAAGAAACGCATGCGTGCGCACATACAGACACACAGACCAGGGCCGTGCACAGGCTGGTGGCCCGGTGACTAGAGCCACTGCCTCTCTGCCCTCATTGGCTGAGGAGCCCCTCTCAGGAGGCACTTGCTCTTCACTTTGCGATCACGTTGAGCAATGATAGGGCAGCCGGAGCGACTCTCTTCAGATTCAACACGCATGATCGCGTTCATTAAATTTGCTTAAACTAAGCGTTATAAACTATGGTTGTATTTCACAAGGATTCTGACACAACAATGCGAAGCATACACTTTTGTTGCATTTAAAGACGAAACACGTCAAACTTCATAAAACATTGGAGGGCACATGCTGAAAGTCAGAGAAATGTGCTGTCTTTGACAGCTCACGACTTCATCTTACACTTTCTATGTACATGTACATAAGACACCAGTACTCAGATTTTAGTATGATTAAGATAATACTCTCATTAAGTGTCTACCATGCAAGCAGCGATTTTTGATTAGCTTAAAGGATCACCGAGTCATGAAATGTGGAGGTTTTTCTTTCCGTTTGACATGCGGTATCAAATTCCATTAAAACAGAAGTTAAAAGTTAAAATCCGGGTCCAAGATCCAGCTTGTTCCGACACAAATTAAGCCCTGTATATGGGCAATCCAAACAGGACAAAACAAAGTGAGGGTCAAACACGGCAAGGCAAAACAAAGGAAACGTGTCGTAATGTTACAGATAACAGATAACAAGGCTCAGCCAAGATGTGTGTGTGCTGTATTTAAAGTCCATATAATCAGTCCATAATGATCCTCTATCTGTGTGTGTAAGCGTGTAATCAAAGTTAAACAGAAATCGGTGTGTACGAAGTGCATGATGGAATTTGTAGTTTACTAAGTGACAGAATTGTAGTCCAGGTAAATGTGCGTGTTTATCAATGATTAGCAGCCACTAGATCGCTGGTGGCTATAATAGTATCAAATGAAAGCAAGGTAAAGTCTTTCCTGGTTGATCTCATTGTTTTAAATGAATTCCTACTACTGCCATTTAAATGGAAATCACATGGCAGTGCAAACTTGTAAACAAAAAGGTTGCTGTCATTTTGGCAAAAAAAAAAAAAAAAAAGATTGGAAATGACTTAATTAATAGGATGATATACGCATAACATTAAGTTATTGATTCTATTGATAATAGTTACATAATTTGATTGAAAGGATGACGTCTGATCACATCCTTCAAAAAAGGCCATAAAGGAGATTGGTGTCATGATCTCAATCAGGGGTCAGGGGTGAGTTTCCCAAACTGGCTGAACTATCATAGAGCGATGCATTTTTTGTCAAATGATCGATGTAGTGGCCAGTGTTTTCCTAATACCGTAGTTTCTCTGTCGCAGTTCCATCGTTTCAACCTTGTTAGTTATGACATAAAACCTTCATAACAATGGGCATAGGGGGCATAACTGGGAATAGAACACAACCAGGAACTATGCTTAACTACTACTCTAGAGGTGTAGTTACAAGCCTAGAAGTTTTGGTGACGCAGTTTGCTAATGTTAGCTGGAGTGATGCATTTGGGAAACACTAAATCAATTAACTATGTTTGTAATGACGAAACTTGCGACCTTAGTTAGCTAACGATGGTTTAGGTGCACATGAGCGCATTAGTTTTGGCAATGGGATAATTTTTTGTTGTTGTTCAAGTTAAACATCTAAAAACAAAATTTAAGAAATGTTTTTTTATTTAATTTGTTATTTCAAAAATGAAATTTTATCGAGAGCATAAATTCCAGTGTTACCAAATTGGTCATTTTTATTATTGATTTTGTGGTTAAAAAAAAAAAAAGGCATAGGCAGGTTGACAAAATTTGGGCAGCTTTAAAAAGTAAATTTTATATGCAACTTATTTAACAAAACATAACTGTGCGCTCCTACTCCACTCAGTTAGTAGTGACCAGAGCATAGCGCAAACCACGTGGGCCCACTCGCAAGAGAAGTGTGAATGAAAGTATCAAAATCTGACTCCCTGGACAAATCTGACTCCCGTTCGCATTTTTTCCCACAATTGACAGTGTAACGACCCCAAAATGTCTAGGGCAGAAGTCGAACATAAAAGTTAAAGAGAAAATAAATAAACAGTTAGCAGGTTTATGATTTTTAAATGACCTTAAAGGTTCTTTTATTGTGAGAAGGTGGAAAAGTTTTGTATTTACATTAAACAAATAAATGTCAAACAAGTAAAAGTGCAAACAAAAAGCTTCAGTGCTGAGCAAGGCCAAAATAACAAGCAAAACATTAACTAACTCCACCCCGAAGATAACTTATCTACTGAATCTAAAATAAATGAAAAAAATAAATTACAAACACTACCCTTACTCCTTAACTAAACGAAAAACAGGAGAAAATCAGTGTCAAAGTAAATGGCACTCAGCCCCTACGGCGCTCAGCTCACAGCTTTATCAAACAGGGTATTTTACAGTCACAAAAATGGAGGGGAGAGGAAAAAGGTGGAGAACACCTTAATGTTCACAATTTATAAACAACCAGAAAAAGCACAATAACATATTTTAAACAAGGACGCCACATTCTTAGAAAAGCTCTCCGTCTCTCCACCCAGCGATTTGACTCCGTCGGTTCCTTTTCAAAAGATGCTGCAATCTCCCAGCACCAACCACAGCGCACGCACGCAGCACGTCCAATTAGGGCAGGGCAAACTGGAAACTGGAACGGGACAGGACGAGAGAGAGAAAAAGAGAGACACACACAGTCACAGCGGCACAGAAACAACCCAATACGCTCTTGCATAACAACAGCAAGAACAAACATTGAAGTGTTGTCTGATTGACAAGCAGCACTTAATTAAGTTCAAAAGAATTAAAACGCCAAATGGGACAAATTCATACTCCATTTCGAAAGTAAAACATACTCTAATAAGTAGGGATACACGATATATCGGAGGCCATATCGTTATCGGCCGATAAATGCAATTTTTAAGATTATCGTTATCGATCTGATGTCTAATGCCGAGTTCAGACTGCATGATTTTCAAAGTAGTCGTGTCACAGATGTTTTCACACTGCATGACTATCTGTGCTAGCGTTTCGTCGCTGCTTTGTTTACACTGCAAGATGGATCGGCGACATGGACATTCACATTGTATGACTTTACTATAGGGAAAATCGCCGACAACTTCGTCCAAACTACGTCTCACAGCCAAAAACATGTAGTATATCTTTTGTTATTAACTACATAATGAGAAAGAAGCCTTTAATGGGGTTGAACATGTACATGTTTGCTCACCTGGGTTTAAAGGGAATTAGCCATTTCTCCTCAACGTGGATAATAAACTAATTTCTTTCTGTATTAAACGTCAAACAGACACGGTTGCTCCTGAGTCTTGTCAAACCTCAACTAGTTTTTCCTCCATTTCGTGGGTCCAAATAAACCGAAAAAGAGCGCTTTTAACTTCTCCCCCAGCCTCCCGCTGCCTGCAGCAGGTATACACACACGCACACACAAGTGAAAGCTGCTCTCTCATTGGCTGTAGGCGATCGCCGATGTTATTTTCAGTCAAAACTCAATTCATATGGCATGATTTGAATCGCCGACAGCTCCAGATATTTAGCATGCCAAATATCTCACAGGCATCGGCGACTCATCGGCGATTCTCTCAGATCGCGTCTTTGATCGTTCATACTGTGTGATTGTCACTCACGTGCAAGAGCAGCGATTTGCCTGTGATTTCAGGCATTTGTCGGCGATTTCTCAAAACCTGTCGGCGAGCCAAAATCGGGGTTAAAATCATGCAGTCTGAACTAGGCATTAATTAAGCCGATATCTTTACGCCGATAAATTACGTAATTGTTGCTGCGCACGCGTGGGCGGAACATGTTCAGACTTGTTCATGGATCTCTCCTCACACTGATTATTCCTTTAAAGTCTGTCCTTTCCTCACGTGGTATTGCTGTGAGTTAATAACTCAGTAAGTAACCATTATCCTTATTATTGTATATGTTTGATTGAGTGCCCTTGTGTATTTTGCTTCAAATCGCCTCAGGAAAAAATATAACATTTGAAAGCCTTTCCTGCTCTGTCTATTTGTTGTGTTAGAGATAGCAGGGAGATTTACTTATTACTCCAGTGCCGAATAATATTAGTTTCGGAGTTAATTCTTTTAGTTGCAGAAAAGATGAATGAACGAGGACCCGAAAAAAGCGCTCCTCTTTTCTGTCTCTCCCTCTTGGCTGCACACACACATACACACACACCAAACTGACCTGCACACGTGACGCGCTAAACAAAAACTTTATGGAAGGTTTTCAATCTAATAAAAATTATTTGTTATTATCAACGCGTTGCTTCTAGGGATGCTCATTTCGGTTAATTTTGCTAACCGAAAACCGCCGCTCATTATTCGGTTATTAGCGGTTAACTGGTCAGATTACTATGAATTTTATATTAAACAAATTGACGTGTCTATTTTGTGTCCGACACATTAAATATTGCATTTTAAAATACTGATTTATTTTTATATTCTAGCATATTAATAAAACAAGACAACAGAGGATTTTCACGCACCTGGAGTGTTTAGCACAGAAGAGCAGAATAAACTAAATAAAATGAATAAAATAAATAGGACTGCTCTAAATTATTTTCACTTAAATAAATAATTTATATTACAAAACGAAAATACTGACTGATTCTTTTTAATAACCGGCATAGGCTGTTTTTTTCCAATCATATGTTTTTTCTTCCGTCAAATAAAAATCGCAGACTTCCTCAAATTGCTTGCTGCACGGAAAATATGCCTTTATTTAATGCCCCACTGTTATTATTATAAATCACAAAACCTTTTTACATTTTTAATAGAAATCATTATTTTAAAGATTATGTATTGCTATATGGTTTCCTCTCTCTCCCTCGCGGTTCAAGTGCCCGCTGCGTGATGAAAAGACAACAACAACGCGTGCATATGTAGACTTTTTGTAAACAGTTTTGTTGTTTAAATATGATATTACATCAATGTGCATGCATGCTTTATAAAGCTGTAAAATAAAAAGTTAAGTATTTGTTGCGTTTATTACGCAGATCCAGGTCAACATCAGCACTGGTAAGCATCAACACGTCTGTTTCAAACAGCAATATTCTTCTTCCATTTTGCTTCTTTGGCAAATGTGTCTGTAGGCACGGGTTATACGTTATAGTCCCGCAAGTTAAATATGTCTTGCAGTTGAACAAGGGGCCGAAAACGAGCCGCACCACACTGCCTTTATGTTGACAAGGAAAAAAGAAGAGAAGAAGCGCGGTCCTCTTATGAAACGACAGAATCAGCTGGGTATCGATTGTGCAAAAGTGTTGCTGTCTGTGTTGTTACAATTGTAATATTTAATAATATCGTGATTTTCAAGATTTGTAAATTCATACAGCTCTGGATAACTTAAAACAGCGATTAGACCTTCAGAGCGGTGTTAATGCGTCCTGAAGAAAAGCGAAACGGCTATAAACTCCAGCAAGATAGAGTGATTATATACAGAGCCATATACCTTTATCTATAAATAAAGTTTAACTATAGAAACGTTCATCTTAACTGAAAGCTTCGTTGAATTTGCCACGCATCGCGCACCTGTCAGTCAGTCAGTCAACACGTAACGCCAAAGGGTTAAACAGATTTACTGTACGGTTACAGAAAAGCTTGCGCTGTTATGATTCACTTACCTTTTAATACGTTTTGGTGCGATTATAATCCGCTATTAAAAGCAACAACAATGACTGAATGTTTTGAATGGGTAATGTAGCCGTAGAGGGATGCATTTTGGTCCCCGCCTTGGAAGAATAAATGTAGCGGAAGCGAGAGTTTTCACAGCACGAGCGCACGATCTGACAGCCTTCACTCACACACATAGATCTTGAGCCTTCACAGATCAACAGGGGAGAGCCTAGGTGCACTGGTCACTGAATCCATACGGGCCACACGTTCTGTCTTTATATTCTGCTCTGTGTTTGTCATAAAGTCATCTGAGCTCAATGATCAAGTTTGTATCAAAATCCGAGGGCAAATCTGCGCCCTCACAGCGGTTTATCATAAACTTTTCATCGATCATTTTCCCCGCGATTGACAGCAAGAACGAACACAGAAGCATTGATGCTACATGTGTTCAAAAGAATCTAAAACGCCAAAAAAAGGATAAATTATGTCACATTTTAAAAAAAAATACATTCTGTATCTAGCTTACCATTTGTACTGTGGCTCTGAACTGTCAAAACACCTCTAAAAAAGGCTTTTTCAGACATGACATATTTGTACACATGTACATTACTGTAACCCGTTTTATTCAAGAACATTTGAGCTGGTTTTAGTCCCTAGCTCTTTAATTTTCATCTTATTTAAAATATATTTAACTTGCTTGTTAATTAAATCCCATTTTGTTATTTAACCTTTTTAATTTTATGCAACAGTCAATTTGCATGTTAGTTTGCTATGAAGAAAATGAAATAATGCAGTTTTTGCATGCTGATTTGTGTGAAATCGTGAATATAGGCTATATATAATTGAATATATAATTTTGAAATCATAGCTTTTTTGCTTTGAGTTAAGGCTATTTAGTTTAAAAGAGCAGAGTTTCTGCTTTTATGAAGTTTGCTGTATAAAAATATAACATTTTGAAATATTTATAATTATCGGCCTATATATATCGGCTATCGGCCTCCAAGTCTAGAGAATGATCGGTATCGGACAAAAAATCCATATCGGTGCATCCCTACTAATAGGTAGTGTAATCTGCACAACATTAAGGCCCAATCCCAGTTCTATTTTTGTATCCCTACCCCTACCCCTTGCCCTTCCCCTTCCCCTTGGCCTTTAAAATTGAGGGTGAAGAGGAAGGGCTTTCAAATTTACCCCTAAGAACTAGGACAGCACTACAGCACCTGCACACGTCATCATATGCCATTGCGATCTCTTGCTTTATATGAGATCAGACGATCGTGACTGCTGTAGTGATTCTAGCTATTTTTTGGTATTTATCTTCAGGAAATCACTGAAGGCATATATTATGTTATCATAATGATCTAATGTGGCAATAAAATTGTATCTATACTGCGCATTTACACAGTGGCCATATTCATTTATATAAACACACAAAAAACAACATCAACATTATAGAAGACACTGTAAAACGGTCATTCCCAGCAACTAGACATTACTGACAGGGTATTTGGGTCATCAAGCGGTTTTTATTTTAGCTGTTTTTTTTATTTACAAGCATGACGTTAAAACACAAATGCAGCTGTAAATATATTAAAACATGTGCTTGTTTGTTGTAAAAATTTGTAATAAAGACAAAAAATACTAATTTGTGGATCTCCTTACTTCCAGGTGCTGCGATCCTGCTGTTGTAGCTAGTGTATTTTGGGAAATTTTCTTACCCCTTGGTTTGAAGTGTGGTCCTGAAAAATCTTTGTTCGAAGGGCTATTCACCCCTTCCCCTTTTCCCTACGCCTTCAAGCTAAAGAGAATTGGGTAAGGTGAAGGGCTAAGGGGTAGAATTGGGATTGGGCCTAAGTGCAGTGTGGGGGTGAGAGGGTGCAGTGTTTTGACGTGATCCAGTTATGTTGTGCTTCTGTGACTGCTGATATTGGTTAAAAATATAACAGTCAAAGTAACTAGGTTTATTTCGATTTAAATAAATTTAAATCAAATAAAACATATATCTAATATTTTGTGCGTTTTTTGGGGGCGTTTGGGTTTCAGGTTTTGGACAGCTTTTTGACTGGATAAAATTAGCTATATCTGACAACACTGATCAATTCCAAAAATCGCATGTAGTTTTATTATATGATCTTGATGAAAAATAAATCATGAAATCTACAGTAGTTTATAGATCATTTCAAATAGAAAATTTTATATTAAACTTCTTTGATTGTCCTTCTAACATTTTTGCATTGAATATACAGATTATTTACAGCACTTAAGAGTATATTTGCGCCTGCTCTGAAAGAACTGACTTACAAAAGAAAATACACTTTTTATCTAATGTATTTGAATCTTAATATGGGTTATTTTATTGATTTAGCAAATAATTGGATTTTTTTTACTTCATTATCGTTATTTATACACAAACCTAATAACTTAATTTTATAAATGTATTATTATGCAACTCTAATATGTGTGGAACATTATGAAATTGGTAGGCTACTTCAGGTTCTGACTAAATGTGCACACATTGTGAGCATCTGCAAGTCAAGGCATAGATAACCCACAGGACAGCAGGAACATGAAAACAAGGTCCTCTAAAGCAAACACTTGAGCAGAATTTGATTTGCCACATGATTTCTTTGCTTATTCGAGTGTGCATGTGCACTGTTCCCTAAGTAAAGGTACCGGCTAGAAAGCTTTGATGAAGATATGATATGCATGTCATTTTTCTGAACTTTTCTAGACAAAGCTTGAATTCATAAATGGAGTATACATCAGTGCAGTCATTAATATGGAATTAATTGATTAAAAATTAAACATGAATCACAACAACATACATCTATTTTAAGAATCATTTACGCACTAATAATATTACCTGAATTAAAATATTCAGTCAACTCGGATCAGCCATTCAAATCAGTTTGAATTTTATCAAAACACAAATGGCCATTTTTAAGTTGACTTCAACCACAAGCATAACATTCTATTTAAAACTCAAACAGGTATAAAAGACTTATATTTTGTGTTTTTTATTTATCCATGATATTCATAGATTTTTCTGCCAGATATGTGCACATATACATTTTATACATATATGTGTAGATATAATTTTATACATAAATGAACATTCGTATATGTTACTGGCATATTTGTTTACAGTGATGAAATGTTTCAGGTTTAATTTTGTCGCATTTTTCTTGCAAACCAATCTGAAAGTGGGCAAGAGTACAGGGTCTTTGTTGTTGCATTTTGCGTTTTAAATTGTGCCCCACATTTTCTAGGGCACAATTTAATTCTTCATTTCCACATTTTTTGAGGTTGTACATATATGAACATATTTTGCTGTCATATATGTATACATATATGCTTTATTAAATTATGTGACATATGTTTCTGACATATATATGACTTATATGTTTCTGGCATTTATGTGACATATATATGCTTCTGGCATATAAGTTACATAAAGGTTTCTGACATACATGTCACATATGTTACTGGCATATACTGTATGTGACATATGTTTCTGGCATAAATTTGAATTGTATGTTTCTGGCAAATATGTGACATATATGTTTTTGACATACATGTGACATATATGTTTGTGGCATATAAGTGACATATGAGTTCCCCTTCGGTTGGGGAACTTCAGTGCCATAGAGTGGATTGATTGAATCCACGAAATGGGAGGATTCGGTTCAGAAGCCGCTTGTCTGAAAGAGTATTGAACGGGCCAATGAATGCAATGAATTGGCAGCGTAAGCTTGCACAGGTGTACTTCATTGCCAATTATCCCAGCATATAAGCACACCTGGAGCGAGCAGACGCCATCCTTTTAGCTTCAGAGACTTTCTGATCGAGTCGATGAGGGTTCCTCCTGCTGTGACCAGCATTCTGAGCGAACGAGAGCATTCTCCCGGTCCAGAGTGTGTACACGCAGCGGCAGACGGTCGAGCTGGGTTTCTCCCTTGCCTGGCGTTCTTTGGGTCCGGTCCTCCAGAGCGGTGCGTATAAAGTTGCAAACTTCACAGAAAGAGCAACACTGTCGTGCAGCACGTCCTTTTCAGGACGGCGCTCCGACTGTGCGTTTCTGGATGCGGTGGTATCCTGTCCTCGGATGATGGGCACGAGCACTGCGTTGCATGTCTGGGGGGTCCAGCATGTTAATGCGCTGCTCGCGGGCAGTTCATGTCGTCATTGTGATGCCATGACTGTTGCGCAGTAAAGATCGCGGCTAGCCTTTGCAAAAGGGCGAACCACCCCAGTTGTCCCCTGCTCTGCAGCGGGCACTCGGGCAGATCTGAGGGTTTCAGCGAGAGATAATCCGTCGCCCACGGGCCCGCGGACCTCCCGCTCCTCTAAGCGCTCCATCCAAGCTTCGGGCGGGGGAGGCGATCCGTCTAACAGATGGTAGCCCTTACGCCCGATGACACCGGAGACCAGACGTCCACCGCGGCATCGGAGGGTGGGCTTTCATTGTCCGATGATGATCCAGACCCGCTCGCCCCCTTCGGGCTGGTGAGCGCTGTCACTACGGATCCTGAAACTGACATGTTAGCCGTGCTTTCCCGGGCTGCTTCGGCCGTGGGTTGGAGATGGTTTATCCCCCAGCTCCGCGGCCGGACCGACTAGAGGGGCGTTCCCTTCTTCCCGGAGGGGCACAGTAGGCTCACGCGGTCTTGTAAAGCACTTTTTTCTGCTCGTGCTGCGTGTCCCTCCACCCTAACCACTCTTGACGGTGGAACAGCCAGGGGGTATGTGGCGATTCCTCAGGTTGAGTGCGCGATGGCGGTAAATCCGCGCGGCGCCTCTTCTTGGCGGGGTCCGCCTCGTCTCCCATCCAAAGCCTGTAAGTTATCTACCTCCCTCGGAGCTAGAGCTTACATAGCTGCGGGCCAGGCTGCTTCCGCCTTGCATGCGATAGCCACCTACCAGCGCTACCTAGCGCAGGCGCTGGCCGAGCTGCACGAGGGTGGGTCCAACCCAGGCTTACGAGCTTCGCACCGCCGCCGACTTAGCTCTTCGGACTACTGAGTCCGCTGCGTGTGCGTTGGGGAGGACGATGTCCACATTAGTGATCCAGGAGCGCCACCCCTGGCTGATATGCGCGAAGTCGACAAAGTCCGCTTTCTTGACTTTCCCCATATCCCAAGCCATGTTCGGCGACACTGTCTGTGAATTCACCCAGGAATTCAAGGCGGTGAGAGAGCAGTTGGTGGGTGATGTCTTATCGGCGGTCCGTAGCCCGCTCCGCCCGCCGTGCCATTCATACCTGCTCCTCGCCGAAGGCGCCCGCCTACGAGAGCTGCTCCGCCCCCGCACACGCCTCTGGCGAAGCGAGCGCGTCGGGCACCTCGGAAGCAGGCAGCCCCCCTGCCCAGAACGCCACTAAGTCTGGCAACGGACCGCGAAGCGTCCCTGGGACAGGCCATCTGGAGAAGAGGGAACTTGCTCATACGCACAATCAGACTCGGCTATGCGATTCAGTTCGTGAAACGGCCCCCCAAGTCGCGGGTGTGTATTCACCAGGGTCAGCCCCCTTTCCGCCCCTGTCTTGCGAGAGGAGATTGCTGTCCTCCTGGCGAAGGATGCAATCGAGCTGCTCCCTCCAGCCGAGATGGAGAGCGGGTTTTACAGCCCACACTTCATCGTGCCCAAAAAGAGCGGTGGGTCACGGCCAATCCTAGATCTGCGCGCTTTGAACCGCTGCCTGCACAAGCTGCCGTTCAGAATGCTCACGCAGAAGCGCATCCTCCGGTGCGTTCGTCCTCTGGGTTGGTCTGCAGCATTAGACCTGATGGACGCGTATTTCCATGTCTCCACTCTTCCTCGCCACCGTCAGTTTCTGCGGTTTGCGTTTGAAGGTCGAGCTTGGCAATACAAAGCCCTGCCCTTCGGGCTCTCTCTGTCTCCGCGGGTCCTCACCAAGCCCGCGGAGGGTGCCTCAGCGCCCCTTCGGCTCGCGGGCATCTGCATACTCGATTTCTTTACGACTGGCTGATTTTTGCCCTCTCTCGGAGCAATTGATTATGCACAGAGACAAAGTGCTCTGGCACTTCCACCTGTGGGGGTTTCAGGTCAACCGAGAAAAGAGCAAATTCGCCCCCGTGCAGAGGATCTCTTTTCTCGGGCTGGAGCTGGACTCGGTCACCATGGCAGCGCGCCTCTCCGGAGAGCGCGCTCAGCTGATGCTGTACTGTCTGAGAGAGCTCGACAGTAAAATAGTGGTCCCACTGAAACTATTTCAGAGGCTCCTGGGGCATATGGCATCCGCAGCCGCTTCATGCCGCTCGGATTATTCTATATGAGACCACTTCAGCACTGGCTTCACGATCGAGTCCCCAGACGCGCATGGCACGCGCGCGCACACCGAGTCTCTGTTACTGCGCTGTGTCGCCGCGCCCTCAGCCCTTGGAGCGACCCCTCGTTCCTACAGGCCTGGGTGTCTCTTGAACAGGCGTCCAGTCTTGTTGTCGTTTCAGCAGATGCTTCCAACACGGGCTGGGGGGCTGTGCGTTGCGGGCATGCGGCTGCGGACCTGTGGAAAGGTACCCAGTTGCATTGGCATATCGCCTGGAGCTGTTGGCAGTGTTCCTCGCTCTCCACCGTTTTTTTCCGGTGCTGAAGCGGCAACACGTGCTGGTCAGGATGGACAGTACGGCGGCGGTGGCGTATATCAGCCGTATGGGGGGTATGCGCTCTCACCGCATGTCTCAGCTCGCCCGCCGTCTGCTCCTCTGGAGTCATGCGCGGCTGAAATCGCTGCACGCCATTCATATTCAGGCAAGCTCAACCGTGCAGCCGATGCGCTCTCACGGCAGCCTTGCGTCCTGGAGAATGGAGACTCCACCCCAAGTCTGTTCAGCTGATATGGGCGCGATTCGGGGAAGCCCAGATCGATCTGTTGCTTCCCCTGAGATCGCTCATTGCCAGTTGTTCTTTCCCTGACCGAGTGCTCTCGGCACGGATGCACTGGCTTACAGCTGGCCTCGGGGCATGCGCAAATACGCGTTTCCCCCAGTGAGCCTGCTCGCGCAGTTACTGTGCAAGGTCAGGGAGGACGAGGAACAGGTTGCTGGTTGCGCCCCTCTGGCTGAACCGGACCTGGATGTCAGAGCCCTTCCTTTGCGATAGCCCTCCCCTGGCAGTCCCTTCGAGAGAGCACCTACTCTCTCAGGGACAGGGCACCACCTGGCACCCTCGCCGATCTTTGGAGATTTTTAGACGCGAGGAAGACTTAGGTAACCTCCGATTGCGGTGGCTAATACCGTCACTCGGGCTAGAGCCCCCTCCCCGAGCACGCCTATGCCCTGACGTGGAGTCTATTCACTGAATGGTGTGTCTCTCGCTGAGAAGACCCCCGTAATTTGCCAGATCAGCGTTGTGCTTTCTTTACGCCGAGAGAAGTTGGAGAGCAGGCTGTCGCCCTCCACACTCAAGGTTACGTGGCTGCCATATCCGCTCTCATAACGCGGTGGCTGGCAGCACCGTGGGAACGCATAACCTCATCATCCGGTTCCTCAGGGGCGCTAACCGAATTAATCCACCCCGCCCCCTCTCATGCCCTCTTAGGATTTCGCCCTCACTACACAAGCCGCGTCAGATCCCTTCGATCCTCAACTCAGTATCTTTCTGTCCCTGAAGACAGCTCTGCTGGTCGCGTTGATATCGATTAGAGGGTCGGGGACCCGGAGGCATTTTTCGGTCAGTGACTCATGCCTGTAATTGGGCTGGCTTTCTCTCACGTCCTGAGACCCCGCCCGCGATATGTGCCCAAGGTTCCTACCACTCCGTTTTAATACGAGGTAGTGAGCCTGCAAGCGCTGCCCTCGGAGGAGGCAGACCCAGCCCTTCTTTATTGTCCAGTTCGCGTTTTGCGTATTATCCGGACCGCACTCAGATTTTAGATCATCTGAGCAGCTCTTCGTCTGTTATAGCGGTCGGCAGCAGGGAAGTGCCGAAGTTCCCACTAGATTGTGGATGCCTTTCTTTCACTATCAGAGCCGCGTCCCCCGAGAGCGCGTGCGCACTCCACTCGGAGCTTCGCATCCTCTCGAGCGCGCACACGCGGCGCCCCTCTAACAGACATCTGTAGAGCTGCGGGCTGGGTGACACCCAACACATTTGCAAGGTTTTACAATCTGCGAGTGGAGCCGGTTTCCTCAAGGGTATTAGGTAACCCTTGGTGATTGAGGAAACAATTCGGTAGGGTGTTGAAACACGCTTGCTGCGCCATTTTCCCTAACACGGAGATACGTGCGCCTTTTTATCTGTCAGTAAAGTTCCCCATCAGGTGAGCCCTGCAGATTCCTCCGTGGCCCCCAGCACTGACTCAGCGGAGGAGTCACTTGCTGGCCCACTACGTTGTAGGTCTGCCCGCTGGTCAGCCCGCGTTTTGGGTAAAGGTGCCTGCTACGCGTGATCCCCACTAGGTGATCCCATATGCTTATTCCGCCACGGTTAAGTCCCCCCCCCTGGGCGGACCCGTGTCTTCCCTCCCCGCTAACCACTCTTTTGCTATGCGTACTCCCCCTTTTTAGGGCTAGTCCATATGTAAATTCTGCCATCTATCCCCCCTTGGGTAACGGATGAACTCCGCAGCGTCCTCCCTATCGGGATTGCACGCTTCCCAACGTACTGTCGTATTTTCCTAGAATTATCTAGATGCTCACGACTTCCCAAAAATATATCTAAATCCGTAAAACTTCTGTTGAAGTAGGATAAATTAGGGCCAGGGACACGTTGGAGGACCGAGCCTCCCATGATGTGGGTGCATCACGCTTGCTTGACAATCCCCTCATCGGGGGCGTTGGTAAGGTGCAGTCATTATGGCGCTTTCCATACTTCTCCCATTTCGTGGATTCAATCAATCCACTCTATGGCACTGAAGTTCCCCAACCGAAGGGGAACGTTCGAGGTTACAGAAGTAACCCTTCGTTCCCCGAGGAGGGGAACGGAAGTGCCATACTTCGTCGCCATAATGACTGTCCCTTAGCTGTTTGAAAGTCTCTTCAGCTTAAAAGGATGGCGTCTGCTCGCTCCAGGTGTGCTTATATGCTGGGATAATTGGCAATGAAGTACACCTGTGCAAGCTTACGCTGCCAATTCATTGCATTCATTGGCCCGTTCAATACTCTTTCAGACAAGCGGCTTCTGAACCGAATCCTCCCATTTCGTGGATTCAATCAATCCACTCTATGGCACTTCCGTTCCCCTCCTCGGGGAACGAAGGGTTACTTCTGTAACCTCGAACGTTTCTGACATACATGTGGCCTACATGTTTGTGACCTATATGTTTCTGAAATACATGTGATCTATATGCAGTGGTGTAAAGTAACTAATTACAAATACTTAAATTACTGTAATTGAGTAGTTTTTCTCAGGAATTGTAATGTACTATTTTCCTTGAGTACATTTTTTGTGCAGTATCTGTACTTTTACTCCACTACTTTCCTTTAACCTGCTGTCACTACTTTATTTTTTCTTGTCTATGGGAATTAGAAAAATCAGTCCTGTAATTCTTGTCCTATCAAATCACACAAAGAAGGTAAATTGCATCACAATGAACTACTTCAAGACATGTGCACTTTACATTGCAGCAAACTGTTTGGAAGCATTAAAAGTGTCCAAAAAGATGTTTAAAATCTTTACACGCATTGACCCAGAGACTGTTTGAATCAGAGATGCCCAAACACAGTCACAGTGTCTGGCAGATTTTAGCTCTAACTTGCCTCAACACACCTGCACGGGTGTTTCTAGAAAGCCTAGTATGAGATTGATTAGCTAGCCCAGGTGCATCTTATTGGGATTGGAATTAAACTTTGCAGGTCACCGGCCCTCCAGGACCGAGTATGGCACCCCTGGTTTAAATGCATGTCACTGATGAGAAGATGATGGATATTTACAGTATGATGACCGAAATGGCCTAAAACACCCAGCAGACACAAGACGTCAACATGCCGTCAGATTCAAATTGTACCCTAACGTCGTGGAGACGCTGCATTTTGTTTGGAAATAAAAATCGGGTTTACATCTGAACTTATCGTCAGCCCGATGTCAATGTCCAATGTCCAACCTAAAACCAGCCAAATATCAACGTCTAATGATGTTACAGCTTGACGTTGTGTGGACGTTACCACTTTGACGTCTATCAGATGTTGAATTTTGGTTGCCATGACTGATGAATAAATGTCAGTATTTGACATCATTAGGATGTTGGTTTAAGATGTTGGCTCGACATTGGATTTTGGTCACTTTCTAACAGCCTAAATTAACCAAATATCAACGTCATTTGGTGTCATTATTGGTGTAAAAATACATATTTAATGCTTTGTTTATTCTCCACAAATAAACATGTAGCAAATTATAATAATAATGTAGATTAACTTGCATGCATATCCACATTAATAATCTGTGACAAACTATAATGTAGATTAAAGTGCTCTCATATCTACACCATTATTACTCTAGTAAATTAGCTCAAGGATATTCTTCTCGCACCTTTCCCTGCCGTTATAATGTTGCAAGTTATGATTCAGATTTCAAGGCTTGTGTACCTTCTGGAACATTATATAGCGTACTAGCTTAGTGGGAGGAAGATTCATTTGAACAGGGCTTCAAATGAATCGACTCTTTTGATCTGAACAAACGAATCGTTCAGCGATACTATCAACAAAGTTTGAGCAGGGTAACAAGATCAAAGTTTAAGACATTAGATTCATTAATATACACAGGCACCTTTCTTTATACAAAATTAAACTTTATTGACTAATCTAACAGAAACTAACACCTAACACAAACACACATTCATACAAGCATAGGGAAGAGTAACAAACGTGAGGTAAGAGGTTGAGAAGGTGTAATGATTGGAAAACCTCGGAGTTTGTAAGCACAAACCAAGCAAACCAAACGTAATCAAATTCAATATAACCCTTCTATTGTCTCTTTAGGGTTGAATTTAGTTCAAGGTGATACTTCCGGTCTGTTCGTGATGTCCGAACTACCGTTGTTGAGCGCGTGGTTCGCTGTCGTTCTTTGTTCCACACAAGGCTGTAGTTTCAAGTTGAAGCGGCAAAAAGGATTCTGGGCAGTGAAATATCCGAGCGCGGTGCGATTAACCCTTTCCGTCTGGGTTTCTGCATGCTTTCTTGGAGGTTTCTCAGTCTGTGAGGGAGTTGTAGAGATTTGAAGAAAGTTTCAAAACAGAGGCCTTTGGAGCAGAGAGGGGGGTTCTTCAGGAGTTGCAGTTCAAAGGGAGACGGGGAGAGAGAGGTTGAACAGAGAGGAGGCCGTAGCTCTTTGTCCCAAGCATATATAGGGCAGGTTCGGATCCACCCTCCATGGAAAGTTGACCAATTAGAAGCTAACTTCCTGGAATAATAAATTTATGGGTCTTTGTCTGAAGCAGAATAATTTGCATAGGCAAATATTATGCAAATCGGGACAGAAATGTTGAAGTCTCTTAAAATGTTAATATTTTGCACTCATATTAAAATAAAATGTCAACGATCAATTTGTACAGCGAGTGAGCTTTCCGAAAAGTCCAAACTTGAACTGTATAAGAGGTTGTTTAGCTTAGGTACAGTTAAACATTATATGCAGGGGTATCAAAAATCAAAATCAAAATCAAAAATATTAATACAAGAGAAAGGGAAACTTTGCAAAACATATGATTAAACATAAAGAGATGTAAACAGAATCTTCTCTGGGCAAAGTTGGCTCGGTTGTGGAATAAAAAGCTAAATAATTATCTGGCTGGCTGGCCAAAGTTACTACATTGGAGATCAAAATAATGTTGTCCTTAGACGCGGGCTAGACATTAAATTTTGGTCACCTGACATCACAACTTTAATCTAACCAAACATTAATGTCTTATGACATTGTGTGCCTGCTGGGCAATAACTAAATGCACTACAGAATGTTACTTTACACACACACATCCACAAATTACATGTAAATGCATCAACTTTTAACAGCATAATAATCATTACTCATGAGTACTTTTGAAAGGGCTACTTTTTACTCCTACTTTGAGTAATATTTACAAGAGGTACTTTTACTCAACCCACACTACATTTTTAGGCAAGTAATGGTATTTTACTTAAGTATGCTTTTTCAGTACTCTTTCCACCACTGCCTACATGTTTCTGACATACACATGACATATATGTTTCTGGCAAATATGTGACATATATGTTTCTGACATACATGTGACCTACATGTTTGTGGCATATATGTGACCTATATCTTTTTTGGCATATTCAATTCAATTCAATTCAGGTTTATTTGTATAGCGCTTTTACAATGTAGATTGTGTCAAAGCAGCTTCACATAAATGGTCATAGTAACTGGATCAGGGTATTTCAGTTTTTAGTGTTTAAGTTAATTTCAGTTTAGCTCAGTTCAGTGTGGTTTGAAATCATTGCTGAGAGTCCAAACATTGAAGAGCAAATTCATCGATGCGTAGCTCTACAGATTCTGAACCATGCAAGCCAGTGGCGACATATATGTGACCTATATGTCTCTGACATACATGTGACATATGTTTGATGCATATGTGATGTATATGTTTCTGACATATCGTCGCCTTAGAATTATAAGGTTCTATCTGACATTTTTGTCAAAATTGAGTTATTGACATATTCTTATTTAATGAAAACTTATTTACATTATGTGATGTGTTTTTATAAGTTGTTTACATTTTAAGACTTTTTATTTAAAAAAAAAAAAAAAGATTTATCTACAAAGTCGAAGTCTAGCTTGGCTCTATAAGGTTCTATCTGCGAGCCAATCAGCATTTTTAATGCACGTACAAGGACCAATCAGGATCAGTTTTCTTTGTCATTTCGCCGGACTGCTCCATTGACAGCAGGAAACACCAGAAAGACAAAAATCACACAAAGTTAGAGTCTGCTAAATAATGCCGCACCACACAAAATTGAAGCGTGTGAAAAGGTGATGATTTAGAAGCATTTCTTGACATTGAGATTCATTCATCTTTTCAGCTTAGTCTCTTTACTAATCTGGGTTCACCACAGCGGAATGAACCACCAACTTATCCAGCATATAATTTACGCAGCGGATACCCTTACAACTGCAACCCATCACTGGAAAACACCCATACACAGTTAATCAAACACATACACTATGGCCAATTTTAGTTTACCCAATTCACCTGTACCGCATGTCTTTGGTCTTTGGACTGGAAACCGGGGCACCCGGAGGAAACCCACAGCAAAACGAAGAGTAAATGCAAACTCCACACAGAAATGCCAACTGACCCAGCTGAGGCTCGAACCAGCATTTTTCTTGCTGTAAGGCGATCGTGCACCACTGTGGCACTGCGTCGCCGACATTTAGATGAAATTTTACATTTTATATTGTTGAAAAAGAGATGAATATTAAAAAATGTATATATTAAATGTGAAATATATTTATTTGTTTACATATAGTCAGTGAAACACTTTTTTTTGTGTTTATTAAACTCATTTGGTCATCGTCTGTTTCTTTTAAAGTCTTTAAATTTAATATTAAGCCTTGAAGGGCAAATACTTAATTTAATTCATAGGGCATATAATTCAATAAATATGATTCAATAATTCATATAAACCATAAAGTGTCATAAATATTATTATATATTAATTAGATAAAATTAACATCCTCACTGGAAAAAAATATTTAGCCCAGCCTTGTAAGCTCAATTTGAACAAGAAAAAATATTCATCCTAAAACATGAATAAATATTCATTTAACTTTTTCAAGCATCAACATATTGTTACAACACCAACTTATATATTTTTTGATTGTATTTCTTGAAAAGTAATGCTTCAATGAATGATCTGCCAGATAGAACCTTATAATTCCAAGCGGAAAATTACTTTTCAGAATGAGAAGGTTCTATCTGCATTTATTGTGGTTTTTTTACTCCAATTTGCAAGTATAAGAGAACTTTGATCATTTGCATTTAGAGTTACTGTTACACACATGTTGTTTGCTATATGGAATGCAAAAACTTTGAAGCTCAATATCTCAAAATCATTCAGAACGCAGATAGAACCTTATAATTCTAAGGTGATGATATATATGTGGCCTACATGTTTGTGGCATATATGTGACATATGTTTGATGCATATATGTGACATATATGTTTCTGACATACATGTGACCTACATGTTTGTGGCATATATGTGACCTATATGTTTCTGGCAAACACGTGACCTTTATAGTTTTTACATACATGTGACCTGCACTTTATAGTCAATTTTGTGACATATACTGTATGTTTCTGAGATATATGTGACATATTTTTCTGGCATTTATGTGATGTCTGTTTTTGACCTACACGTGCATGTGACTATATGTTTCTGGCATATACATATATAAATATTTTTCCGCCATATATGTGTACATATGTTTGTGTGTGTGTGTGTGTGTGTGTGTGTGTGTGTGTGTGTGTGTGTGTGTGTTTGTGTGTGTGTGTGTGTGTGTGTGTGTGTGTGTGTATTTGTGTCTGTGTGTGTGTGTGTGTGTGCTTGTGCATGTGTGTGTGTGTGTCCAAAACCTTGCATCTCACTGACCTCAGTTAAATCATCCTTAATAAAATTAGAATGCCAATACATCTATGGGTTGCAAATTGCTGACCAAAATGCTTGGGTTTGTTTGTTTGTTTGTTTTTATAAACATAAATCATTCTTTTCTGTGTTTTTTTTTTTTTTCAGGGTATGAATCATCTAACAATGATTAGTGAGACCCAGTCTGCAGTTATGTAATACACAATTAATTATCCCATTAAGGTCTGTAAAGCTTATAACTTAAATAAATATTATAACAAATTAAAAATTAGTTTAAAAACTATTTAGTAAAAATGTTGCATGCATGCAGCTTGTGAATATGCAACATATGAATATATGAATATTAAGCTTTCATTTTAAAAGTACAATGTTATTTGTGTAAAACAAATCCTTTAACAAATCCGTATCCTTTAAACTATCAGATGTAATGATTTGCATTATGGATTATGAGGACTCTCCATAGGCATAATGTATGTTATACTGCTAAAAAAAAAAAAAAAACACTTAATATATAGCCTTGCCCTAACCCTATTGTCAAATCTAACACTCACAGAAAATATGTGGCTAATTTTGAATGCCAAAAGACCCTGTTAAAAATAATTTTTAAGTTTTTAATTACAAAGACGCATCCACTGCTTGTCCTTATAAACCACCGTAGCATTGTAATACAGTCACATCCATGCCTTTATACAGTGTGGATGATTTGTAAAAATTCATACAATATCATTTGTATGTAAACTTATTTATTTAAAGTATTGTGCCTTTAAATCCTTGCATAACCAGACGCCTCATTAGGGCATGAGAAAATCATACAGAAATGTCTGAATAATATTGTAGCCACTAAATCAAAAAGTAATAAATTGCTGTGAGATTGCAGATTGCAAAATTTAAACAAAATTTTCTTCATAACCACAAAGACCAGCACTTACAGACACACATTAATTATGATTGTAAGCTGTAGAGGTCTTGCAGGTTTCCTTAAACTGGTCACATTCCTAGATCTGTCGCTTCACTTTGCACTGGCTGGTCTTTTGTTCCTTTCCTCTTTTTCGCTGTTGCCAAAGCAGATTAATCTCATGTGTTCTGACATCTGCGCCGCATGAAAAAACTGAGGTTTAGCCAAGACTATTGAAATACTTCTCAGCACTAATGTAAAAGAACATGGTGTTGGTTTAGGCAGTCATGTTAAATTGGTGTTCAGCAGATGACTGGAGTTAAGAGTCTGGCACTGTTCCTTCTAGACTGTGAAACATAAAAGAGGACTTCAGGAAAAGCTTAGGTTTTTTCAACACATCAAAAACCTATTGAGGAGAAAGAGGATAAGAATATTTAGAGTATTTAATGAAGGAGGTTAGAGATGTTGGAACTCAACATATTCTGGAGGAAAATTTCCTCTTGCTTGTTAGTACAAGGTTGAACCAGGGGTTCTAATTAAAAACCAAACAGGACTAAAAAGCATTTAAAAAAAAAACAGTTTGCTGGTAAGAAGATTTCTTGTGTGCGTGTGTCTTACCAAATATTCCCACAAGTGTAGCAATAACAGCAAATGTTGATCTTGTGGTGACATTTTTGTCATCACAAATGTAAAATTTAATTTTGAAACTGTAAAAATGTCAAATGAATTGCAAATGTAAAGAATGAGATTGTTTCCTGTGAGGCTTGGGTTTAGGAGTACTTTTCAGGGTAGGGGATAGAACATACAGTTTATACAGTATTTCAAGAGTTCACACTTAGCTGAAGATTGGTAAAAAAGCTTGCTTGGTATGCTGTCCCGGGACAGAGCCCTGAGCTTATGAGATCTTTGAGCCCTGGGCTCCCTCCCGTTTGCAAGGCTAGAAAGGTGTTTTAGCTCTGCTAAATCTCAACGAACTCCCCCTGTTTATTTCTAGCTAATGACCCATTTCCACTGAGTGGTACGGTACGGTTCGGTTCGGTACGCCTTTTAACAGTGGAAATGGCCATAAAAGCGTACCAAACCGAACCTTACCACTTTTTCGGCACCTTTTCAGAGGGTGCCAAACACGAGACAGGGTACCAAAAGGCGTAGCTAGATGCACAGCTGAATGCTATTGGTTTACAGAGATATGTCATTGGCTTATGCAACAAACCAGAATGAAAACAAAAAACCTGCCATGTTTAAAATACACAGCTGAGAGATTACAGCGGAACTACATATACATATAATAACGAGCCATGGTCAGCCCAGGCTCAAACAAACCTTGTCGTCGTCTTGACTAACAGCCACAAAGCCAAAAAGAAGAGCAGATTTACCCTGTGCCCTGTAGTTTTTTACAAGCCAGTCTGAAGCGCGAGCGGTTTCGCTTTCTTGCTTGTGCGCGTCTATATCTGAAATAACAAACTTCTTGAGCTCATGATAATAAAGTGCACTTGATTATTGACATGCTTTTGAAACCCGATCCTGTCAGAAGCTGACAAACGTGAGAGTGACACGCGGAAAAAAACAGAAAAAAAGACAGAAGCCAGAAAAAAAGGTGCACATTATTTTTTCAGCAAATGTGAATTGCTATGTTTGACTTTTATTATTACCTTTTGGACTATTATTTTATGAACAGAGAATGATGGAACTACTGTCTAACAGAGGCTACATGTGCTGCTGAAAATTAAAGACACAGATGAGAGGTCTGCACTTACTGTGGGCTATATTTTGTGTTGTTTTTTAACCTAAATAAAGACTAAATGTAAGGGGCTGTACTGTATGTGTTCATATATGTTGCATTTATTTATTTATTTTATATAATTTGACATTACAGTAGGCTTTTTTGCACTGTCATTGATCTGCACTTATAATGAACTCATGTTCATAGAAAAGTTAGTAATAAACATTTATACAAAAACATGTATTGTGAAAAGTGCTTCTCATATGACATGTAAGCGACCCATACAGCTTTAATGTAGACATTTTCTAGAGCGAAAATGATGTTGACTGAAACTTTTTTGTCATACACCACGCCCACCAAAAGAGTAGAAATGCAAGCCTGATAAAGGTGATCCGTACCGACCCAAACTGTACCGTACTGTACCAGTCAGTGGAAACGAGCCATAAGTTATGGATATGGAAGACTGAGGAGAGGTGTACTCGCTAAGTGCTTGAATATGGTATCAATTTTGTGTGTTTAATTTATTTAGGGTGCGTGTTCTTTGGACTGTGGGAGGAAACCAAAGAACCGGGGAAACCCCACGTGAGCAAGGGAAGCCTTGTCTCGCGATCAGCTGATTATGCACAGAGACAAAGTGCTTCGGCACCTCGACCAGTTGGGGTTTCAAGTCAACCGAAAGAAGAGCAAACTTTGCCCTGTGCAGAGGATCTCTTATCTCAGGCTGGAGCTGGATTCGGTCGCTATGGTTGTGCGCCTCTCCGGGGAGCACGCCGGGCTGATGCTTTCCTGTGTAAACGAGCTTTACAGGAAGATAGTTGTCCCACTCAAATGTTTTCAGAGGCTCCTGGGGCATATGGCATCCGCAGCCACGGTTATACCGCTCGGTTTGCTTCATATGAGACCACGTTAGCGTTGGCTTCGCGATCGAGTCCCCAGACAGGCATGGAGCCCAGGTACACATCGGGTGCACATCACTCTGCTGTGTCTCTGCACTCTCAGCCCCTGGACAGATCTGTTTTCTAGGGGCCGGAGTCCCCTAGGGCTAGTATCCAGGCATGTTGTCGTAACGACAGACGCCTCCAGCATGGGCTGGGGGGCCGTGTGCAACCAGCATGCAGCCTCGGGTTCGTTGTCCGGACCCCGCCTGCATTGGCATATCAACGCTGGAGCTGTTGGCAGCGTATCTGGCTCTACCATTTTTTATCGGTGCTGGAGCAGAAGTACATGCTGGTCAGGATGGACAGCATGGAGATGGTGGCTTATATCCACTGTATGGGGTTATACACTCCGGCCGCATTTCTCAGCTCGCTCGCTGTCTGCTCCTTTGGAGTCACATACAGCTGAAATCGCTGCCTGCCATCCACATTCCGGGCGAGCTCAACCGTGCAGCCGATGTGCTCTCACGGCAGCTAGTGTCCTGAGGAGAGTGGAGACTCCACCCTGATTCGGTCCAGCTGATATGAGCGCGCTTTGGGGAAGCCCAGATCAATCTGTTTTTTTCCACTGAGAACGCACATTGCCAGCTGTTTTATTCCCTGACTGAGGCCCGGATGCACTGGCTCACAGCTGGCCATCGGGCATGCTCAAATATGCGTTTCCCCCAGTGAGCTTAATCGCACAAACTTTGTGCAAAGTCAGGACGAGGAGCAGGTCTTGTTTGTTGCACCCCTCTGGCCCAACCGGAACTGGGTGCCAGATTAGAATTGTGTTATCCTTCCTTCAGGATAAGCAGGAGCGTAGGCTGTCACTCTCCACACTGAAGGTTTACTTGACTGCGATCTCCACTCAGGAAGCATGATGTAATCATCCGATTCCTCAGCGGTGCACGGCGGTTAAATCCGTCCAGCACCCCTCTCATACCCACTTGGGATCTTTCTTTAGTCCTAGCGAGTCTGAAGAGAGATCCATTTAAGCCACTCGATTCAGTATCTCTTAAAATTCTGTCATTAAAGACAGCTCTGCTGGTCGCATTGGTGTCATTCAAGAGAGTTGGGGATCTTAAGGCATTTTCGGTCAGCGAATCGTCCTTTTGAATTTGGGCCCGGTTATTCTCACATTGATTAACTAACACATTCGCGAGGTTCTATAATCTTCGAGTGGAGCCAGTTTCCTCCTGGATATTGGGTAACCCAGCCTGATCTCACGAGAAAACTTAAGTATTTTACGTTTTGGCAGTTTAGTGGCTAATTCGTACGAATTTGTACGAGTTCAGTCGTAAGAAAATGTACTATTTTAAAAAGGAGGCGTGGCACCTAACCCCACCCCTAAACCCAACCGTCATTGGGGGATACGCAAATCGTACTAAAATGTACGAATTAGATCGTACGAATTTGTACGAATTAGCCACTAAATGAAAAAGTTACGAATTGCCGTGAGATTGTGTTGGGTAACCCCAATCAATCAGAGGGGGAATTAAGCTTAGTGTCACAAACGCTTGTTGTGCCATGCTCCCTAACCCGGAGATGCGTGTGTTTTTTTTTCTACTCTACTTGAAAGTTTCCCTTCTCAGGCAAACCCTAGAGAGTTCCTCCGAGGCCAGGAGCATTGACTCAGCAGAGGAGTCGAGTGCATGGCTCAGTGTGCAGTTGGTATGACCATTTGGTCTACATGCATATTGAGGATCAGTGGCAGCTATGTGCATACCCACTTGGTGATGCCATATGCATTATTACCACGGTGTGTTCCCGCTTATTAGGCAGTCCCGTGTCTTCCCTAAACCACTAACCAGCTTTTCATATGTAGCACTCCCCCTCATTAGAGCTAGTCCATATGTCTCTTTACCATCAGGTCTTCCCTTTCCGGGTAGCAGGTGTTCTCTGCTGCGTCCTCCCCCCGCGGGGACTAACACTTTCCCAATGTACTTCCCAACGTCGTATTTCCAAAAATCCCTAGTCTATATTAGCTAGGTAAAAGCACACTTACGACCCCCGATTAAACATTAAACATTTTATTCCCATGTAATGGTAAAATGTTGGGCCTAGGGAACGTTGGAAGATTGCGCTCTTGGTGATGTCAGTGTGCTCACGCTTTGGCTTGGCAAACTACACAGTACATAGGACTGTACTCCTACACAGGAGCGTGACAGACTTTGGCTGCTGTGGCGCTTTCCATACAGTCTCCCAAAGTCTGTTTATACAGACACACTTAGGAGTTCTCTTATGAGGGGGAACGTCCTGGTCACATACATAACCCACATTGCCCGAATAGGGTACGGAGACGTGTGTCTCCACTGCTACAGCACCTGAGTCTCCAGCTGGGAGCTGAGCGATCGGCTCTTCAGCAGGCAAAATTCTGATGAGCTGACTCCAGCAGGTGACTGATACAGTATAGCCCTAAATGGCTCATTAGTTTCAGCTGTGGAGCTAAGCTCCGCCAATTCAATTGGCATTTCATTGGCCCGTTTTCATATCTTCAGAAGTGATTGGTCGTCTAAAGCACTCCCAAAGTCTGTTTATACAGACGCATATCTCCGTTCCCTATTCAGGGAACGTGGGTTACGTACATAACCAGGACTTTATTTATAGTGAGTTAGAAATCATCTGATTGGATAATCAATCATGAGCTGATGCTGGAACAGCTGAGAACAATCATTAGCATGTGATCCTCTCAAATTAGTTTATAAATAAACCAAATATTTTATCTATGGAAAGTCTCAACAATTATGGCTGTACAAGTGTGCTCATATTCATATGGAGTTAACTCTATGTGACTTGTTAACAAAGGTTCGGTGGCGGAACCATGCCTCACTTTGTCTCCTTAACCAATCACCTATTCCCTAAAACTTTTCAAGGCAGACCAGCCCTCTAGCACTGTTCTTCTTGTTCTTTCGAACCCACCCTCCCTCCCTCCCTTTATTTCCTTGTTTCCTATTCACAATCTTAGAACCCTCTCTTCACTCCTAGGTTTAATTGGGGGTTCAATCACTCTACCAAAATATTACAGGGATGGTACCCCACTCTGAGTCTCTGGGCATAATCGTAGGATGCACGATTAACCTACCTACCTGTTCACTGGTTATCCTCTTACTTCCCTTTCCCGTCATCCCAATGTTTTCTTATCACCCCCTTCATCCCTACATCTCTACAATAAAGTCTAGCTCAAAGTGTGGCGTGGTACATGCCGGTCAAGTGAACGTGGTGTGTGTTGGGGATTTATTAAGAGGTGTCAAGAAGAAGTTTATCATTCAGGTGGAACAGTGCATAAAAATAATGACCCATGCCACATGTCTATTTACAAAAATTGCTTCTTGCGATGTCTCTTTGACTCTCAAACTCTGTATTAACTATTGAGGCCTGAATGAGTTGGTATCATGTTGTTGACATGGCAAAAAGAAAAAAAATCACAGCAGCGTTCTCTAAAAATGTTTTTTTTATTAGAGAGATTTTAAAGAATGACACATTAATAAAACATTACAGACTCTGTGAAAAGAGGTAATGCTGCAGTGCAATTTATTAGAAGACCATTGTATGTTTGACCTTGAATTAATAAAAAAACAACTGTAGAAGACGCACAAGATAAACTTGGGAACCTTTAATATAGAATAACAGGGGAATTGAAATTCAAACTCAGTTCAACTTCTTTCCTGTTTTCATGCATATTTCCATAGGTCTTGCCAAATGAAAAAAAAAAAATTGTGCAGTTCAGGGTCTGCCCATTGTGTACTTATCCCTCTTTATTTTCTGTATTTCCTCAAGTTGAATGCCTTCCTGTCATTTGTGGTCCCCATGGCACTGATCTCAGCATTAAATGGAGTCATAGCCAGTCAGCTGCTGCGCATGTTTCGGGAGTCTGCCCAGGACAACCGTGTCTGTATCATTGGAGGAAATGCTACCATGCTCAGTGTTGCTGTTGAGCCCAATCGTGCCCAGTCAATGCGCCATGGAGTCATGGTTCTGCGTGAGTACATTACATTTCTCAAGTATATGATTCATTCATTCATTTTCTTTTCGGCTTAATCCCTTTATTAATCTCGGGTCGACAGAGCGGAATGAACCACTTCAAGTATATGATCTCAAACTAAATACAATAAATTCACTTTTGAGTTGGTAGACTTTTAACAATATTACAGATTTTAACAATAAAATGATTTTTTTTAGCAATAAAATGATTGTTTTAAATATATATTGAAAACAAATAGAGCTTGCCAAAGCTTTTAAATAATACAAGTTAAATAATTAACTAAATAATTCCCAAATTTTGGGAAACTTTAAATGTATATTATTTACAGTTTACCCATAGGTTTAAGTAGTGTACAGTTTACCATACTCTACCACTAACATTTAAAGTCAATAAGAATACTTTTTTCAACCATGCACACAATATATTTTAAACAATCTGCTTAAACATCCCTGAAACTTTCTGGTCAAGCAATATACAATACAATCCTACAATACAACGTCACTGTAACCATGCATCCTTTGCATTTCATCTGGATACACTTCATTGCAATCCCCAAACAGTGTTTGCTGTAGGCTTTGCTATGTTAACTGAGTAAAAAAGTTATCCTTTTGCATTGAACTTTAAGTAGTAAAATGTCAAAGATGTTGTTTATACTCACACATCTACATTACACTGTAAATTAATGTTTAAAATGTGACATCCTATTGGATCACTCCTTTCATATACAGTATAGACGCAATAAATCTCATATTGCCATGTTCCCTTGCCATTTAAATCAAATTAAAGTTGAAAAGAATGTTTAATCTAATATGCTTCACAGGTGGTTCGTTGCCTGCTCTTCAGACCAAGCCAAGGATTATGCATGTTTATACAAGGATTATAAACTTTCCAAAGAAGATTGTCAGTCTGCTTATTATAGTGGTGGGAATTCACTGTTAAATTTAAATGGAAAACATAGATTAAAAAAAAAAAAAAAAACATCCACAACTGGATGACAAACTACATATCTATAAAGTAATAGAAATTCAACAAGCCTTTAACAAACACCTACACTACAAAAATGCTTTTCTTACCTAGGGGTTTTGTCTTGTTTCTAGTCGAAATATCTACAAATTTTTTTAAATCAAGAAGCATTTTTCTAGACAAGCAAAATTCATTGTCTTGATTTAAGAAATAACATGGAAAACTGATTTTCTTTTTTTACTCTAAACAAGCAAAATAATATACCAATGGTGTTTTAAATCAAATAACAAAATATTTTTTCTTACCCCATTGTCAGATTATTTTGCATGTTATAAGGAAAAACTCACTCAATTTGGACACATTATTTCTCAAAACAAGACAATCAGTTTTGCTCGTCTAGAAAATGCTTTTTTATTTAAGATATAAATCAAAGATATATGGACTAAAAACAAGACAAAACCTCTTAGTAAGAAAATATTTTTTTTGCAGTGTGGAAATCAAGCTTGCTAAAAAGTCTAATTTTTACCTAATAGCACTGAGAAACAGACTAAAAGTGTCTTCCCAAGGAGCCATTGTCTGTTTTAATGCCATGGATAATGCTATAAACTAATGAAATAGTGGCTGGTTTCAAGAAACAAGACCATAAATAAACCTCTTTTTTGTTTTATTGCATAAATTGTCATGCTTGAAGGTTGTGTGCTGTTACTGGGCAACATCACAGATGTGATGGACGCATTGTGAAAATAAAATCCTAGTCCTTCTGTTTGGATGTTGTGAAGTGTGCCAAATGTGGCTTTGCTTGGGTATCATGAGATAAAATGATCTAATATTGTATTCAAACATTCACTGCCATTTACAAAATAACCACAACACCAAACATCAAATCTGTTGTGCCAAAATCTCATGTGGCATGAACCTTGCACTACTTGAATTGATGAACTGCTTTATGTTCTCTTCACGCTTCTTATTTTGTACTTACACGTGCAAATGAAAGCTAAATATAGCATGTGTGCCGTCAAAATGTTTATTCCTACAGCACTTTCTTTGATTTTATCCTGCAGTTTGGATTTAGGAAATGTTATGTGCCGGTCTAACAAGGAAAAAATTTGATAGACAAGAGCTAAAAAAAGGTTCTGCCACAGCTGTTCGGTTTAAATTCATTTAAAAAGCCATTTAAGTCACTTTGGGCTTCTAATAAACAGGAAGAACATGCATTTTTCCATTAGAGATGCAGTTGAGATATGTTCTCCAGGGAAGACTCCACAGTTAGGTTGTTTTGCCAGTTGAGTGCAGACTCCATTAAAGGGTGAGTGTAAAACTTTTGACTCCTCTCACACCAGCTTTCAGCACCATAGGAGAGACAATCATTTTTAAAACATACTGTTCATTTAATTTGATTCTGCTTCATAAGTGTGTTTGAGGTGAATTTCTGCCAGAAGCACCTTGAGAGTGCCAAGTTTAACCTGATTAATTTGGTGGACTGTACAAATTAGATTAAATTAAAAAACATATTTAAAAATTGTATTTAATGCAAGATATTTGATATAGTCAAAAAAAAAAAAAAGAATTGCCTTAAGTTGTGTTAAACTCTTAAACACTTGAACCGGATGTTGCTGCTTTAACTGAATATTGAGTAGGGGTGCGAGATTTTTTTTAGGCTCCTGTTGTATATTTAATAATAATAATAATAATAATAATAATAATAATAATTCGCTTTTAAATTAATTAAAGCACTTAAATTAAAGCGCTTTACACATTTTTGGGAGGAATATTATCATCCACCACCACCAGCATCCACCTGAATGACACAGCAACAGCCAAATTGTACCAGACTGCACACCACACACCAGCTGATTGGGGGAGAGGAGACAGAGTGATGAAGCCAATTATGATATGGGGGTGGTTAAGAGGCCATGATGGACAGAGGCCAGTGGGAAATGTTGGCCAGGATGTCGGGGTTAAACCTCTCTTTTTCAAAGGACATCCTGGGATTTTTAACGACCACAGAATAAGGACCTCTGTTTAATGTCTTGTCTGAAAGACAGTGCTCACTGAGCAGTATAGAGTCCCCATCAATATACTGGGGCATAAGGACCCACACAGACAGGTTGAGCACCCCCTGCTGGTCTAACTAACACCACTTCCGGCAGCAACCTAGTCTTCCCATGTGGTCTACAATCCAGTAACTGACCTATTGCAGGTCTCTCAGAGAGTTAGCTGCTGGCTATTTAAAATAGAATAAAAATCCTAACCATAATTTTACATGCACAAAATAAAGTAGGTATGAAATATAAAGATGATTTGAAGTTGTACTTTAGGGGGTTTAGTAGGGTTTACAATTCTTAATTGTAGATAATACATTATAAAATAGCGAAAAGTTTCCAAAACTGTATATTCAGCTTACACTTCTTAGCAGGATCAGGGTTCAATTTTAAGCATGGTTAAAGGTAAAAAAGGTAAAAAAAAAAAAAGGTAAATCATAATTTTGCCTTAAATTTTGATCCACATTTTGTAAAATTTAGTAGCATTTTCACCTCCCAAACACCTATTTATTTATAGTTCATGATTATAGTTCATGATTTGATTTATAGTTCATGGTTTATTTATAAAATGAAGGTATATCAATATTTCCTGTCAAAAAAAAAAAAACATAAAAATACACGCAAAAAAATGACTTTTTCTAATTCTTCAAACTACTAAACAAAATTCTTAAGGGCTTTTTTTTGGGACAATTTTATTGTTTCATTTTCAATTCACTTACATTTGTAAAAATGATTAAGTTAACTTCATCAATTTATGTTGGGACAAAATGAAAAAATTGTGTGGAACCCAGCTGTTACACAACCAGCGATCGCTCTCCAGAGATCGCTGGTTCTCACACGAACATCAGGACTACACTTCCGCCTTTTCCTGGACTACATTTTCATACATGCACTGCTCCCAGACACCCATGCTCACACATCTAGCTTGATTATACTCACCTGCTGAACCTTGTCAGAGACTGATACAAACCATTCATAAGCCACTCTTTCACCCTTCCAGTTGGCCGAGTCTTGTTTGCTACATAGTGACATTAAAATGCTTTTCTCCCAGTCTTGTTATCTTATGTACCGACCGTTAGTTTTGTTAGCCTTTTTGTCTTTGCCTGCCGCTTGCCTTTCTGACCTCTAGCCTGTATTCGACTGTGATTCTGGATTGTCCTCACACACCTGTTTGCACCCGTATTGACCACTGCTTGCCTGACGCTGAATAAACCTGCATATTGGATCTTAACTCCAGTTGTATCTGTCACTCCCTCCCCGGTCGTTACAGAAGACTCGGCCACACGAAGATGGATCCAGCGGGAACCCAGATAATTCGCCTGCGTCAGGGAGCACGGTCCATCGAAGAGTATGTAGAGGACTTTATAAATCTGGCCCATCTCACTAAAATGAGCGAGGTATGTTTAATGATTTTCTTTCATGGAGGACTTTCAGAGCCCCTTTACTCCAACATACCCCTGTACGGACCCCAATGGACTTTAGTGAACTATATTGATCTGGCTCTTCAAATGAGTGGATCCTCCTTCACCATAGGTGAGGCGGAGGAAAATCCAAAACATCTTTTGGGGGGAGGGGGAGGGGGGGGGGGGGGGGCGCTATAGTGAGCAAGACCCGCTGGCAACGGGGCAGCCAGAGCCGACGCCGCAGCTAGCGCCTCAACCAGAGTCGACGCTGCTGCCAGAGTTGACTCCACTGCCAGAGTCGACGCCGATGCCAGAGTCGACGCCGCCTGAGCTTCCCGAAGGGCCGCCGCCTCCTATGCTTCCCGAACGGCCACAGCTCCTTGCCCTGCCGGTCCCAGTCCGGTTCCTCGCCTTGCCGATCCCATCCAGACTCCTCGCCCTGCCAGCGCCACCCAGACGGCTCGCCCTGCCAGCTCCCCACAAGCCTGAAGTCCTGCCTGCTTTTCACAGTACTCCAGGTCATCCGATGTCTCATGATCCAGGGCCACTGCAGTTCCACGCTCCGGGTCCTCTGCAGCTCCACGCTCCGGGTCCACTACAGCTCCACGCTCCAGGTCCTCTGCTGTCACACGATCCAGGACCACTGCAGCTCCACTCTCCGGGTCTTTCGCAGCTCCACGCTCCAGGCCCTCCGCAGCTCCACTCTCCGGGTCTTCCGCAGCTCCATGCTCCAGGCCTTCCGCAGCTCCACGCCCCAGGTACACCTCAGCTGCATGGTCCTGGCCCTCCATCCCTCCCCCTGTTCCGCCTCCGCTCCGCCTCCTGCCTGAACAGAATTGGAGTGTTTGGAATCCACTCTAGAGGGGGGGCTATGTTACACAACCAGCGATCGCTCTCCAGAGATCGCTGGTTCTCACACCAACATCAAGACTACACTTCCGCCTTTTCCGGGACTACATTTTCATACATGCACTGCTCCCAGACACCCATGCTCACACATCTAGCTTGATTACACTCACCAGCTGAGCCTTATCAGAGACTGATACAAACCATTCATAAGCCACTCTTTCACCCTTCCAGTTGGCCGAGTCTTGTTTGCTACATAGTGACATTAAAATGCTTTTCTCCCAGTCTTGTTATCTTATGTACCGACCGTTAGTCTTGTTAGCCTCTTTGTCTTTGCCTGCCGCCTGCCTTTCTGACCTCTAGCCTGTATTCGACTGTGATTCTGGATTGTCCTCACATACCTGTTTGCACCCGTATTGACCACTGCTTGCCTGACGCTGAATAAACCTGCATATTGGATCTTAACTCCAGTTGTATCTGTCACTCCCTCCCCGGTCGTTACACCAGCATTGTTTTTTTTTTTTTTATTGTTTATAAAAAAAGTAAAAAAGAAAAAAGTGTTAACATAAACTGCCAGGATCACCATTAGTACCCCCTTAAAGAGCAGCAACAACAATGTCAACAATAAAGAAACACCTGGTATCAAGTGCCTGTGAATACATAAATGCAGAAGTTACCTATTACAATTCACCTAATCTCAAATAAGTATTACCACAGCGCATTAAGGGTTGTTCACCTTCTCTTAATGGATCCAGCTGAATTTTTCAAGAATCAACTGTTTGCCCCTAAAACTCTTTATCTGTCTGTGTAACAGCATGATTCATAAATGAATGTAGAGTCCTGCAAATTGGTAACTAAAAAGCTCTAATTAACGCTAATCTGCAAAGGACACATTCTTGTGGCTAGAAGGTTTGTATAGGGTCAGAGTATTTTCACAGTGCTTTTATCCATTCTTCTCAATGCATCTAATGTCAGCTCCACTCGCTTCAGCATCAGCAGAATTTGAATTTATATAGAGTGCTGTTAAAGTTCAGAAGTAGAATTGCCCACTTTCATTCTTGAATTAGATCCAGAGCGGGCACTTAGAGAGATATTTGAAGAAGTCAAGTTCATTCCAATTCTGGTGATAAAGTGGTTTCAAGGATCTATAATGAGACAGAAGGATAGAAAGATATCTTTTTGTAGGCTAGTCAGGGATTTAAGTTCACATGACCACCAAAACTGCATTACACACAAACTTCAATTTAATTCAAAAGCTTTATTGTCTATTTACAAAGGAGTTATAAATTGTTGTCTTTAGACAAAAAGTCTCACACATATATCATAGGAAAACACAAAATGCATTTGCAAAGTTAATTTTAAGATCCTCTTTTAAAAAACAAGAAAAAAAATGACAGTTGGAATAAATATTTTTTAGACATAATTTAAAGTCTTTCGCTCAAGTCTACAGTTTGTACTTATTGTTTAATTTATTTTAATTTAATTTAATTTTACAAACGTAAAGGGGATTTTAGGTTATTATAAAGCAGTAGTTACATTTGTTTGTCATATTACTGCCCTTTAATCGGTTAGAAAATGCATTGAAATAATAAAATCAATGCTGTTTTGTATCAGCAATAATCAATGGCTGCAGGAGGATCTGACATTAACTTTTGAAATAATTGATTTCTTAGCTACAAAAAAATTACTCTTGATATAACAGAAGCTCCAAAATGAATCTTACATCACACTCATGCATTGTTGAGTCCATTTTATTTAGTGAATTTGTGAATTCGAAGAACTGCTTTCATGCAATATTTTCATTTTATTTGTTATAATTTATTATTTATATAATGACAAGTTACACTTGAACACATTTAGAAAAATTTGCCATATTCTCAACAAATTATTTTAAAGAAATTTGTTGTTTAAGGAAAAAATAACATGGTTTCGCAAAAATGCATCTTTCTCCTTCAGACTGAGGAATCCATCATCAGAAATCTTTAATTTGGACAGAAACCAGTCTCTCATGTTTTACCATGAAAACACCAATGCACCTTGTAATCTCTGTGGTTTTTCTGGCTGCAAATCAGTTAGTGTGGTTTGGCCTCTTAATAGCTTTTTAATTGCTTTACGGTGGCAACAGAAGATTTTCATTGTTGTGACGGTTTATATGCTCCATCATGTTTGTTGCTGTGTCTTCATGCAGCTTTTGTTTTATCTGTTACATCTTCGGCATTTACATTTTTTATTCAAAATGCTATCACACCTGTGATTTGAAATTCATTCATTTCATTCATTTTCTTGTCGGCTTAATTAGTCCCTTTATTAATTAGGGGTTGCCACAGCGAATGAACCACAAACTTATACAGCAAGTTTTTTATGCAGCGGATGCCCTTCCAGCCGCAACCCATCTCTGGGAATCATCCACACACACACTCATACACTACGGACAATTTAGCCTACCCAATTCACCTGTACCACATGTCTTTGGACTGTGGGGGAAACCGAAGAAACCCACGTGAACGCAGGGAGAACATGCAAACTCCACACAGAAACGCCAACTGACCCAGCCGAGGCTCAGCGACCCAGCGACCTTGCTGTGAGGCAACAGCACTACCTACTGCGCCACTGCTTCGCCCCTGTGATTTGAAATAGTATGGGAAATCTTCAACATCTAATTTATTAGTTTAATCTGTAAGTTATAAACTAATACATTCTAAAGAGTTCATTTTTTTACATTTTCACAAGGAAGTATGTCACCAAACTGTTTTGTTTTTGATGTATATATTAGTTTGTCTTTTGTAATGTTACAGTGTATTTATTACTTTTTACCTATTGTCACAACTTTACTGTTTCTTATTAAATACAACTTAGAAATACAATCTTGATCTGATTTTTACATACAGTACATACTGTACATACATACATATATAATTTCAGGTATTTTAACGAATGGTTATATGTAAGGCTGTCATTTTACAATGCACATTTTAATTTGTTTACACAGGATTATTATAATGCATTTATTAACAATTAAAAATGCTATGGGGCAGCTCAGTGGGGCAGTCGGTAGCATAATCGCCTAACAGCAAGAAGGTAGCTGGTTCGAGCCCATGCTGGATCAGTTGGCAGTTCTGTGTGGAGTTTGCATGTTCTCCCTTTGTTCATGTGGGTTACCTCAGGATGCTCCGGTTTCCCCTACAAGTCCAAAAACATGTGGTACAGGTGAATTGGGTAAGCTAAATTGTCTGTAGTGTATGTGTGTGAATGAGTGTGTATGGATGTTTCCCAGTAATGAGTTGCAGATGGAAGGGCATCCGCTGTGTAAAACATGTGCTGAATAAGTTGGTGGTTTATTCCGCTGTGGTGACCCCTGATTAATAAAGAAAGATATATATATATATATATATATATATATATATATATATATATATATATATATATATATATATATATATATATATATATATATATACAATTGTGCTGTCCTCGCTATATGTGCTGAATATAACTTTACAGCCAGATAAACTCTTCCTTGACATCAAATCTCTGAAGACGATAACTCCTTGTCCACAGGTTTATTGATATTCCAAAGAAAGGTAAAACTGAAATGCACAAAAGGCATAATCAACACTAAGCATGTTGTTGTTAAGATGTATACATTCGCAAAGAAGTACATAAATGAATGTCTTCAAGGCTTTATGTGTTTTCTCTTAAACACACATTCTCTTAAATGTAATATACTGATGTAAACACACACACAATTCTTAAATCACTTTTTAACTATACTGAATTGCATGAACTTTCAATGAACTAGACAAAGATTACACTCACTATGTCCCTTAACCATAGTGAAGCAGACAGAAAATAATAGACTTCTAATAATAACTATATAAAAATGACCTAAAGCATCTGAAATAATAGACATTGATTAAAACAGTCAATACATACCCACGATGCTAAAACAAACACAAGATGAATGCAAACGTCACAGAATTAACTCAGGATTGTCTGACTGTGCTGCTCTGTGCAACATGCTTGCTCACTTCCTCATCAGTGCTCACATGGTATGACTCTGTTCTGAAACCTAAGATTCTTAAAGGGGCCACGTCGTAATAATGAAAAACATACATATTCACTCCAGAATAGAAAATAAGTCTACCAAACATTGTGATAACAACACAACAATAGATGTATGAAAATGAATATAATGTATTAATTTTAATGGTTAATATTAGCTCTGGTCTGTTATATAATGTTATAATAGCTTTTTTGATAATGTTATTAAAATTTAAAAATATTATAATTATTTAATGCCTTAGAAGTATTTAAATTTTTTGTTAATGAAAACTAAATCAAACCATATTTAAATGAGGTGTTTTTGTATTCATTTTGTATAGCTTTCAAATATGGTCTCGGCTATGTGTTTGAGGTCTTAGAATATATTGTAATTAAATTTTACAATTACGAGCATATAGTATATCTTGCTATATGATTATTATCTGTCTAACGACTACATTTAATTTACTAAAGATAAACAATGTCCTAAACAGCATTTGGATTAAATTTGTAGACTGAGAGCACGGTCAAGATATGTACACCAGTAGATTTGAAGTTACCTTTTTAGAGTAAGTAAAAATGGAGAAAGATCTATTCTCATTGGCTTTTAGTGTGATTATGAGCTCATCTTGACCCTGTGTAAGAACTGTGACAGCTCTCAGTCTGACTGAGAAGAGGAAGTGCCATCTCTGGGCTTTGTCACATGCTTATAATCACATCCAGCAGATATTGCTCACCATTTTTGTGTTGCTCCTCTCACAAATATGCTCTATACAAGCTCCATGAATAATTCAAGTTGAATTTAGTTAATGAGTCTTAATCTGTAAATGAGACTGACCCCCCTCCGCTCCCTCAAAAGAATGAAAGGGGGTTTGGGGCCACAATCTAATTGGCAAAATACTCAACGGAACCGCCTAATTACCATATTCACAACCTAAAATAATAGAACTAATTAGGGCTTATCAAAGCCCAGAACTGGGCAAGATTTTGTCATTTGTGAATGAATTATGCATCCACTGTTTTTAAATGAAAACAAAACTGCATGGTACTGTATAAAGACCTGAGATGGACAAGCTTGTTTTGCTTTCACTCAGCACCTGACAAGTAAACAACATTCTCTGTTGTTTGTTTATATGCTGTACACATCTTTATTTGTGTCGACAGCGCAGTCTAAAGCAGTCTGTGTTTTCACTGCAGTACAGAAGCATAATCCTCTTCTGCCCGATCTGTCATTGATCTGTATTTATGTTTCCATATAAATCCACAGCCATTGGGGGGAGTGGGATCAGCCAGGCTTTGAGACAAACAAGGCTGACTGACATCAAAAAAAAATTGAAAATAAATACAAAATACATACATACATACAAACATACATACATACGTAGTGTGTAGCATAAATGAGTACACCTTCACACACAAAAAATATTTTACCCATTTAAAATGGTTATATCCATTTTATAACCAATATATATATTTTTTAATAACCAGTTATATTCATTAAAATACGAATTTGGTCATCAAACATCTTTAGGAATAGAAATATAATACCTTTATATTCAAATTAAAAATGACAAACTTCCGAAGTTTTTCAGAAGCTAAATTTTAATATTAATTGTTTTTGTTTTCCTTGATTTTTCCTGTTCATTTTATTTATTTATTTTTTTGTGTGTAAATTTTCCCAACATATTAATTTGAGTAAACAAATTTTCTTGGACTGTGATCTTAAAGGGAACCTATTTTACCTCTTTTATAAGATGTTAGATAAGACTTCTGTGTCTCCAGAACTTGTCTGTGAAGTTTTAGCTCAAAACACCCATCGGATTATTTATTATATAATGTTGAATCTGCTTATTTAAGTGTCTGAAAACTTTGTAGCTGTTTTTGTAGCCTGTGGCTTTAAATCCAAATAAGCTGCTTCTCCGAGCCTCATGGGTTACATCAGAAAAACAGCTGTCAACGATAGAGACAGACTCGGATGAAGCTGGAATACAGCTCATCAGACAAAAATACCAAGTAAGTTAATTTGATGTATTTGTGGTGGTTTATTCAAGCCTTTCTGAAATGATGAGTTTTACACAAATGCCATTTGCAGTACACACACACACACACACACACACACACACACCCACACACACACACAAACACACACACACACATTAATGATTATAGAAGTTGGTGATGAAAGAGGTGATTATAGAAGTTAAGAATTGTTGCAATTTGACACTCTATTAAAAACATAACATAAAAACGTATTGAGGTGCAAATGATGACAGAAAGTTGTAACATATGTTTGAATTCCAGTTTCTTTGCAAAAAATGTTCTGTAGACATGTGTATACATGTTATTATGGAGACATGGCACCTGTCAATCAATTCGGTGGGTGGGAAAAACTACACTCCTACGCCACAGGGATTCCAAATCATGGGAATTTGGATCCTATTTTAACGTCAGTTAATAAAAAAAAGAGAGACTTATGTTTCTATCACTTCAATATGACAGTGGACTATATCTACACACAGTTCTGCCCAAACAGCTTCCAAAAGTTGATTCAAAGGACATTAGGTGCCCTTTAATTGTTTTTATTTTAAATGAGTTCCAATTTTGGTTTTGGTACCAACTCATGTACAGTATATGCACAAATATATTATTGTAAAGCATCCTATAGAAAATATTCATCTAAACGAGAGATCTGTGAGGGGTGTACTCATTTATGTTGAGCAATATATGAAGAGTTCAGATGCAAAAACCTCTAAATGCCGTCAGAAATTTCCATTGAAAATGAAACATTTTTTTCAGCATCTGTTGTTTATGTTGAGATATTTCACATTAAACATCAGGAAAATGACTTATTCTTTGCCATAAAGGTAATATTACGGAACATAAACACAGGAGCATGATAAAAAATGCTCATTTTAGAGGAAATATTCAGACGGCACTTAGAGTTTAGGTTTTTGCTTCTAAAGTCTTCATATATACTATAATGGCTGTCAGTGTTTTACAAAATAACTTTGCATGTGATTCATCTGAAAGGTTAATACATCTATATTTCTTTTACACAAATCAATCATTTAAGATGCCAGTTTCTAGTTGGATGTTCATGTGTACATTTTTTCTCATTTAGACTTTATTTGGTATCTATTTCTCTCGTCCATCTCCTCATTTTAACAGTATATTTACATTTAAACTCTATGCTTTTATTTTTAATTAATCTAGATTTATAAGAGACCATATCTTCCATAGTTAACAAGTATTATATATATATATATATATATATATATATATATATATATATATATATATATATATATATATATATATATATATATATATATATATATATATATATATTGATAGGGGGTTATGGTTAATATATATTTGTGTGTGTGTGTGTGTGTGCACTGAAAAAAATGTTATGTTGAATTTACTTAATTTTATTACGTCAAGGGGTTGCACAAAATAATTTTATCTAAATCCAGATATATTTTTTAAGTTAAGTGAATTTATATTTTTTAAGTTGAGTTTACTTATATTTTATAAAGTGGTTCTACTTATATTTTATACATTGAGTTTATTAATCTCTTTCAGTAATTTCAGATTAATTATATTCATAATTTTAGCTAAACTATTTTCAGTAGAATTAACTCAAATTACTTGTGCAACCAGATCAATTTAATCGTTTAATTTCTACATATTAAAATTAATTTTAATCCAATATTTTTTTTTTAATCTATTGTATCTTTCATTAATATTTAGACAAATAAAGCAAACCCAATATTTTCAACTCTAACTTTATTTTTGTGATCCAAGAGATATTTTTGCTCTCTCAAAGAATGGCAGTAATGTAACTCAGTAATCATTTCTCAAATTGTTTTCTTATAACAAAATGCAGTATATCATCCACTAACATAAAATACATTGTACCATTCGTAACAAAACAAGTGCACCAGATTAGCTGGAAGACAGCGAACACTGAATAACTTGCATGAGATTATATTTAACTGCAAACTTACATTGAGTCAATATTCCAAAACATCATTAGTGCAGCTTTAAATATTCACAATAGTGGCTGTATACATACACACACAGGAGAACTTTGGAGGGAAGCCTTTTAACACACAACAAAACATATACAAGTAACAAAATACACCAGTACTATACAGAACAAAAAATGCTATAGTACAAGAACTGTCCACAGCTGCAACACAGTGCACACTGAGGACCTGATGCTGAAATTACAAAAAACTGTAGTTACATTAAAAAAATACTAATTAAAAAAAAGATTGTTATATAACAAAATAGATTTTATGTTTGGCTGAGGTGAAAAAGTTGGTGTATAAATATGGAAACAGACTTACTAAATAAAATGAAACGTGACTTAAATGTCCACTGAAGCTTAAGCTACTCTAAAAAAAATAAAAATAGTGTCAAATGAAAACATCACATCTGTGTGAAGCAATGAGGAGGCTGTAACATTCTCACATGAAACTAACAAGAATTGTCATAATTTCATGTTTTACACATGGTTCCCCATTGTTTGAACTTTGACTGGAGCTCTTTTAATGACGTCATCTCATTGTGTCCTCTTCTTATGCAATGCCTTAATGGTGCAGACATCATCAACTGTTTATCTCAAAGCGCTTAACTTCTAAAATTCATATGGCGTTAATGGATGGATGGATACTTTTTGTGCTGAGTGTGGATAGAAACCTGGCCTATTTACAGGATTGCAATTTTTATTTCAGGTGAATATTCCACTAAATCCAATGACAACTTTAAATGTTCACACCAGTGGCTATGTATTACAGTCCACCACTCACTTTGTTTTCAGTTTGAAACATTTTCTAGGGCTGCATTTTACATCATACTATATGTTTTCTATCGCCTCCCAAACCAGATTTAAAAATGCAGCTTAGCAGCGTTTACATGAGCGGCTGAAGAAATCCTACAGTCCAGCAATGATTTTGTTCTTTAGTCCAAGGACTTTGGGGGAAAGTCTTTCTCCATCCATTTTCAAGAGCACATTTTGAATGAATTCATAAGAGTATTTCAGCTCTTTGGGGTAGGCCAAGTTCACTACATAGATGACTCCCAGCATCATTGCAGATGCTTGGGCTACAGATCCAATGTTGTCCAGAATGATTTCTCCTTCAACATAAATGTCATCATGTGCTCCAATTTCTCCACCCTCCTTGTTGATGACATATACGCCCATGGTGGAATTCTGCAGGTCTCTCTGGATGCCATCTCCTTCAATGTCCTGTATATTTGTAGAATATAAGAAAAACATGAATTTATGTAATAGATTTTAATGACCTGCAAATTCTAAATTTCTTTATATTTACAATACATAATTACACTGGTCAGTAAAACCATTGAAAATATTTTTGTCAGTTAAGTAAAGGTTCATGTGAATTAACAAACCAACAATGCATGAAATATAAACAAATGTACAGTGATTTAGAATAAATAATTGTGTAAGGTTATTTACAATGTGTCAGATCATATTATATGGCGATTTATTATAAACTGTTTGTGAAATCAGAAACAGAAAAATTTCTTCGCAATGCAGTCCACAAGCCTACTACTACTAAGTACATTGTGAGATATTATAACTGAGTCAACAAGTCAAGAATTTGTTAATTTAATTAAAATTAATTAATTATTTATTCTGTCTTCATGCCATATCACTAACTCTATTAGTATTTGGATTTGTCATGTTCCACTTCTATACTAAAAGTATTAGTTTAAAATTTGGGAGCAATAAATGCAATGCCAACATAATTGGTCTTTGTGTTTAACGTTAGAGCAGAAACAAAGTTGAACAACATCAACCTGCTAGCTAAACCCTGGTCTTTCACTGGACTATCGGCTGTGGTCGTACTAGCTGGTCCTCTCGTGTCATCTGCAAATCTCCTGCAATTTAGTTATGAAACATTTGAATGCTTCTACTACATCTACTTTCACCCCCACCTTTACGTTTTAAACTCTGATAAGTCGAGTCGGAGACAGTCCACGAGGACTGCGACCCATGCAGCTGCCACGAAAGAGAAGCTTGTTTACTTTTCCTACGCGCATTCCGCGAAGACCTGCCTCTGATTGGCTAGTGTTCGTTGCAATCGTTGGTTAGGTCAAAGAAGCTCTTTGGTTAGGTTTGCGCAAGTGGAGCGACGTCACGATCGGTCGGAGCCAGTCAGCTTCAGAGCAGGGGCGGGTCTACGGGTGTAAAAAAAATACAAACTTTTAAAGAAACGATAAATTCAGGTACCCAACGTAACTTATGCCTGCCATTATGTTTATGTAGAAACATAAATTCTTGCCGCCAGTGCACATTAACCACATTTTACCAACATGATTTCACAGGTCTATTTTGTTCTAATGTTAACACATTGACAAGATTAGAAGAAATGCTTACAGCCAGTCAGGAATAACGTTATGTAATGTTAGGCTTGGCCAGTCTAACGTAACGTACTAACCTTACACAACTCACGTAGTTAAGCTAATCGCTGACACCTTAGTTGTAATTTAATTTAATGTAACGTTAATTGATATAAAAACATACCAATTTAGCATTAGCTAAACACATTTTTCTATAAAATGTTTAAAAGTGTAAACAGAACCCTGTTTAAGTAACATATATAACACACCAATGATTATATATTGATTACTTACCGAAAATGCAGAGCTGGATGCAGCATTCAAATGAGTGCATCACGTTCAATCTCCCCGCCTTGGCCCCTTCAGGAAAAAAAGTGTCTGCACATGCGCAGACCGGATAGTATATGGAAATTAAATGAAACGTATTTTTTTCTAATTACTTTTAATTGAATGAAATTAACTTGTTTTAAACAAAAGCAGTGAATTTGAAAATTAATAATAAAAAATAAGTAGGATTAAATAACACATTAAAATCAGTGAAATTAACCAGATAAAAACATGTAACATTTACAAGGGGTCAGAATCATTTTTTTCAGTGTGTGTGTGTGTGTGTGTGTGAGTGTGTACGTGTTTTTGTGACATATCAGGACACAAATCTGTATAATGACAATGAGGGCAATACAATATATGGTTTGGACAGTATAAAATGAATGGAAACCTATGTAATGTCCCCACTTTTCACAAAAACAAACAAGTGTGTGTGTGTGTGTGTGTGTGTGTGCGCGCGTGTGTGTGTGCGCGTGTGTGTGTGTGTGTGTGTGTGTGGGGGGGGGGGGGGGGGGGGGTGTGCGTTTTCAGACAATTGTGTGTCCACGATTAAATTTCACAGATTTCATTCGTGATTGTGTGCCAACGTCACCCTTACACATTAACACCGAGATATAAAGTGACTTATTCATTTACAACTCCATTAGAGGTAAGGTGATGAGACCGACAGGTGGAATGAGAAGAAAATAAAATTCATCAAAGAAAACAAGATCATTTAGAGTGGCAGCAAAGGATTCAATTTAATCGCAGTGAAAGTGTTACAGCCTAAATTCCTAATGCAGGCAGCCATTTGACTGCAGTGTGCTGAAAGGATTAGAACAACATTTATATTAATGGCGCATTATAAATGGAAAAAGTTTATATTGTAATGTAAGTTGTGAGGGCAGAGAGCACTGATAAGAATTTTTTGCACTCCTTGTGATTTTACTCTTCAACATTTTTATGCTTCTCAATAAAGTGTCGAAAGAAGAACCAACTATTTCTCTCGAGTGTGACTGCAAGCGCTGGAAATCCCAGATAAACCTCGGAGACAGATTGCCATTTTCAAAAGAAACAAACTGAGACCAATATTTATCAGTCTCCCACGTCCTTCTCTTGGGCTTTATCTTTTAATTGCTTCTAGCCTCATATAAGAAAATACAAATTCAATTTGTGTAACTAGAAGATCCCCGGGCAAGATTTAATCATGTGAGAAAAGCAGATCAAAACAGAAGGTTGGTTGTGGATATAATTCACAAAGCAGAGATAATCTGAGTCAGCATTTTTTGCTGACATTTTAAAAAGAATAGAGGAAACCCTCCATAATTCTCTCTCTCTCTCTCTCTCTCTCTCTCTCTCTCTCTCTCTCTCTCTCTCTCTCTCTCTCTCTCTCTCTCTCTCTCTCTTAGACAAACACATTCACTTATTCACACACAGCTATTTAAATCCCCATCTGTGTAACAAATGGGTGACTAGATTGATCCAGAAAGAAATTAAACAACTTTGGTATTAGCACTTCTCGGATAAAGAATACAAGAAGTTGTATGTGGCTTGGTATTAAATGGATTTGCTTGAGCTGAACTGTTGTTTATTTTAATGAAAATAAATAAATATAAATCTCATGTTCTCTGTATTTACAGTAAATACTGCGACTTTCCACTATTATGTAGCTTTTTTGTAGCCTGTGGCTTTAAATCCAAATGAGCTGCTTCTTCCCGCCCACCGTTTGATAATAAATGGATTTGCTTGAGCTAAATTGCTGTTTTATTTTAATGAAAATAAATAAATATAAATCTCATGTTCTATATATTTACAGTAAATACTGCTACTCTCAACTATTTGCTGCACACCAATAAATGGTAGATCACATAATACAATACTTAGTCAACAATCTCATTTTAGCAAAAAAAAAAAAAAATACATTTACGATTTGTCATTTCAGTTTGCACAATCTGAAGGGTCATGGAATTGTATTATGTCAGATGGGAATTTGCCTAACACTAATCTCATTCTCAATGAATTCATGTTTGTCCAAGTGTGATAAAAGTCAAATTAAATACAAATAAATTAATACAACTATATTTAGAGCTTTAAATCCACATTAATACACATGTTAAGATATATATTCTAAACACATTGTCAGCAAAGGCTTCCTTTACAATAATCAGTTTGACATTAGCTTTCCCAATACTGCAGAAATAATGTTAAAATTTACTGTTTTATTTATTCATTATTATATTCATTTTATTTTCGGCTTAGTCCCTTTATTTATTTATTTGACCATAGCCTCACTCTTTTTATTCATTATTTTGCCGCAGCTCCGCTCTTATTATTTATTGTCTTGCAGCCCCATGAGCAAAATACAGCCTGCAGGGTAATGATCAACTATTATTCCGGCCACACATGCATAACGGCGCCATTGAGGTCCAGTGGTCAGCACGTTGCGTTTCGACGTTGTCGATCCGTGTTCGATCCTCACCTTAGTAATTCTTTTTTTTTCTTTTTTTCTTTTTTATTGTTAAGACATATAAAACTGTAAGGTTGTTAAACATTTGAAGTTCTAAAGCAGCTGTTTTCTTGAAAAAGACGTGAGAGTGTAATTACAAACTGAAATGGAAATGACCTTATTTTAATATAGTCAGTCGTAAACTGAGGTGGGCCGATCTAATGCTTGAAACTCCAGGGCTGAAAAGGAGTCCCACTCCGACCCTGGTGACAGCATATCTTTTTAAGTCATTGTAACGTATTAAACTAAGTTAAATGTTTTCTAAATTAATTTTATGAAGTTGCGCAAGCTGTTTTAAGTCAGTTTTACATAATATTAGTTCAATGGACTTATAAGGGTAATTTGATTCAGCTTAAAAATTTTGAGCAACCATGATTTTTTTACAGTGGGGGAAACACCCTCTCACTTTCACACGCACACACTATGGTCAATTTAGTTTATTCAATTCACCTACAGTCTATTAGTCGTACGAAAATGTGTGATTTTAAAAAGGAGGGGCGGCACCAGACCCACCCCTAAACCCGATTGTCAATGGGAATAAACAAATCGTACTAAATTGTATGATATGGTGCAAACAAAGTGCTTATGCAGTCCTTTTTTACAGTTTGAAACTAGTTAAAATAAAGTTACTTAACTGTAATTTGAAGAGATTTAGAATTTAAAGCAACATTTTCAGGAAAATTATTTCTTTTTCTTGCTTTCTTGTGATTTCTTTTTTTTTTTTTTTTAAGTTGACGAAAATGTTTGTGAAGTTTCATAAACTTTCATAGTCCCCCCTTCCACCCCATCTCCCCCTTTTCCTCCCTTTTCTATGGGGAGTTTTCGAGACCTATTGTACCTGATATCGGACCCCCTTTATATGTTCATTGACCAGGCGGGAGCCTTGGGCTCAGTTATCTCTAAACTCAGGGTTCTCACCCGGAACAGCATGCCACACCTGCTATTAACGCCAAGCATATCTAAGTGTGAACTCTTGAAACAGTTTTGTCTTAGTCTTCATTTACTAAATTAACCTTGCAGTTTACATCAAAAATATTTTTTGTTTCATGAATCCGCTTAAGTTGTGACATCTGGAATACTGTTTCCTGGTCTAGAAAATTGTCTCTATAGCTGTTTATGACCAAAATTTAGTTGAATCTCAAATTAAAATGAATCATGCATAGGTCTCTCCATCCCAGACACCAATATTTTAAATATTTACAAAAGACACATTGAATAACACTGTGGGTGTACATGATTACAATTTGTTTTTTACCTTTGGAAACTAATAGAGCATTTGCATTCTTGATAAAAATAAACTGCTTCAGAAAAGGAATTAATGCCAGTTTATTAGAGTTTGTTACACAAACATACTGTATTGACATTCTGCCATTTTGCCATGAAGAAGCTGACTCTAGAAATGCAGGTGTAGTTTGGCATGTTACCCCACCTGAAAACATTGTCTATGGAGATTGTACCTGCTAAATATCCCTCGCTGCTTTATTTCTAGTTGTCGACTAAGTTTTCTATACTAAACGTTTGGCCTGTACACCTGTTTCAGATCTTTAAATAGCACTTTTGAGATAACTGTTGCAGTCCACATAGTTTCCTGAAGTCAGATTATATTGGAAAAGCTTTCTCTTAAACCAAGGATAATTTATCAATAGATAGCCATTAAAATGTCCTACAAAAACTGAGGTACATGAAGGCAGACTAGTAAGATAAAGCAATAAAAAAAAAGAGTTAGATTCAAAAAGCCTCAATATGAAGTGTAAGAAGAGCACTGAGACAGCAGGAGGAAGCAGAAGTGATCTGTCACCACCTCACACTATGTGAGAAATCAATAGTCTTGTGCCTTATTTTAAGAGTCTCATACAAAGACACAGCGGAGATTACAGAGTCAATCCTTGTTTGACTCAGACCAGAGCCGGAGGGAAAGTATAAACTGAAATGGGATCTGTGAAATAATGAAGTGAGACAGATCAGTGGACAAAATAATAAATTGCTCATATAAAATTGGCAGATGCAAATCCATTTCTATCAGGGAAACAAATCTGCTTCTGGTGAATGTGACTATTACACCATCGGGGCTCCTAAAATGGTTCATTTACATATGTGATACTGCTGCTTATTATGACTCAGTTTTACCTATTAATTTTCTTTTATTTTATTCTCTACAGGGGCCGTGGTCATTGCTTTTGTGGTGTGCTGGCTGCCCTACCATGCCCGGAGACTAATGTACTGCTATGTCACTGAATGGACAACGTGAGTTTTAATTTAAAAGCTTATTGAAATATCAATAAAGATCAAAGGAAATTTTGCTTTCTCATACCAGACTAGATCAGCTAAGACACAGCATAAATATATAATTTCCCATACTAGCTATTGGTCAAGAAAATTTCCAGCCATTTTTATTTTTTTTTATTGTATTTATGGTCCCACTTTATATTAAGTGGCCTTAACTAATATGTACTTACACAGGAACTAATAGTTTGTTACAATGTATTTATTGTGTAAATACATGTATTTACTGTGTACTTATGCTTCATTAAATACATGTATGTAATTATATCTGTATTTAACTTTTGTAATTACATTTGTAAATACACTGTTGACCATCCCCACACCTTAACCCACCCTTAAACCTACCCATGCCACCAAACCTGTTCATAACCCAACCTCTATCCCAACTCAAAAGCACCACAAGTGTTCTCAAATACATTATAAACACAGTAAGTACATTGTATTTATTATTTGATGTAAGTACATAGTAGTTAAGGCCACTTAATATAAAGTGGGACCGTATTTATTATATACAGTAATAGAGAGAAACATCTAATATACATTCATTCATTTTCTTGTCGGCTTAGTCCCTTTAGTAATCCAGGGTCGCCACAGCAGAATGAACCACCAACATATCCAGCTTTTTACGCAGCATATGCCCTTCCAGTCGCAACCCATCTTTAGGAAACATCCACACACACATTCACACACACACTCATACACTCATACACTACGGACAATTTAGCCTACCCAATTCACCTGTACCACATGTCTTTGGATTGTGGGGGAAACCAGAGCACCCGGAGGAAACCCACGCGAAGGCAGGGAGAACATTCAAACTCCACGCAAAAACACCAACTGAGTCGAGGTTCGAAACACCAACTGAGTCGAGACCCAGCAACCTTTTTGCTGTGAGGCGACAGCACTACCTACTGCACCACTGCCTCGCCACATCTAATATATACATCTAATTTTGTGTTTTATTTTTATTATTATTATTTGTGGCAGTATAATAATAATAATAATAATAATAATAATAATAATAATAACTATTTTGGCATAAAAAACCACAGGAATTTTTTGTTTTATTCTTTGTATTTTTTCTCATCTGTTGTCCACATTTGGGAAAACATTTATTAATCACATGTTGCATTTTCCAATCGAAATAAGCGAGTTTGTGCTGGTCAATTACTTTGTGAACTCTTTATCATGATCTGCTCATGTCAAAAGTTCACAGTCCTGTGCATCACTAAAGACATGCGCTATAGGTAAATTGGGTAAGCTAAATTGTCCGTAGTTCGCCTCACAGCAAGAAAGTCATTGGGGTCGCTGGTTCGAACCTCGGCTCAGTTGGCGTTTCTGTGTGGAGTTATTTGCATGTTTCTGTGTGCATGTTCTCCCTGCGTTCGCGTGGGTTTCCTCAGGGGGCTTTGGTTTAGCACACAGTCCAAAGACATGCGGTACAGGTGAATTGAATAGACTAAATTGTCCGTAGTGTATGAGTGTGTATGTGTGTGTGTGTATGTTTCCCAGAGATGGGTTGTGGCTGGAAGGGCATCTGCTGCGTAAAAAACCAGCTGGATAAGTTGACGGTTCATTCCGCTGTGGCGATCCCGGATTATAAAAGGGACTAAGCAGACAAGAAAATAAATGAACGAAATTGTCCATAGTGTATGTGTATGAATGAGTGTATGGGTGCTTCCTATTGGGTTGGGTTGCAGCTGGAAACATGCTGGATAAGTTGGCGGTTCATTCGATCATTCAGCAACCCCTTTTTTTATTTTAACAGATTTGTGTGTGTTAAGCATCAGTTAAGACAATGTTAGCACCAGCTAATTTCTGCTTCTGGGTACAAAATAATTTTTTGGGCGGGATCAAAATCGGCGACGTAGCGCAAAACTGCAAATTCAAAGGTGACGCGTCGGTTTCTCATTATTATTCATAGCAGAGTTTTTTTATCCTATGAGAAGAACCGGCCTCTTAATTATTTATGACTGTGCGTGCTTTCCAAAGGCAAGACAGACCTGCCAGTGCCAAGCTGTTAGACACGAACCCACGGCACACAGTATTTAGCTGTTCAAGAAGAGCCGTATGTGTTTGTTTACATGATCCATGGGGTTTGTTGCATGTTTTTCCCCGCGATGCTGTCAGGGCCGATACAGCAAAGCTGTTTGTGTGCAGCAAGCTTTTTTGTCGGGAGAGCAGTACGAGAATTAAAGAATGGCAGGCGTTGTCTTTTATCAGGAGTTCGTTCACATTCAGACACATCGCCGTGCTGCTGTGTTTGCCTAAACCCTCTAGATTACCAACAGAGCTACTGGTTAAAATAGACAGGGCAAGAGACCTGCTGCACTGAGCCTGCTTTCAGACCTATAATTCAGACCCGGGGATTGAGAAAAAAGTTCTCATTTATAATGTTTATATGACCATGATTATCTTTATAGTGATATAAATTGTGGTTACTGTATGTAGCAGGGCATTAAATTACTGTTTATTTCTTTGCATTTTAACTGTGTAAACTATAAAATCATGGGTCTCCTCACGGTTTGTGTCTCATTTTGTGAGCCAAGTTCAGCCAACTGACAACAGTTGTTCGCTTCCCTCCTTCTCCCCTGCTGGACATGCGCACTCCTGCCCTTTGCTCGCGGAGCTCCACGCCCATTATGATGCATCTTTTGAAAAAATTCTAGTAGACCTGAACCGAAAGTGGGGGATGTCATGAGCCTTTAATAAAGAGACTAAGCCAAAAAAGAATGAATTAATGAATGAATGAAGAGTTCAAAAGCAAAAAACTCTAAATGCTGTCTGAAATTTTCTGCTAAAATGAGCATTTTTCTCAGCTTACTGTTTTGTTTTAATTGCATTACAACACAAATACAATAAGGCAAAATTCGATTAACAACTTTCGTCTACGTTTACAGAACAGAGAGCAAATAATTATCAAATCAACAAGATCATAATACAAATAAATAAAATTTAAACAGAGAATAAACATAGAAAAAAAAAACATTTACAAAGTTTTACATTTTAACCAAAATTCCTTTTGGAAAAACAGTGGTTTTGTTTAAAGGCACTTGCATTTATGAATATAAAGTTTCTCCAAAATTAGAATATTGGTTGATACAAATTGAATTTTAACATCTAATAAACCAAAACTTTTAGAAAGTTGAGAGGACAACTTAAGAGAAACCTTTAACCACTCAAATTAATCAGACCAGAAAGGTCTGCTATATAAACAATCAAAAAATAAATGAGCCTCCAATGTTTATGTTCAGTTATTTCACTTTAAAGGTAATAAAAATAACTTATTCCTCACTATGAAAGTAAAATCACTAAGCCTACACAAAGGAGTCTGAGAAAGACGGTTATTTTAGAAGAAAATATAAAACAACATTTTACATTAAACAAGGTTTTTGCATCTAAACTCTTCATTTGGAATTTTTTTGTAAACTGTTGAAACACAAATCATCCACCAGTGACAATTGGCTGTTGTGAAAATTGTACGTGTACATAGATGCAGAGTTGCTGAAGATCAGAAGCTTCCAATAAATAACATATAAAAGAGCTTACAATATATGATAACATAGAATGTCACAAAGCAAAATCTATAACCACTTTCACACACTATATCTCTGCAAATCAATGCTTTGTTCTGAACAGCGCTCACCTGCAGCACTGCATATAAATCATGATGCATCTGGTGCTGGTAGGGATTTCTGGGAGTTCTTCTGTGATTTAGAGATGGATCAATAAATATGTGCCATATGTTCGGCTTATAATGTATACAGAGCTGCACTACAAACAAGGTGTGAACTAATCTGAAAAGGTCAGCTTGTATACATGATTTTAATCAGCAGCTGCACACAAATTAATGCTGCGGTTGTCAGGCGTGAACTACTTCAACCATATGCAGTAACTTTCGACTAGATTTAGAAATAACCTGACTAACATGAAAATTAAATGGGAAACACTTTATTTGAAGGGGTTTTCATTAAATTATCATGAAACCTTTATAATCAAGACATGACATATGTCATGAATGTGATATTTTATTTATGCTAAAATAACAACTGTTATTAAGTGTCATTATGTCAATTTAAATGCCGAGGTGACATTGTTTGAGATGTCTTTATTATCACAACGTAGCATTGACAAGTCAACAAAGCTGGTCATAAAGCTGCTAAATCATGAGGCAATTATAATTGTGAAATTCATTTTATTACTGTGTCATTGATATATTTTTTTTGCCTTGAACTAAAGTGGTACAAATTAAATTTGCCAATATAGATAATTAATTGTCATTTAATATTAATAGTGCTTTTATAAAATTATTTGACAGAGTAATGACACATTGAGAAAGTGATCAGAAAATTATTGATAACAGTTAAAATGACCTCATAACAATCATGTTTATGACAGATTTATAACAAGGTTATCAGGGTAATGTCAAGTTGTGTAAGACATTCTGTTCTGTTATTTATTTTATTTTATTATTTTTTTTTTTCATAGTTTAAAAAGATCTATTGGTAAAAGAGCTTTTATGTTTAAGGTTCCAATACATTTGAACTATTTACCTGCTGAAATGTGTTCCCCTTTCGATTGGGGAACTTCAATGGTATAAGTGGATTTAATCCATGTATGGGGACTTTGTTCAGAAAGCCAATCGTCTGAAAAAGTATGTAAACGGGCCAGTGAAATGCCAAATGAATTGGCAGCTTCAGCTTGCGCACCTGGGGCCTCATGTACGAAGACTTGCGTGGAAATCATACTAAAACATTGCGTACGCACAAAGCTGTAAATGTGCGTACCCAGACAAAAATTCAGATGTATGAAACACTGCGTACGCCGAATCCCACGCATATTCTTTTGTACATCTGAATGAACGTGAAACTGAGCGCAACATGCACGAGCACAAAACCCCTCCCTGCATCCTATCCCGTATGAATATGCTAATGACTACTTTGTCAAAACCCAATGAAAAAGCAATGGTAAAAAGCAAGCGAAAACAGAAACTTTGAACAGAATGTGAATTGCAGGTGCTCCTTTCGGAGGTCGACCGGAGAAAAGCGATGTTATTTGCAAGTTTGTCGTCCGGAATTAACAACAAAAGAAAAAAGTAGAGTGGGGAGAGTTTAGCTGATGCGATTAACACAGTTGGGTCTGAACATCGCACTGAGGTAATTAAAAAAAGAAATAGTCCAATTTATAGGTGTAAAATGTTGCAGTACTCTCAGCAGTCTCAGTGGCGCAGCTCGAAAAATGCATGTCAACATGTTTTGACACGTTTGAGCATGAACTCGGTTTAAATCCTGCGTCTGATGAACTCATTCTTCTGGATGGTTTACTGTTTCCGGATGATGGTTTCTGGTGGTTTCCTGTCCCCTGATGATGGGTACGAGCACTGCGTTGCATGTCTGGGGCTCCAGCATGTTAATGTGGGCAGTTCATCATGTCTGTTGCGCAGTTAAGATCGCGGCTAGCCCTTGCAAAAGGGCGAACAACCCCAGCTGTCCTCTGCACTGCGAGCAGGTCTGAGGGTTTCAGTGGGTGATTATCCGTCGTCTCCGGGCCCGCGGACCTCCCGCTCCTCCAAGCGCACCATCCAAGCTTCGAACGGAGGAAGCAATCCGTCTAACCAGATGGTAGCCCTTACATTCAACGACACCAGGAACCAGACGTCCACTGCTGCATCGGAGGGTGGGCTTTCATTGTCCGACGAGGATCCAGACCCGCTTGCCCCCTCCGGGCAGGTGAGCATTGTCAAAACGGATCATGTTAGCCGTGCTTTTCCGGGCTGCTTCGACCATGGGGTTGGAGATGGTTTATCCCCCAGTTCCGCGGCCGGACCGACTAGATGGGTGCTACGTAGAGGACAAGAGGGCCAAGCCTTTGAAGTCTCTCACCCCCTTCTTCCAGAGGTGCACAGTAGACTTGCACAGTCTTGGAGGGCACCTTTTTCTGCCATGCTGCGTGTCCCTTCGCCCTCACCACTCTTGACGGTGGAGCAGCCAGGGGGTATGGGGCGATTCCTCAGGTCGAGCGTGCTATTGCGGTCAATCTTTGTCTGCGTGGCGTCTCTTCTTGGCGGGGTCCGTCTGGTCTCCCGTCCAAAGCCTGTAGGTTTTCTGCCTCTTTCGGAGCCAGAGCTTACAAGGCTGTGGGCCATGCTGCTTCCCCCTTGCACCCTATGACCACCTACCAGTGCTACCAAGAGTAGGTGCTGGCCCAGCTGCACGAGGTTGGGTCCGAAGCAAGCTCCGCACTGCAACCGACTATGCTCTTTAGACCACTAAGTCTGCTGCGTGTGCGTTGGGGAGGACGATGTCCACATTAGTGGTCCAGGAGCGCCACCTCTGGCTTAACCTAGCTGATATACGCGAAGTCGACAAAGTCCGCTTTCTTGACTCCCTCATATACCAGGCTGGCCTGTTCAGCGACATCATCTGTGAATTCACCCAGGAATTCAAGGCGGTGAGAGAGCAATCCGGTTTTGGCGGGACAGTAAGCCCGCTCCGTCTGCCGAGCCATACACATCTGCTACTCCCCATCAAAGTCGCCCGCCTACGGGAGCTGCCCCGGCCCCGCCCGCGCCTCCGGTTCTCAAGCACCACGAAAGCAGGCAGCTCCCCCCTGCCCAGGGCGCCGTTAAGGCTGGTGTAGCGTACAGTCCAAAGATAAAATTACTTATTGATTTTAGTATTTGATATTTACTATTTGATTTGAGTATTTCGCATGGGTTTTACGACTCCTGGCTCCAAGAAGTCTGGATTTTTGTGACAGCTTAAGTTGTCCAGGGGGACTGGAGAGATAAGCAGGGAGCTTCAAAGACATTCCTGCCCAAATACACACACACACACACACACACACACACGAGGCTGTTCCGACAGAAAGAAAATGAACTCATCAAATTCTGAACCAGGACAAAACTAAGGTGTTATGTTTTGTAAACTTTGTATCTCATTTCTGACTTTCTTACCTGTGTAACCTATCTTATAACCTGTATGCCTGTTTCTTTTAGGCCTGTTTAAAGCATAAATAATATGAGGATGTGAAAAATCATGTTGATGTACTTTTAAACCCCCCATGTTTGGTACCGATGGGTTTCTGCTGACATTTTACAACACATGATGCATAGAGCAAGACCATAACTCGCATTGCTTTATTCTTTAATCCCCTGTATTAAATGCCTGTCCGCATTCTTTGGGCGGACACTCAAATTTGCATACGAGCAGCCTCGAGACAAAGGAAGGTTCGCGCGCTCAATTTCCCCTGAAATCATTGGTCAGAATGCTGAACGGGTTCTCACATGACCCGCAGATATAACCAGACTTCTCCCCAAACATCCTCAGAGATCGTCCGAACAAAGAACTCACAAAAGGGTGGCCCTTTGGGCCACGCGGCTCTTCTAAGCCGCATGGACTTTTTCCCGCCACGCTTTTCTTTATTTTCCGGCAAAGTACACTCAGTTTAAAGTATGTGATCGCGTTCCTCAGAACTGTATTACAAACTCAACGCATCAAGAAGGACATCAAAGGAGTTTCATCAGGACGAAAGCATAAAGAGAGAGACCCCAGACCTTAAGTCCAGGTACTTTTAGTTATGCGATTAAGCTGTGCCCCTTTTATCAAAAAGGTGTTTTTTATAATCTTGGTGATCCTTAATGGTGTGTGTGGAACTGAAAGTTTTGTCACTCTTTTCTGAAAAATCTGAAATCTCTATTTCCTAGCTTTACTATTTCTCTTTGTTGTTACACGATCTATAGACCCGATATCTCCACGTGGTTTACCTTGGTTTTGTGTTTAATGTATGTTTGTGCGTTTGTTTGTTCGTTACGTCTGACTAGTAAATAAATTCCATTATAATCAAATGAATTGTATTGTTTGCCTCACGAGAAAATGTCACTGAAATACAGATTCCCCCTGCCTAGCTATTATAAGTTGTTTAAAACTTATGAATGATTAATCTACTTCACAAGAAGTAGCAATTAAATTCCCTTTTTCTAAATGAATAGATCATTACCGTATCCGCTCGGAAAAGTGGCGGCTCTGCTTGTGTTTGTTTAGTCAAATTAACAATAAATTAACAATAAATTAACAATAAATTGATCTGGAATATTAATGATTAATGATAATTTGTTGTTGTTGATAATTAATATTCATAATCTGGGAATCCGCTCGGTGCATGATCATATACAATCATGTTTGTTTGACCAAATTGACTGAAGCTTAAGCCGGAATATTAATAATTAAGAATAAACCGTTATTGTTGATTATTAATATTCATAAAATGAGCTAATTTCTGTTACACTGGTAAACGAACCACGAAGCATCCCTAACACAGGTCATCCGGAGAAGAGGGAATTTGCTCTTTCCCTGTTGAAGGGTCGGGCCCCATTTCCAACGGCACTTTTCACTGCCACGCAAACACCAATGAAAGAGCACTTTTCCACTTCCGAGGATGTGACAGCCCGAACTCTGCCAGTCTGGGACGCTATGCTTTCCAGTTCCCCTTCGGGGGGAACTTCAGCACTATAAGTGGATTTGATTGTAAAATCCACGCATTGGGAGGTTCGGTTCAGAAGCTACTCATCTGAAAGAGTATTGAACGGGCCAATTAAGAATGAATTGGCAGCGCAAGCCTGCGCAGGTGAGCGGCATAAGCAATCAACTGAGTATATAAGCTCACCTGGCGCCAGCAGACGCTATCCTTTTCGCTTCAGAGACTTTCTGATCGAGTCGATGAGGGTTCCTCCTGCTGTGACCAGCGATTCTGAGCGAACGAGAGCATTCTCCCGGTCCAGAGTGTGTACACGCAGTGGCAGACGGTCGAGCTGGGTTTCTCCCTTGCCTGGCGTTCTTTGGGTCCGGTCCTCCAGAGCGGTGCGTATAAAGTTGCAAACTTCACAGAAAGAGCAACACAGTCGTGCAGCACGTCCTTATCAGGACGGCGCTCCGACTGTGCGTTTCTGGATGCGGTGGTTTCCTGTCCTCGGATGATGGGCGCGGGCACTGCGTTACATGTCTGGGGGTCCAGCATGTTAATGCGCTGCTCGCGGATAGTTCATGTCGTCATTGCGATGCCATGACTGTTGCGCAAGATCGCGGTTAGCCTTTGCAAAAGGGCGAACCACCCCAGTTGTCCCCTGCTCTGCAGCGGGCACTCGGGCAGATCTGAGGGTTTCAGCGAGAGATAATCCGTCGCCCACGGGCCCGCGGACCTCCCGCTCCTCTAAGCGCTCCATCCAAGCTTCGGGCGGGGGAAGCGATCCGTCTAACAGATGGTAGCCCTTACGCCCGATGACACCGGAGACCAGATGTCCACCGCGGCATCGGAGGGTGGGCTTTCATTGTCCGATGATGATCCAGACCCGCTCGCCCCCTTCGGGCTGGTGAGCGCTGTCACTACGGATCCTGAAACGGACATGTTAGCCGTGCTTTCCCGGGCTGCTTCGGCCGCGGGTTGGAGATGGTTTATCCCTCAGCTCCGCGGCCGGACCGACTAGAGGGGCGTTCCCTTCTTCCCGGAGGTGCACAGTAGGCTCACGCGGTCTTGTAAAGCACATTTTTCTGCTCGTGCTTCATGTTCCTCCACCCTAACCACTCTTGATGGTGAAACAGCCAGGGGGTATGTGGCGATTCCTCAGGTTGAGTGCGCGATGGCGGTAAATCCGCGCGGCGCCTCTTCTTGGCGGGGTCCGCCTCGTCTCCCATCCAAAGCCTGTAAGTTATCTACCTCCCTCGGAGCTAGAGCTTACATAGCTGCGGGCCAGGCTGCTTCCGCCTTGCATGCGATAGCCACCTACCAGCGCTACCAAGCGCAGGCGCTGGCCGAGCTGCACGAGGGTGGGTCCAACCCAGGCTTACGAGCTTCGCACCGCCGCCGACTTAGCTCTTCGGACTAGTGAGTCCGCTGCGTGTGCGTTGGGGAGGACGATGTCCACATTAGTGGTCCAGGAGCGCCACCCCTGGCTGATATGCGCAAAGTCGACAAAGTCCGCTTTCTTGACTTCCCCATATCCCCAGCCAGGTTCGGCGACACTGTCTGTGAATTCACCCAGGAATTCAAGGCGGTGAGAGAGCAGTTGGTGGGTGATGTCTTATCGGCGGTCCGTAGCCCGCTCCGCCCGCCGTGCCATTCATACCTGCTCCTCGCCGAAGGCGCCCGCCTACGAGAGCTGCTCCGCCCCCGCACACGCCTCCGGCGAAGCGAGCGCGTCGGGCACCTCGGAAGCAGGCAGCCCCCCTGCCCAGAACGCCGCTAAGTCCGGCAACGGACCGCGAAGCGCCCCTGGGACAGGCCATCTGGAGAAGAGGGAACTTGCTCTTTCCCCGCTGGAGGGCGGGGCCCCATTTCCAACGGCACTTTTTACTGCCATGAAAACATTATGAAAGGGCACTTTTCACTTCCCCAGATGTGACAGCCCGAAATCTGCCAGTCTGGGACGCTATGCTTTCTAGCTTGCAGATTCGGTGCATTTCGCCAGTGGCTCACGAGCGCTGGGAGGACGGTCTCCTTTCTCCCACCCCTCGAGCCTCCCCTCCGGAACTCGGGTTTGGAGTGAGAGCAAATATCTCACCTCCAGCTTTTCCGTGGGACCCGCGAGCTTCCCGGATCAGCACACCCACTGCTGGTACGTCAGCGATTGTAGCGATGAGTCCATTAGCGAGAGCTCTGCCTGCCTGGTTAGCGCGGGCCAGCTCTTCGCGGTGGCTCATACGCACAATCAGACTCGGCTATGCGATTCAGTTCGCGAAACGGCCCCCCAAGTCACGGGTGTGTATTCACCAGGGTCAGCCCCCTGTCCGCCCCTGTCTTGCGAGAGGAGATTGCTGTCCTCCTGGCGAAGGATGCAATCGAGCCGCTCCCTCCAGCCGAGATGGAGAGCGGGTTTTACAGCCCACACTTCATCGTGCCCAAAAAGAGCGGTGGGTCACGGCCAATCCTAGATCTGCGCGTTTTGAACCGCTGCCTGCACAAGCTGCCGTTCAGAATGCTCACGCAGAAGCGCATCCTCCGGTGCGTTCGTCCTCTGGGTTGGTCTGCAGCATTAGACCTGATGGACGCGTATTTCCATGTCTCCACTCTTCCTCGCCACCGACAGTTTCTGCGGTTTGCGTTTGAAGGTCGAGCTTGGCAATACAAAGCCCTCCCCTTCGGGCTCTCTCTGTCTCCGCGGGTCCTCACCAAGCCCGCGGAGGGTGCCTCAGCGCCCCTTCGGCTCGCGGGCATCTGCATACTCTATTTCTTTACGACTGGCTGATTTTTGCCCTCTCTCGGAGCAGTTGATTATGCACAGAGACAAAGTGCTCTGGCACTTCCACCTGTGGGGGTTTCAGGTCAACCGAGAAAAGAGCAAACTCGCCCCCGTGCAGAGGATCTCTTCTCTCGGGCTGGAGTTGGACTCGGTCACCATGGCAGCGCGCCTCTCCGGAGAGCGCGCTCAGCTGATACTGTACTGTCTGAGAGAGCTCGACAGTAAAACAGTGGTCCCACTGAAACTATTTCAGAGGCTCCTGGGGCATATGGCATCCGCAGCCGCTTCATGCCGCTCGGATTATTCTATATGAGACCACTTCAGCACTGGCTGATCACGATCGAGTCCCCAGACGCGCATGGCACGCGCGCGCACACCGAGTCTCTGTTACTGCGCTGTGTCGCCGCGCCCTCAGCCCTTGGAGCGACCCCTCGTTCCTACAGGCCTGGGTGTCTCTAGAACAGGCGTCCAGTCTTGTTGTCGTTTCAGCAGACGCTTCCAACACGGGCTGGGGGGCTGTGCGTTGCGGGTATGCGGCTGCGGACCTGTGGAAAGGTACCCAGTTGCATTGGCATATCGCCTGGAGCTGTTGGCAGTGTTCCTCGCTCTCCACCGTTTTTTTCCGGTGCTGGAGCGGCAACATGTGCTGGTCAGGACGGACAGTACGGCGGCGGTGGCGTATATCAGCCGTATAGGGGGTATGCGCTCTCGCCGCATGACTCAGCTCGCCCGCCGTCTGCTCCTCTGGAGTCATCCGCGGCTGAAATCGCTGCACGCCATTCATATTCAGGCAAGCTCAACCGTGCAGCCGATGTGCTCTCACGGCAGCCTTGCGTCCTGGAGAATGGAGACTCCACCCCGAGTCTGTTCAGCTGATATGGGCGCGATTCAGGGAAGCCCAGATCGATCTGTTGCTTCCCCCGAGATCGCTCATTGCCAGTTGTTCTTTCCCTGACCGAGTGCTCTCGGCACGGATGCACTGGCTTACAGCTGGCCTCGGGGCACGCGCAAATACGCGTTTCCCCCAGTGAGCCTGCTCACGCAGTTACTGTGCAAGGTCAGGGAGGACGAGGAACAGGTTGCTGGTTGCGCCCCTCTGGCTCAACCGGACCTGGATGTCAGAGCTCTCCCTCGCGATAGCCCTCCCCTGGCAGTCCCTTCGAGAGAGCACCTACTCTCTCAGGGACAGGGCACCACCTGGCACCCTCGCCGATCTTTGAAGAGATTTTTAGACGCGAGGAAGACTTAGGTAACCTCCGATTGCGGTGGCTAATACCGTCACTCGGGCTAGAGCCCCCTCCCCGAGCGCGCCTATGCCCTGACGTGGAGTCTATTCACTGAATGGTGTGTCTCTCGCTGAGAAGACCCCCGCAATTTGCCAGATCAGCGTTGTGCTTTCTTTACGCCGAGAGAAGTTGGAGAGCAGGCTGTCGCCCTCCACACTCAAGGTTACGTGGCTGCCATCTCCGCTCTCATAACGCGGTGGCTGGCGGCACCGTGGGAACGCATAACCTCATCATCCGGTTCCTCAGGGGCGTTAAGCGAATTAATCCACCCCGCCCCCTCTCATGCCCTCTTAGGATCTCGCCCTCGCTACACAAGCCGCGTCAGATCCCTTCGATCCTCGACTCAGTATCTTTCTGTCCCTGAAGACAGCTCTGCTGGTCGCGTTGATATCGATTAGAGGGTCGGGGACCCGGAGGCATTTTTCGGTCAGTGACTCGTGCCTGTAATTGGGCTGGCTTCTCTCACGTCCTGAGACCCCGCCCGCGATATGTGCCCAAGGTTCCTACCACTCCGTTTTAATACGAGGTAGTGAGCCTGCAAGCGCTGCCCTCGGAGGAGGCAGACCCAGCCCTTCTTTATTGTCCAGTTCGCGTTTTGCGTATTATCCGGACCGCACTCAGAGTTTAGATCATCTGAGCAGCTCTTCGTCTGTTATAGCGGTCGGCAGCAGGGAAGTGCCGTACCGAAATAAGTTCCCACTTGATTGTGGATGCCTTTCTTTCACTATCAGAGCCGAGATGAGCCGCGTCCCCCGAGAGCGCGTGCGCACTCCACTCGGAGCTTCGCATCCTCTCGAGCGCGCGCACGCGGCGCCCCTCTAACAGACATCTGTAGAGCTGCGGGCTGGGTGACATCCAACACATTTGCAAGGTTTTACAATCTGCGAGTGGAGCCGGTTTCCTCAAGGGTATTAGGTAACCCTTGGTGATTGAGGAAACAATTCGGTAGGGTGTTGAAACACGCTTGCTGCGCCATTTTCCCTAACACGGAGATACGTGCGCCTTTTTATCTGTCAGTAAAGTTCCCCGTCAGGTGAGCCCTGCAGATTCCTCCGTGGCCCCCAGCACTGACTCAGCGGAGGAGTCACTTGCTGGCCCACTACGTTGTAGGTCTGCCCGCTGGTCAGCCCGCGTTTTGGGTAAAGGTGCCTGCAATGCGTGATCCCCACTAGGCGATCCCATATGCTTATTCCGCCACGGTTAAGTCCCCCCCCGGGCGGACCCGTGTCTTCCCTCCCCGCTAACCACTCTTTTGCTATGCGTACTCCCCCTTTTTAGGGCTAGTCCATATGTAAATTCTGCCATCTATCCCCCCTTGGGTAACGGATGGCCTCCGCAGCGTCCTCCCTATCGGGATTGCACGCTTCCCAACGTACTGTCGTATTTTCCTAGAATTATCTAGATGCTCACGACTTCCCAAAAAAATATATATAAATCCGTAAAACTTCTGTTGAAGTAGGATAAATTAGGGCCAGGGACACGTTGGAGGACCGCGCCCCCCATGATGTGGGTGCGTCACGCTTGCTTGACTATCTCCTCATCGGGGGTGTTGGTAAGGTGCAGTCATTATGGCGCTTTCAATGGACTCCCAATGCGTGGATTTTACAATCAAATCCACTTATAGTGCTGAAGTTCCCCCCGAAGGGGAACGTTCGAGGTTACTAAAGTAACCCTTCGTTCCCCGAGGAGGGGAACGGAAGCACTATACTCCGTCGCCATAATGACTGTCCCTTAGCTGTTGAAAGTCTCTTCAGCTTAAAAAGGATAGCGTCTGCTGGCGCCAGGTGAGCTTATATACTCAGTTGATTGCTTATGCCGCTCACCTGCGCAGGCTTGCGCTGCCAATTCATTCTTAATTGGCCCGTTCAATACTCTTTCAGACGAGTAGCTTCTGAACCGAACCTCCCAATGCGTGGATTTTACAATCAAATCCACTTATAGTGCTTCCGTTCCCCTCCTCGGGGAACGAAGGGTTACTTTAGTAACCTCGAACGTTTTCCATCCTCCGGTGCGTTCGTCCTTAGGATTGGTTTGCAGCGATAGACCAAAAGGACGCATACTTCCTTGTCTCCATTCTTCCATGCCACCATCAGTTTCTGCGGTTTGCGTTCAAAAGTCGAGCTTGGCAATACAAAGTCCTTCCCTTCAGGCTCTCTCTGTCTCCGCGGGTCTTCACCAAGCTCGCGGAGGATGCCTTAGCGCCCCTTCAGCCTGCGGGCATCTGCATACTCAATTATCTTGATAACTGGCTTTTTTTGAGCCCACTCTGTATGTTATTATTTATGTGGTGATTTGATTCAATGATCTTTACATCATTTTGTATGATGTATGTATTAATACTATTTCCCTTTTTTTAATGTTTCTTTTTTTGTTGTTGTTGTTGTTTGTTTGTTTGTTTTAGTTTTTTTAATGTTTTGCAATTTATGTTTTGTTTTTGTCTTCTTTTGTTATTATTATGTTATTGTGATTAATTGTGGGACCCCTTTGAAAATGAGACTGTACATCTTAAGGGGTTTATCCTAATGAATAAATATCAATCATAAAGACAGGATATAATCTATTTGTTTATGTCAGGTTGTCATAAAGACTTTTAAAAAGAGAACATGACACTTAATAAAATTAAAATCTCATAAATTCGTTTTCACAAAGTGTCATGTCAAGATTATATTTAGGTACCATGTCTTATTAACACTCCCTTTAAGTAAGTGTTACTCCTAATTTAAGTGTGATACTATATGCAGTTTTTCTGTTTTTCACGGAATGCTATGTGTTACTACGGTATGTGGTTGCTAGAGCATTCCGATCTAAAATTTTCAGTGTAATTTCGAGGTAGTTTTGGACTACAGTTTTAGCATTGAAAATAAAATTATATTATGACTTGAAGGTCTAATTCACTCATATTTTTGAATTCTGTCATTTACTTGTGCTCTTTTTTTCCAAACATGTTTATTTATTTTAGTTTTCTGTTGTTGCTTAATTTATTTATTTATTTATTTATTTTTATTTATTTTTTTTTTTTTTTGTAAAATATTTTCAAAGATGCTTAAAACTGGTATCTATTGACTTTCATAGTATATTTCCTCTTATACAGTAGTTGTCAATAGCTACTGGTTTCAACATTCTTCAAAATATATAAATATTTTTTGTCTTTGTTGTCATAAAGGTTTGGAACCACTTGAGTCTGAGTAAAATGTGAGTAAATTTCTAATTTCGAGTGAACTGAATGAGCCTATTTTTTCTTATTGTGAAAGTAAAAAACTATAAAATATTATTATTAATCATTGAAGGTAATGCAATTTATTGGTCAAATCTTATAAACAATATTTAATGACGGGTGTTTGTTCAAATCTCTGATCCTAAACACAAGCTGTAGCAAAAGCGATGTATGTCCACACCTACAGAAGGTATGAGATGAACCCATACATTCCTGCTACGGTATTGATTGCAAGGCTTACATTTTTTACAGCGGAGGTCCTTTAATATGTGCCAGTGAGCTGAGGCAGTACTTGATGTCTTAGCACGTTTGATGTTTTAGTAAAGCAGAAGAAGAAGAAGAAAAGGTAACCTATAAGAGGAACTGAAGATGTTTTGGAAGGCAGCATTAAGGTTTTGATAAAGGAGAGATGTGTTGGAAAGTTACTGAAAGAACTTTAAGAAAGTAGAAGTCAAAATGATCAATGTTAAATTACAAATGTGGAGAATATGGATACATATCATTCAAGCATAAGTGTTTTCATTTATATGAAAAGTATCAGAGGAGATTCAGGAAATGTTAGTATTTCAGTGTGATAAGTTAAGCTATAGTAAATCACCATGGAGAAACTCCTAAACAACACTTTGTTCTTTAGTATTTGAGCCTTTTTAATGTTGAGGGGTTTGCCTTATGTTTTAATTGTTATATATGTGATGTAGATTTTATTTTTAGTATTGATTGTGTTTACCACTCTGGGCAACGTTGTGTTGTAAAAAATGTGCTATATAAATAAACAAACTAACTAAACTAACTAACTTTGTGATAATAATAATAATAATAATAATAATAATCCTATTTATATAGTGCTTTTCTAAAACCCAAAGCGTTTACAAGAAAGTAAGAACAACAGTGTACAGTAAAACCATAAAAAAACAGTAAAAAAAACACAGTAAAAAATAAAATATATCACAAATCAAAAACTTTCCTAAAAAGATGAGTTTTAAATAGATTCTTAAAACCATCCAAAGAACCAGCAATCCTAATGTTAGTGAGAAGAGCATTTCACAGTTTGTGGGCACAGAAAGAGAACGCCCTACCTCCCATGGTGCTAAGTTTTCAGCGAGGCTGAAACAGCGTTGGGCCAGAGGCAGAGCATAGATGGCGAGAGGCAGAGGAAATGGATATCAGGTCACAAATGTAACATGGAGCAGAACCATGATGTAAGACCTAGACGATGTATGTAATTTTGGATGTATTGTAAAATCTTGCAAAGAAAATTAGCTGGTAACCCTCCGAACAAAAAATTGCAAAAATCCAAGCGAGAAGTGATAAAAGCATGGACAAGTCTTTCAGCGTCAGGCCTTGAGATTACGGACGTAAGAGGGCTATATTTCGAAGATGATACAAGGCCGTTTTAGTTACAAGTTTAAATGAGGCTTCAGACTAAGCTGTGAGTCCAGGAGAACACCAAGATTAGGCACCTGCGGAGATGGTGATAAGACAGACCCATCAACTGTTAACTCCAATTCACTACACCTCTTGATGTTAGAAGGAGTGCCAACCAATTAAATCTCTGTTTTTGAACTATTCAGTTTAAGATAATTATGTTGCATCCAAGCTTTAATTTCAGTTAAGCAAGCGTAAAGCGAGACATTGATGCCAATGAATTGGGAGAAGTGTTAATATAGATTTGTGTGTCATCGGCATAACAATGATATCTAATCCCAAATTTTTGCAGGATTTGAACAAGAGGCAACAGATAAATATTAAAGAGAAATGGACCAAGTACTGACCCTTGGAGGACTCCATGACATAAAGGAACAGTACGTGATCTGTGACCCCCCCCCACATAGATAAACTATGAACGTCCAGAAAGTTAGGATTTAAACTAATTTAGCACAATCCCATCCACACCAACCCAGTTTAGAAGTCTGTACAAAAGTATGCTATGAGAAATTGTATCAAAAGCTGCGGTTAAGTCTAAAAGCACCAAAATACCACAAGCCCCCAAATCAGCCACCAGGAGAAGATTATTAACAACCTTAACTAAAGCAGTTTCTGTGCTATGTCCTGATCTAAAACCCGACTGAAATCCATCAAAAAGAGCATTTGCTTGCAGGTGTTCTTGCAGTTTACCCATGACCAACCGCTCAAGAACCTTCACAAGAAAAGGTAGATTAAAAATCGGCTGATAATTAGTCAAATCCGAGGAGTCACTTCCAGGCTTTTTTAAAATCGGAGTAACAGCAGCAGTTTTCAGAGCAGTTTCAATAAAACCAGTGCTAAGTGAAGCATTCACAATAGTGGTAATGTGAGCACGAACACTATGAGACAGTCCTCCAGAACAGAAGTCGGGAAAGGATCAAGATCACAGGATGGTGAGTTCAATGACAGCAGTTTTTGCAATAAAATCATAATCAGCAATGTTAAAAATCAAGAAGCCAGAAGCAGGAAGAACAGAGGGTAAGGGCTCAACATATGTGATCACCGGCAAAGTAAATGTTGTCAATCTTGGTTGTAAAGAAATTTTAAATTTTAAATTTAAAAATCATCACAGTGCTCAGTAGTTGCAGGGATGAAATTATTAGGAGGTCCAACCAGATTAGTGACTGTTCTAAACAGAGTCCTGAGTTGGAATTTTGACTACAAATGATATGCAAGTAATATTCCTTTTTCGCGACCGTCAGCGCATTATGATATTCCATGAGATGCTTCTCAAACATAAGTTTGTGTATCACAAGCCCAGATTTAATATATTTTTTCTCCAATTGCCTGTTGACAACCTTCATTTTTCTTAACTTTTGAGTAAACCACCGTGACGATCTCGTAAAAGAAACAGAGCGAGTTTTCAGTGGAGCAATATCATCAAGAAGAGACTTAAAACAGAGTTGTATTGGGCCACTATAGACACTATAGACAAGCCCTCAATCTGTTGACTAAGCTCATCAAGGTCAATGTCACCAAGTTTCTTAAAAGTGATAGTGCGTCTTAGAAGATGGTGGACTCAGATCGAACGTAATGAGTTTATGGTCACTAAAAGGCACCACAATTGCTTTAAATGACTGAATATTTACTCCTGTGGCACAAACCAAATCCAGCGTGTGACCACATTTGTGTGTAGGAAAGTCAACACGCTGGATCAAGTTAAAAGAGTCAAATATGTCCAGTAAACAAGCTGCTTGAGCACAGTCCACATCCTTAACGTGAAAATCACCAGTATGAAGAAGAGAAGGACAGAGCGCACTAGCCCCCGTCAATAGATCGGTAAGTTCTGAGAAAAATTCGGAAGCAGGTTTTGGAGGACGATAAATGTTCAATACTAACACAGGAGAAGTGTCAGTCAATTTAAACACCAAGCTTTCACCCCGATTACAGTCACATCAAAGTGGAAATATAACTGCTAAGCCACCGCCTCTGCTAGTGGAGCGAGAGCGCTCGAGATAATTGTAGCATGGCAAAGCATACATATTTAAATTTAAAAAGTCATTAGACTGATGCCAAGTTTCACAAATGCAAAGAAAGTCCAGATCATTGCCAATAATTAAGTCAAAAATTAAAGCTGCTTTAATACGGATAGAACATGCGTTTAAGTGGGCAAACCTGACACTGTTTAGCTGAACTCCCCTGGATGCTGAAGCCTTCTGAAGCCACTGTGACGCCTGTCTTGAAGTCAACTACATAATAAATAAATATATTTGGGAGCTATGACACAGTTTTATGTCAGTCTTATAATTCATTAGAGCCTATTTGTTTGTTTGTTTATTTATTTATTTATTTTACTGATTGATTAGTCTATTTGCATCCTCCTAAACAGATGCATGTGATGCAAACTGTTTTTATTTTCTTGACTCTGTTTGGTTTCACAAATATATGCAGTGCTTTTTGTTAGCAAATAAATGTAAAGACGTTTAAAGGATAGTTCACCCAAAAAAAATTTATTTCCTCACATTTTCCTCCACTCAAGTGATTTAAAACTTGTTTGAATTAGTTTATTCTATTGAACAGAATTTCAGATTTTTTGAATAATGTGGAAGTCCAACAGCCATTGACTTTCATTGTACAAACAAACAATTGTCAGTCAATAGCTGCTGCTGCTTTCCAACATTCTTCAAAATATATTATTATGTGTTCAATATGAAAAAAAGCAGTTAAAGAAACAGAATTCAGTTTCATTCATGTTTATTTCTATAGCACTTTTACACGATTGTGTCAAAGCAGCTTAACATGGAAGTTGTAGTAAATTGAAACTGTGTCAGTCCAGTTTTCAGAATTGAAGTTCAGTTTAGTTTTCATATAATGGTCCACTTGTGACATTGGAGTTCTTAGTCGTTATGATAGTAAATATGCACACATTTTACACTTAAACTGAGTACACATCACAAGCATTAAAAACTTCTCTTTTGCACCTAAAGAGATAGTTCATCCAAAAATGAAATGTGCTCATCATTTGCTTTGTTTTGCTGTTTAGTTTTGTTTTCTGTTGATCAAAAATAAAGATATTTTGAAGAATGCTAAAAAAAATACTATGGAAATTATTGGTGCCAGATTTTAACTTTTTTATGAAGGAAACTCACACAGGCTTGAAACAAGTAGATTGTGAGTAAAGACAGTATGACAGAATTTTATATTTTGGGATGAACTATCCCTTTAAACTGTCACGTTCAAATATTTAAACAATTATATATTATAATAAACACATGCAATTTTTGGTACTGCACAGATTGTTGTCAGGTCCCATACAAATTTCCACAATCCTACAATTTCCATTTCCATGGAATAACTAGACTGCCAGAGAGTGCATGGATTCTAGCACTAAATGTCAATACCCATGCTGAGTTGAAAGAAATTCATAGTGGTTCTTCTGTGGAAGTGCTATCTATCATAATCCTGATGTGATCAAATATCAATGGGATAATGGATTATGAATATGACGTCTGCCTCGTGTAGTCAAAACCCAATTTCCTTTTTGTGGGCGATGACAAGACAGGAACCCAGGGGATATATGATTGCTCATGAGATTGTACCGGGGCCTTCATTTTAAGCATTTCACACCAATATTACCCACCCCAAACCCCCCACCCCCCGCTACACATACACACACACACATACACACACACACACACACACACACACACACACACACACACACACACACACACACACACACACACACACACACACTCTGTTTATCTGTCAGGCACACCAAGAAAAGTATACTCTCACCCTGCAAAACAAATCAAATAGCATGCAGTGTATAAAACTTAAACACAATAAGATTTCTAATTATGTAAAATAGACATTTTATGGTATATATTCACTTATGAATATACAGTAGAATCATTTACAAATGCACTTTGAAGTGTGTATAAGACGTCTGCATGTCTACTGCTTGATAGTGTAGAAAATATTAGAATTTAAAATGTATTCTTTTTTTCTGTGGTAATGTACTTTTAAATATGTAATTTATCTGTGTGGTGGAAAAAAAAAATTTCAGCATCATTACTCTAGTTTTCAGTGATCCTTCAGACATAATACATTATTAAATTTAGTGTTGAAAATATAGTACATAAATGATAGATTAATTTCCATAATTTATGGCTTATATTTTGTTACTTAAATCAAAAATGTATATATTAAAAGATTATTATTATTAATAGATTGTTGTATTTTATGCACTCCCCTAGAGAATTTTCCCAGTAAATCTAAAATGAAATAATCTTTGCAAACAGTTATTCAACTCTCCCAGCGAAATTGCATTCATATCGCAGAATGAAAAAAAATATTGCAAAGCTAGGTTTTTTTCAATATCATGCAGACCTATATATATATATATATATATATATATATATATATATATATATATATATATATATATATATATATATATATATATATATTAGTGCTGTCAAATTTAGTGCGTTAAAGGGTCACGAAACACCAAAACACATTCTTTGAGCAGTTGACAGTCGTATATGTGTCCCACACTGCTAAAAACACTATTAGAACACCTATATTTCACCAAAAAGTGTAAATTGGTTGTTTTTGCGTTATTTCAAGCAAATTTGTACTTCCGGTTTGAAACGAATTTTTGAAGCTGCGTCACGGTCATGACATAATAGCATTGTATTCCAGCGTGCAGACTGGACGTCTGTGCCAGAGTGAGTCTTATAATGTCTTACAGTGTGATGCATTAATGCACGAGTAAAGCTTGGTTCAAACCAATCAGCGCGCTCTATTGTGCAACTTCATTAACATTCATTACTGTCATAGTGTTTAGACGACAGAGACGCCACGTTGTGTTGGCAAAACAAGCGTGAAGTGTTGCTTTTATAGTTTGCTTCCATTAAGTTTTGTTTTCATTTTCTCTCTGTGAGAGCTCACCTGGAGTCACGTGTGGATTACAGTGTACGCAACGCTCGACAACAATAACTTACGTGTCTAAGGAGGATTATTGTTTACCTGAGAGCTGTTCTCATCTGCAAACGCTGAGATCCGGATTTGCTTTAGTCTCCTTTTAATAAAGACACGGCTCTAGTTGCTGGTGATTGTCCTGTCTCTACAGATTTGGTAAGTGAGCGACCAGTGCTCTTTGTTTATTCAGTTTGTTCGTATCGAACAAACTATTGCACTGAGTGTAAACATGTTAGCACTACAACCAAACTTTAATCTCGTGTAGGATTTTCGCCGCATTTAGTGACCGGAATAACACACGCGGCTTTCTGACGTAACCTGCCGAGAGCATCTAAGTTTGTATATATATATATATATATATATATATATATATATATATATATATATATATATATATATGTATATATATATACACACACACACAATAGTTCTGTCTGGTTCTTGAATCTGATTGACTGACAGCCGTGAGATATTCTGCAAATAACAGCACTAGTACAGACTCTTTACCCTAGTGTATTTTTAGAATTTACAATTTTGGAGCATTGGATTCAGTGCATCGGTTGCCATCAGCCTGTCTGAGCAGACCAAAGAAAGTAACAGTTGACATTCCACCACAAGATGGCGACAAGAGACCTAATAATAAGTGCTTAGGGAAGAAAAACGGTCTCTTCTCAGTGTAAATTTCAACTACAACTGAACAAATCATTATAAATCAGGTTTGTGACATTCTGAAGTGCATCGCACACCGGATGCGCCGTTCAGCGTCGTAACACAGCAAGCACATGATAGTTGAAAGTATTGCACACCTGATGCACACATTTGCATGCCGTTTAAAATGAAACTAATAAGATGGCGCTCTGTGGTGCAGCAGAAATATGAACAGTATCCTAAGTTGTGGCTGGGCGCCGCGGACAGCTGCCAACTTGCAGTGCCGGTGGTTGTACTCTGATAGAAAACTATTTTTAGAATTCTAAAATATATGGCGCAGCGTGGTGATGGTGTGTGATAATTATTGTGATATTTTTACTGCAACAGAGAAATACTGGGAAATGTCTCTGAACTGATGGCATTTTATGCCGTTCAGCCGTATAATCTTAAAATGTCAGCAAAAGAGTGCACTTTAGACATTACGCTAGAGAATTATTCAAATACTAGGTCTAAAGTTATGTTTGTGAACTGGCAATGGTTTCTGCTGTTCTGACGTCAGCTGCAGATGTGTATAAATGGTGTAAGAAAGTAGTTCCTCTGTCAAAAGGGTTTTTAAGAGTCTCTGTGTTTGATTTTCTTTTTTATACAAACAATTATGGCATCGAACTGTTGTATAAATGCAACATTACACTCATAGCGGTGCGATATGGCTGTGGGGCACAAAGGCGCTCTGCCTGCAACCTCAAACCAACTCCCACCAGTGCTGATATACAGCCATATTGCACTGCTACTCATGTGATATTGCTCTACTATACTCTATCTATCTATCTATCTATCTATCTATCTATCTATCTATCTATCTATCTATCTATCTATCTATCTATCTTTTGACATTAGACCGGCAGAATGATATTTTATATGTGCAGTAAATAATAAACAAGGAGTTCTCAAAGTTGAGGGGAAACCAATACCAGGAGAAAAGAAAAAAATGAGATAAAGAAAAATATGAAAAAAGAAAAAATGGTTTAAACTAAGAATGAGTCATCATCAGCCATTAGAAGAAAAAAAACATGCTTTAAGTTTAAAGCTTTTTACCTGCAATAAAGAGTGCAGTAATTGACAGAGAGGTACAGATGAACACTGTAATTTCTTGATGACAGCTGAACAGCAAACTGAAATGTTCGAATAAATACTCATACAAGCCATGAAGCAGGATGTTTGTTTTTGTTACTTTATGTAAAGGTTTAAAAGGATAGGTTTGATGACGAACATTATTAAGGTGGCGTTAATAGACCCTGAATGTATCAGAAATCAAACTAGACATGAAAGATCATGTTTACTTGTTTACAGTTTTTCTCAGTGGCTTTGGTGCCTTTCTCACAACACTATTTACATTTGCACAACAGTTCATGCATTTTTCAAAACAATTAGTACAATCTGCAAAACTTGATCAGTTGATAACCTGCAAAAGTGTGTCACTTGCTCAAGCTCATTCCTCAAAACGAAGTATTGTTGTTAATCAAAGTGTCATTGTCATCAAGATGAAAAGTCCCGACACCATTGTTTACAAAAAAGATAGTCAAATGGCTTTGTCATGTTTTCATTATGACAGTTTACTCTGTACATTTTTTCCAATGCAAAATAGTCTAAAAATTCTGAAAAGGACAGCACTATATACTATTTGCACAGCCATTTGAATACAGTAAAGTTAGACATCACTGCACTTAATAAGGTATTTGATGACACTGTAAAAAATTGCTGTTAAAAAATGGTCAGATTCTACAGTAAAATAAGGTTTTTTCACTAAAACAGTAATATTCTATTAAAATCAGTGCATTCTGGGTAACATTTTTGTTTTCGAGAAATTAACCAACAGCAGAAAATTGTAAGCTAACAGTTCAGGGGCCTGTTTCAGTAAGGAGGCTCAAACAACTCAGAGTTTCAAGAGTTCACACTTAGCTCATGATTTATACATAGCTTGTTTGGCATGCTGTCCCGGGAGAGAGCCCTGAGCTCAAGGGATCCTCGAGCCCAGGGCTCCCCCCCTTTTGCAGGGCGAGTGGAGATTGAGCTCAGGTCTATCTCAAACTCCCCCGCTGCTGAGGCCAAGGCGAACTTCCTGAGAGTAAGACATTATAAAAAAGGTTTAGGCTTGTTTTATCTATAATATAGAGCACATTTGGATGGTGGGAGGAAACCGGGGAACCCGGGGGAAACCCACGCGGACACGGGGAGAACATGCAAACTCCACACAGAAATACCAGATGGCTCAGCGAGGACCCAACACCATTGGTATTCTTGCTGTGAGGCAACAGTGCTAGTCACTGGGCCACCGTGCCGCCCATTCTGGATAAAGGAGGAAGAAGGGGAGGAGGGGGGGTTTCTTCCAGACGAAGATAGTTGTAGAAAGGAAATGAGGATATATATAGTGGTTTGGGATCCTTTGATTGGAGGATCATAATTAGTTAATGTGGACCAGCTGGGTAAATCATGAGCACATGCTTCTCTCGAAATTAGTTTAAAACTAAACTTCACTTCAAGAGTTCACACTTAGCTCATGATTTATACATAGCTTGTTTGGCATGCTGTCCCGGGAGAGAGCCCTGAGCTCAAGGGATCCTCGAGCCCAGGGCTCCCCCCCTTTTGCAGGGCGAGTGGAGATTGAGCTCAGGTCTATCTCAAACTCCCCAAAAAGCCAATGATAAGCGCTCGGGACAGCAGCCGCGTGTTTACACAGGAACTCCCCAAAGTGCAAAGAAAAAGTGCTATATCCGGCTGCTGGATATATATGTGAAGAACTGATAAAAAGTGGGGGAAAAGCTTTCTAGGGAGTGTGTGAAGGGCAGGGTGGGCTTGGTGGCTAAGAAATAACGTTAGGAAGTCTGAGGGAGTCTGAGTGGCTTAGAGGGTGGGTGGAGACTCGTGTGTAAATTGGGGCTTAAATGGGCCCTCTACGGGAGTCGGTGCTTAAGAGAAGGTTTGTGAGATGTAATAATGAAGGGTGTGGAGCTGGCTGTTTAAGAGGAGGGAAGAGATTTGGTAGCGGAAGCATAAAAAGCTGTTGGGGGTAAACAAAGGAGAGAAGCTGGAGGAAACAATGCTATATAAATTACTGTATGGAATATACAACTGCTATGCAGCAGAAGCACTCAATGCTGGCATGTTGCTAGAAACTGGCAGGGAGAAAGAGAGGGGAAGGAAGCTGGTATTAACACAGATTTAATATATTAACAATAAAATCAAAACATGAAACATTAGGGAAATACTATGCATAATAAAATGCAGTAAGCAGCGGAAGCACTTAGCGCTGGCAGAAGAAAAACAGCTGTAATTAACAAAAATATGCTATACAATTACTATGCATAATATGCAAAATAATCAATAAGAAAGATACTAATGCAGCGGGAGCCCACAACGCTGGTAAGGGGAGAGAAAAAGGGGGGTGCTGTTGAAGTAACAAGGTTACTATGCAAAATACAGAACATGAAATGCTATAGAACTACTATGCAGAATAAACATGTCAATGCCGATACTGGTGAATAACTATAAAGAATAAATAAACTGATGGAGCGGAAACACTCGACACTGGCAGGGGAAACTGGAAGGTGAAGGCGATAGGTGAGGCTCTTGCGAGAGCCGGAACTCCTATTGACTCCGGCAGGAGTCAGAGCTTAGGGTGATGTTAATGTGGAGGAAGGAGGTTGGATGGGAGTCAAAAACAATGAGTAAACAGCTGGTAGAAAACAGTAAGGCACTCAATTCTGGCAAGTGGAAAGGGGAGAGCTGCTGGGAGTAATATGATTATTATCCAGAAATACACAATATAATACATGAAATATAAATGGACTACTATGCAGAATGAACACAATGTAGACATTTTATCAATAACTATATGGAAAACAAATAAACTGGTGCAGCGGAAGCACTCCACACTGGAATGGGAAAAGAAATGGGCAAGGTGGCTGGAAGTAACAGATATAATAAACAATTTTTATGCAAATGATACAATACAAGATATAACAATAAACCATTATGCAGAATAAATTAATTGGAGCTGCAAAGGTGCTTGATGCTGCAGGGCAGGTAAAAGGGGGGAGAGCAGCTGTAAGAAACACAAATATCCAACGCAAGTACTATACAGAATATACAAATTATGCAATAAGATACTAAGGCAGAGGGAGCATACAACGCTGACAGGGGGGAAAGAAAAAAGGGGAGAGCTGTTGGAGATAACGAGATTACTATGCAAAATACAGAATATGATAACATGTAATGCTAATAAACTACTATACAGATTAAACAAAATGTAGAAACTGATGAATGACAATACAGAATAAATAAAATGATGCAGCATAAGCACTCGTTTCTGGCAGTGGAAACAGGAAGGTGAGGGTGATAGGGGAGGCTCTTGCGAGAGCCGAAGCTCGTGTTGACCCCTGTGGGGGTTTGAGCTTTGGGTGATGCTAAGATGGAGCAAAGAGGTTAGTTGAGAGTCAAGGCAAGGAGTTAAGAGATTGGAGGGAACAGCAGAAGCGCTTATCGCTGGCAGGGCATACAGAAAGGAGAGGTTGATAGGTGAGGTTCTTATGAGAGCCACAGCTTGCGTTGACCCCTGCAGGAGTCTGAGCTTAGGGTGATGCAGATAGAGCAAGGAGGTTATGAGAGGGCCAAAGACAAGGAGTGAAGAGCTAGGAGGAAACAGCGGAAGTACTCAACCCTGGCAGGGATAACAGAAAAGAGAGGGTGAAAGGGGAGGCTCTTGGGAGAGCCGAAACTTGTGTTGACCCCTACAGGAGTCTGAGCTTTAAGCAGATTGAGCAAGGTGGTAACAAGAGAGCCAAAGGCGAGGGGTAAAGAGCTAGGAGGGAACAGTGGAAGCACTTAACACTGGCAGGAGGAACAGAAAGGAGAGGGTGAAAGGTGAGGCTCTTGCGAGGGCCGAAGCTCGTGTTGACCCTTGCGAGAGTCTGAGCTTGGGTGATGCAGATAGAGCAAGGAGGTTATGAGAGGGCCAAAGGCAAGGAGTGAAGAGCTAGGAGGAAACAGCGGAAGTACTCAACGCTGGCAGGGATAACAGAAAAGAGAGGGTGAAAGGGGAGGCTCTTGCGAGAGCCGAAGCTCGTGTTGACCCTTGCGAGAGTCTGAGCTTGGGTGATGCAGATGGAGCAAGGAGGTTACCAGAGAGCCAAAGGCAAGGGGTAAAGAGCTAGGAGGGAACAGCGGAATTACTCAACGCTGGCAGGGGGGAACAGAAAGGAGAGGGTGATAGGGTAGGCTCTTGTCAGAGCCAAAGCTCATGTTGACCCCTGCGAAATCTGAGCTTAGGGTGATGCTGATGTAGCAAGGAGATTACATGAGAGTCAAAGGCAGGGAGTAAAGAACTAGGAGGAAACAGCAGAGGAACTCAATGCTGGCAGGGGGAACAGAAAGAGGGTCATGTTAAGCTCTGCGAGAGCTGAAGCTCATATTTACTCCAACGGGAGTCTGAGCCGTGAGGGGGTTTGCTAGGGATGGACAGATAGATGGCTTTGGCTTGAGAATAAAGGGGTGGCCAAGATTGGGCTGAGAGGTTTGAAAGAAACAACTTGGGTTCTTTGAGATGAAAAGACTGAGGCGAATGTAGGATTTGAAAGGCTTCAGAGAACCAATGACCAAGGGTCTGGAGCTGGTGCTGGGAAAGCCTTTTAATAATGCCAATTCTGAATGAATGGCTGGAGATTGGTTCGGGAGGAAATCCTGAGAGGTGGACAACTTTGAGGTGTTTCTGGAACCAGAGATGTGATACTGGACGATTAGCGTCATCAGTAAAAAGGGGGGCTAGGGGGTTTGTTTCTTATAATCCTCGAGTGTAGGTATACTAGAGAGTCTGGACTGGGTGGGTGAGGGCAGGAATGTTGAAGATGTAAATGAAATGTTCTTTGTCAATAGATCTATCTTACTTTGCAGGACGAGGAAACCCTTTCTTTCCTCATCACACAAAATTAGATCTGCTATGGTGGGTTGGAGTGAGGGTTTAAATGTTACATGCTGTGATGTGTGACTGAAGGGTCTGAAGGTTACTACTTTAATGGTAAGTGATATGGAGTTTGGTGGAGGTTATAATGGGGGTGGCTTAAGGTAATGTCATTTGTGGAAAGGGATGGACAGGCGTTGAGTTGGGGTCCACTTCTGTAGCCAGTGACCAAAGTTTCTGGAAAGAAAATGAGAGAGAGTCAGTGATTTGGTTTTGCAACCTGGCACGTATTATGCAGACATGATAAATTGACTAATGTCAAATAAGACATCTTAAAAGTAGCATTAAAGCTAAGAGAGTAGGAACGCCTTTGTCTATGCATTATATTGTTTCTTCCTCAACACAATAAATGAGAATCCTAGAGGTGGACCATTCGTCTCCCCATAGTATGGCGGCAGCGACTATTGGGTACAGTTTGAAGAAAGCTGATGAACAATGGTTTCTAGAGTGGAAATAGATTGAGGGGGCCATGTGGTGGCAACCAGTGGCCTCTGAGTACCCTTGGAACCCAACTGATGGGGTAGCACCAGTAAATAGACAAATATCTAATGGGGGTGCGAACAATCTCTGCAGAAGAAGGAACAGCCGTTCCATAGCTTAAGGAAGCAATCCATAAGCGGAGTTCATTGTGGGTGGGTTTTGAGAGAGAAATTGTGCCTTTTAAATCGTGACTTGTGGTAGGGAGCTGGAGTAGGCAAGTTTGAGGTAAATTTGCACTGTGAATTTTAGGTGGCCGAGGATAGATAACAGTATGTGTTTAATTCAAGTCTCTTTCTTATAATACAAGATAAAGAGAAATTATTCAGCCAATTTTCTCTTTAGGAAGAGAAGCTTGGAATTTGAGCAAATCGAAGTTGATGCCTAGAAATTCGATAAATGTATTGGGTCCAGCCTTCTGCGAGCAGAATACCTAGATTGGCGAAAACCTTTTGGTGATCTCTAGGTGTTTGGCTGGAGGCAATGTGGGGGGGGGGTGATTAGAATATCATCTAAAGTTGGATAAGGTGGGGGATTCTGCGATTGTTAGAAAGAAGCCAGTGATGGAGAATTTGCAAGTTGCACTGCTTATGGGACAAATGCGTGAAACCTTGAGTGGTGGGGCAAAGAATGGTCAAACATAAAGTGGTTGTCGATCTCTTTTTAAATAAGATGATCCACAATTTCTGGTTCAATCAGCAAAAGCTGACTGAATATTAGGATAGGAAGGGAGAGCTGAGGTGCCCGGGTGGAATCCATAGGTTAGACCTGAAATGAGAAAATCAGAAAAATTAGTGGTGAGAACGCAGTTCTCTAGCGAGGTGAGGAATCGACAGACAGATAGTGTTTTAAATGTTTTGGTAGACGTTCATTCCCCCCCAGGATAGTGGAGGGCCAAGGATATTGAGCATGGCTTGGCTGGTGATCTTAAAAATACCTCTTTAAAGTGGAGTAGGTGAAGTGATAAGTTTAAATTCCTGTGACATATTACGATCGGACTTCTATGATCGATGTGATGCTTATTGTCATTAGGTGGGTAATTTTATTTTAGAAGTTAAATAGCTATTGGAAGTGGCAGGGTTTGTTTATTTATATGCATGTTTATTTATTTATGTTAGTTATTTGTTTAATTTATTTATTTATTTAACTTCAAAAATGATGTTGTCATTTAATTTGCACTTGAACAATACTTATTAAACTGTGTCAATTAAATGTTTACTATGGGCTTTACTTTAATCTGATTGATTAAATAACATTACATTTGGAATCTTAACATGAATGAAATCAGAAGCATAATTGGCCCAATTCATTCACAAGGTCTTTGCAACCAAGTCTGTTCATAACTATCGTAAGAGAGGGCGGGACCATCTCATGTTCTGACAGCTTGGATGGTGACACTTCTCTTTTCAGCTATTGGCTCAATGAAGTGTCAATCAAAAGGTCGGCAGCCATTTTGTTAGACCATAATACAAGTGTTTTTGTCTGAAAGATACTACTTTACTGAAAGCACTCCAGCAACAAGTTTGGATGACAGCAGTGTATCCATGTATGTTTATAAACATGTAAACATGTTGTGGACTAAAGTTTTATGGATTGGATTGCTTTGATCCTTGCAGTCAAATCAGCCAGGCTGTTAAAATGTTATGGACCTGTGAACAGACAGCAAGCTTGAAAGGTGGGTTTATTTGGTTTGTTATAATCTCTGCTTGTTTACAGATTATAGGAGGACGTTGTCCATAGTGTTTGTGTCTTTAAAATGGTTTAAATTATTTTTTTTTTTATTTATGAGAGTCTTGCTTTTCTAAAGACATAAGAAATATTTAGTCTTTTGGAGAGTAGTTTCTCCTTAAAGAGAGAAGTTTCCCCTTAAAGCATACTACGTTACCACAGGTGGACCGCGAAGAGCGGTGAGAGTTTGGCTTCATTGCAGTGGCTGAAGTCTCAGGGAGAGCAGGGCTCTGGTTGCAGTTGTAGATATTGTTGGTTATTTCCATATTGATGGGCTAAAAAGTGCAATGCTGTAAAAGCTTTTAGAGCTAAAGCTTTTTAGAAGCAGTAAGCTTTCTTCCAGACGAAGATAGTTGTAGAAAGGAAATGAGGATATATATAGTGGTTTGGGATCCTTTGATTGGAGGATCATAATTAGTTAATGTGGACCAGCTGGGTAAATCATGAGCACATGCTTCTCTCGAAATTAGTTTAAAACTAAACTTCACTTAAACTTGAACTCTGAGTCGATTTACAGAGAGATTAAAAACTCAGAGTTTTCGGTTTCAGTACAGCTGAACAGAGCTGGGTCAATCAACTTTGAGTAGACCAACTCAGAGTTAAGAGCGCACACCGTGACTATAAAAAGGCATTATCAATGGAGCGTAGATATTACGAGTGACTATGGCAACATCTTAAAAAAAGAGATCACCATTTCTTTCTCCAGCTGAACTTGATCTGCTCATGCAAAGTTATAGCAAATATGAGCGGATATATTTAAAAAGAAGCAGCCATCAGTAAAACAGAGACAATTAGCGTGAGAAAACAGCTGCTCAAGTTAATGCGTAATTTTTAATTTTAAGTATTGACACGCTCCAGACGCTCGGAGGTAATTAATAATATACACTAATACTGAAACAGTTTAGGCATTTTAGAATGACTAAAACAACATTTAAGATGTTCTGCAGTGTGCTCAGTCTGCTGGTTTGTCCATTCACACACATTTTTATCATCATCTCTAACAAACCTTTTTTTAATGTACATACTGTAATTTGTTAAGTGCACTTAGTAGTTTATGTGCATCTTATCAAATAAAAGTTTAACCTACTCAGTTATGCACATGTTTTATTATGCGTATTTTCAAAAGTTATGTGAATCATGACGTTTCCATCAATCGTTTTTATAGGCATCTCGAAAATGAGCTTTAAAATAGGTGTGTGGAAACGTAAGGCTAGGCGAGAAATACGCCTCATCTTTAAAAAAAGGGGAGGAGACCAACAGAAACTCAGAGTTTAGAGAATAAAACCTGCTCCGGACCAGGTTAGATTCACAGAGTAAGTTACCTTGGTAACTGACTTTGAGTTAAAGTTACCTTTCTTTCAGAAACAGGCTTGACTTACCCTGATTTTTTCAGTTTAACAAACCTGCCATTTTGAAACTGAAAACCCAGAGTTTCCCTCATTTCAGGGTTAAAATATTCTGAGTTATCACTTAACCTCCTTTCTGAAACAGGCCCCAGATTCGACGTCTTTAAAGTCTGTGTTTGAAATCACACTTTGTGCCCTTGTTCACTATTCCATACACTAGTTTACTAATATAGTTCACCTGACAGAGTTAATGAAGACTAATGAGTGAATTCAGCCACTGATGAACACCTACTGTTAATAATCACAACCACTGAAGGAAGAAAACAAGAAACAAAAACAGTGACTTGAGTTACAGCATTAAATCAAATCAAGTAAAATAAAACACCTTCAGTCTCAGCAGAGGATCATTAAACAACTCCACAAACAACAGCAATCACACTTATTACTGACTGCTTTGACTTCCATACCATGCTCTTTGAGATCCAACAGAAATGTAGGTGTTTTTTTGTGTCACCGTAATGGAGTAAGGGGCTGGTTCAGTTGGACTCTTTACCCTTGAACTCATTAATTTAGTCTCTCCATCTGCTGTATTACAGAGTTTACAAAACGCTTATATTATAGCAATAAAGTTTTAAAGTCAATCGATAGATAAATCTGTTTGTCTAAAACTTGGTCTGATAAATGTTTTGGTATAGATCTGGATGAAGGGCCTCATGCAATAGTTTTTATTCTTAGATGCAGATATTAATTCAATTAATAAGTAGAAACAGATAAGATACCTACATAATTACTTTACAGTTAAGAAATAACATACAAAACAGTTTAGTTATGACAAAGACCAAAATATATTAATGATAAAAATGTCAGGGCTAAGAGACCAACTAAAGCAAACTCTTCTCCATGATGGTGACGTAAAATGTTAAACTTACTCACAAGAAGAACTTTAGGAGATGTTATGCAAAAATACATGTTTTAGTAATAAGTGTAGCTAGTGATGATGTTTGTGGAGATGTTTAATCATCTGCTGATAATTTTAATTATTTAATCATTTGTTGACCTTTAGGTTATTTCATTACAAAGCTGTGACTAAAGTTGTAGTTTTTGTTTTTTCTCTTCAGTATTACTTCATTTGTTTACGCTAATCCTCAATTATCATTTAAATAGTCATTTAATTAATTAATTTACTTTAGCTATGCTACATGTTTCTTGAACACTCAGTAGTGTGGACACTTCAATTAAAACTGAAGTTTATGCTCTGGGGTTTAAAGGGTTAAAGGTGTAAGAGGTAAAAACACAGTTTAAAAATGTATTTTAAAAGTAATATACTGTTAATTTAAACTACGGAGGTAGACTGTAAAAAAACAGTAGAGTGCTGGCAACCACAGCTGCCAGTAGTTTACCGTTAAATCAAGGAAAAAAACAGTATTTTACTGTAAAAACCTGAAGCAAATTTTTTCAGTGTGTCACCGTTGTAGAGGAGAGTAGAGCCAGTGTATGAGTTAAAGATGAACAATGAGCTGCTGATGTTATTCTGCATGTTTCTTTATTTAAAGGCAGTGGCTGTTTAGTTGCTGATGCAGTAAGAATCTCTCTGTGTTAATTCCAACTTTACATGTATGTGTGTTGATGTGAAATTTAAGACATTTGAGTTAAACAGAACTTTTCTAATTGACTAAAATAAGGTATCATTATAAGTATGCTTCTAAGCATATATAGCACAATACTTCATAAACTCATTCAGCAGTTGACCAATTTAAGGCAATTGCTTTCAGTGAGCAAAATGGGTTCACTTGTGTATTGTCTATTTCAATGTAGTCCATGTATTTTTACAGGAACATACTGTAAAATAACAGTTCATTGCTGGCAACTGCAGCTGCCAGTAGTTTATCGTTTTTTAACGGGACAATTTTTAACAGTGGACACTGAATATTATCACAATTTTTACTGCATAAACTCTCTTTGGGTAGAGCCGTGCACAACTGTAAACAATATTGCAGTACATATTGGAACTGAACCTACAAAATACACCGGTCTGTAAATCAGTCCTGAAACTGTTCAATTTAGTAGACATTTTCAGGAAAAAAATAAAGATTTAAACATTTTTAAAAAATATATGCTTGACAGATTTAGATTTTTAACATTTTGATATGCAATGACTTATGTAATTAAATGAGGACTATTAGTTTTACATGTAATGATTATTAAGCATTCACAAGTTTAGTTAATTTTGACTGAGATGAAATACGAAAATGATAATGTTATAAAACAGCAGAGAGCTGTATGAAGGCAATTGATGCATGTCCAAAAGCACAATTTGTCGAAAGGAATGAGAAACTGCTACTATGATGTGCACTAATTGTTTTGAGAAATGCATTAACTGTTGTGCAAATGTAAATAGTGTTGTGAGAAATGCACCAAAGCCACAGAGAAAAACTGTAAACAAGTGGACATGATCTATATATATTTGTCTAAAATTGTCCTCTAGGATGCTTTAGGGTTCAAATCTGAACAAATCTATCAAATTTCTTTCTTCTCTTCAACAGTGCTCTCTACGATTTCTACCACTACTTCTACATGGTCACCAATGTGCTCTTCTATGTCAGCTCGGCTATCAACCCCATCCTCTACAACCTCGTCTCAGCAAACTACAGGCAAATTTTTTTTTCCACGCTTCGCTACCTAATCCTGCCATGCCGCCATAAGAAGCAGAAGCGCGTTCTTACCAGACACTCTATCAGCATCTGCAGCAACCAGACCTTTTCCACCAATGTCATCAAAGAAACCATTTACTGAAGGCTGTCAAGATTCAGTCATTCCATTCCACGATTTCACCCAGCCAAGGAGAGGCCACTGAGGCGAAGCATGCTTTCATATTGAGTTATTATTACAAGATTTGTTTTTTTATGTTTGTGCTACTGAATCAACATACTGAGCTGTTAAGCATTGCAGAACTGACACCAGACACTTACGGTATTTATGGGAGAAAATGTAGCACAAAATATGCACAGAAAACAATGTACAATATACAGAGAGAATGCAAATACAAAAAAAATGTAAATCCATCGTTTCACATTCAAAAAACAAAATATAATAATGCTGTACAGCTAAAAGAGTGAAAAGAGGTAAAATAATTGAGGGGGTAAAGCGAAAAGACTTCAGACAGTTGTTGTTGAGTACACAGAATCTTTATATCCACCTTATGTAATTTGCCAAGAGTGGAATGACTGTGAACACAAGGACGTTCTCTTTTATGAATTTTATTTCATTCAATGGCGCACACCAGGGACTTTCACAGCAGAGGCTGCTATGTTGCCAAAGAAGGGATTCTAGCTCACAATGCACGGAGAAATTGTCACTATTCCATCGCCTTAGCAACAGTCTACACACACAAAAAGCAGCGCTCTTGTGTGCAAATTGGAGAAAAATGCTCTACGGGATGACGAGCATAACTGACTCATTAAATCTAAAGCAGCTGCATTTAAACACTGCCATGTTCTGCCGTTTGCAGAGAGAGAAAAGAGAGTCTTCAGATAGCATTAACATTCATTTGAGGGAAAAGTGCCTCTTTTCTCTTCACAGATCTTATGGGGTAAGATTATGATAGATACACTTCATGTTGCTTGCACAATACTATTGCCTACAAATATTTCTGTTGTGTTTATTATTATATGTTTATTCTTGCTTAAAATATTAGTTGGTTGCTCATCTGCTACAGAATTGCACATATTTGACTGCTTGGATAGGATATCTGTGAGGCATGAGTCATCATAAAAGAGCATAAAGACTTGCAGAAGCCAGCCAAATCCTTGTTATCATTATCGCTTAGGTCTAGGAGAAGGTTTAATGTGTTTTTAAATGCAGAAGAACCACTTAAGTCTTTTTACACATGCATTTTAAGATGCATTGATACATATTCTAATCTACACCTTGTGGATTAATCCAATTCATTTGTCCACTTTGACCACTTCCTTGATGTTGTTAAGGGCAGATAATATGCAAGTTTGTTCTTGGGAAGCCATTACTGTAGCATTCCATTCAACCTTACTCAAATACAGTACACCGTACTAAAAATTAGAAAGTAACAGACAAAAGAGTTTTTGATCATTGTAGAATAGACAATTCTCAGTTTCAGCACAATTTGCTTGAAGTAGGTTTGTTATAAACAACAAATTCAACTGTTTCTTCTTGTGTAGGTTGCCATAGTGAATGACAACTGCTGCCATGTCTTCAATGCTTCATAACACCAAAGCCGCAAGTCTAGCGCGTACTTTTTTCCTGTCATCAACAGCGGGGTCCATCACATGAGTGATGTTGACCAATAGGATCACAGAATATCTTTTGGTACACAACTTTTACAATGGCAAGGAAGACAGAGGACTATGTTGCTAGGTGGACATGAAATGGAAATCTTTGTGGAGTTATCGCAATAGTACGGTTGCATGTATTGTGTCATCAAGGGATCACTAGGACAGAATAAAAAGCCTGGTGAGTACTGGAATTATCATGTAAACTATCAAATCACTTATGTTGTCATTCACAATGGAATATGGGAAACTTTATGTGACTGATTGTGGCTGATTGTGTAATTTTTTATTTTAAGTAGTATTACGGTTTGTGAGCGTAGGGCTGTCTTGTTTACAGTCATTAGCCCCTTTCACACATACAGACCTTTCTGGAAATTTACTGGCAATTTTCCGGAAAGGGATCATGTGTGAACTTGCCTTTTTTTAAAATATCAGTAAATTCGTTCTGGCAATTTTTCAGAAAGAGAAATTTCAATTAAAATGAAGTAAGAGAAGTAAAAGAAATAACATTACCGGTAATTTGCCAGAATGCTGCGCTTTGTGAATGCAGAAGGAAAATTTCCGGAAAGAGCGTGTTCCCGATTAGAACATTCTGACATGAGATGTCTACTCCAACCAATCAGAACAGTCAGACACATTCACATGTGCAGTTTACGAAAATAAAAGCCTTTGGAAAACTTTCCATACACAGTTGCTAGATGTTAGTCAGATAACGTTTCTTTGTTCCTTCTTAATGCCAACTGTGGAAAAAAAATGTTATAAAACGCGATAACACTTTAGAATAACTATCCGTTATAACTAGTTAATCGACCTTTAATAAACTGTTAGTTAACGGGTTATAGATGACTTGTTAAATAAAAGTTTACAGATCAGTTATTCATAGTTTCTTTACCATCTAATTACACCAGTGAAACTTTTGTAGAACTTTTTCTAATAAAATAATTTTTTTTACTGATTTTGTTTTCATGTTTAGAACAATAAGTGCCCAAACCTCATGGGTTTGTATTGTTGTATTCTACTGTTCTGTCATGTAATGAGTCATTAGGTGTATTTCTATACATTAAACACAATGATCAACATTTCATCTGAGAAGTTTCTTGGTAATATACAGTACACAGATAAGCCTATAAGTGGAACAAGATTAAGGTACAAAAATGTTATATTTTAAATATCACATAAAATTTATTTGTATCACATCAAATTAAATCTGTAGCTTGAACTTGTTCCATCTATTTGCTGTTCTAAAAAGTTTCACTGGTAAGAAAAAGTGTGAGTTAATATATTAGTTAAGTGTTAGTTATTAGCTTATGTATGTTATTGGGACGTTATTCTATAGTTGCAAATCTCCTCATTTACTAACAGTTAATATTTGAAGAATAGTTGTAACTTTAGAATAACGTCCTAATAACATATAAAAAAAACTATTAACTGATACTTAACAAGTCTTTGGTAAGTAATTTACCAACAGCTTGTTGATGAACTATTACTAATTTGTTAGGTATAGTTATAAATCATTAAAATACAGTAACAAATCATTTATAACTTGCTAACTAACAGTTTGTAAGTTATCTATTGGCTATCTATAAGGTCCAGTTATAAATAATTAACAAGCTTTTACCTTTTATTTAACAAGTAATTTATAACTCATTACCTAACAATTTATTAATGGACTATTAACTAGTTATAACGGATAATTATTCTAAAGTGTTACCTAAAATGCTTATAATAAACTGCTGATTGTTTACCTTTAAGCTCTGCATTAGTTGCTTGACATATGTGAACATGAAGCAGCCTGCGAGCGCCAACACACACACACATGTTATGTACCATCAATCATCAACAAAAGCCTGACCCCTTCTATGTTTACAAATACAAGCGCAACCGTTTAGAGGTAATTTCTGGTTAATGATGTCAGAATTTACCAGTATTTTGGAATGGATGTGTGAATGGTCTTTTACCCAAAAAAAGTCCACAACGTCCTTGTCTGCTTTTTTTTTTATTATTCGGGAATATTTTTTCGGGATATTTATCAGTATCAATGTTTGAAAGGGACTATTGAGAAACCACTTTTGCAACTCCAGAAGCACCTCTTGCTGGCACATCATTTGTTCAGAGAACACACACACACACACAGGTTTTCATTGTTTTAATACTGTAAAAACTGTATTTTCTATTGCGCTACCCAAACCTTACACCTAACCCTACTTCTTACAGAAAACTGTGCAGTTTGAACAGGGCTTTAGGACAGAAAAAACTAAGCAAGAATGGGGCTTTCCAGGACTTAATTTGGCTACTCTTGAGAAGGGTCTATGGGCGGGCATATGTGTAGCACTTTTCTGATTTTAATCTAATTGTGATGAGTGGAGCAAGGCAGATGGAGAGGTGAGGATTGGTGGCGCTTGTGTTACTATTTGTCATGGTGTGCTACTGCTACACCATTCCTGAATCCCACAAATGAGCTGCAGAAGGATAAGAGTAGCAATGGCTGAGGATGACAGGAGAAGACCTTCTGTCCTCCTTATAGTTGTTTATTGTTTCCCCATTGCTCCCTCCTTCCTCCCCAAACACTAAACTTTGTTTTATTATTTTTAAAACCTAGGAAAAAGAAGGACTATACAGTCAATGAGGTCAATAGAGCAGAGTCTGCCACTGTGGAGGTTTTAGTGCTGGAAAATCTTGCTGGGTGGACAGTTAAATTCACCCCCACTTGCCAGTGCGTAGAGAAATGATTGTTGTCTGTGAATGGATATAGGAGCTGCTGCTGAAGGTTTGGTCTAGGTTTTCCACAGGAGAATTTAGCAATTATGTCTCCTACAGGGATGTTTCACTTTCAGAATGAAAATTCCATCATTGACCTCTATATAAAAGAAAATAAATAAATAATAATAATAATAATAATAATAATAATAATAATAATAATAATAATAATAATAGACCAGTCATTCTGGAAAGGAACTATTGCTTAAGAAACATACTTCAGATGGGAACTCACAAACTCTGCATTGCTTTTCTGTGTACTGTGTTGTAAGTGCCACATGTTGCAACTTTGTTGCAATAACTTGTATTTCAGCTTTTCCCTGTTAATGCATCCTTGAATTCTTCAAAAAAAGGTTTCCCAATGTTCCCATTTATTGATGGCCATTCAATGATTAATCTATACAATTTACCAGTTATAATGTTTTGCAATTACTACCTCTCCTAATTTCAAATAATATATTCCAGATGAGGCTCAAACTTATGACCTTAGCATTGCTTTGTACTGTTTCATAAGTACAGTACACTGACCATTTGCACCACCGGAGCAATATTCTGCTAAACTAATTTTCAGGGCCTGCTTGAAGGTTTTTCCTACACAGCAACAACCATGAGAGATGTGTTGATAACATGTGTGACTTCTGGTATAAGAGTGGGGTAATGGCTAACAAAAGGTGTTAGGGGACGAGAGGACAAGTTGTGTGTTGAGCTGAAAGTAAAAGATGATAGGGGCTATTCGATGAATTGTATTTGGCCCCAAGTTTTTCTGAATGTGTGAAGTTGAGAACTGACTACTGTTGATTGAAGTTTTGTGAGTAAATGAATTAATGAAATCATCAGCAGTTAAGGAGGTGGGAGGCAGAGGAGAAAGCTGAATAATCTGGAGAGTGTGTAATTGTCTGTAGGGCTCATGACTATATGAATAAAAATAAGTTTGGCAGAGTCAAATACATATATTTAAGGAAGCCAAATCTTGAAAAACTCAACCTTTGTCTCTTCATTCTTCCTTCTCTTTCCTCATCTCTCCTTTATCCAGACAAGTTGACGAGTTCAGTCCAGGAGAGCCACAGTCAAGTAGCTCTGGAAGTGGTCGATGTGGCTCAAAACATTTCAAACCCCATTCACGCACACAAAAAAAGTCTATCCAATAACTTGACATTTCACTTTGAATGTGCTGAATGAGAGGAAACATAATATTAAATGTGCAGAAATATTTTTCCATTGAATCCTGGTCGAGACTATAGACGTTTTTCTTAGAACGCAAAATGAGAATGCTAAAAACTTCAAGTAGGCAGCTGACGCATGTAAACAGTCACATTAGGACAGCTTTAAATGATAGTTAGATTGTCAATCAGCACCACCTCCTGGACTGGTTATTTAAAAAAATGTGATCTAATAGGATATAAAACAGCTGCTGTGAGGCACTTTTCTCTCGTTATCAGACGGCATCTTCTGCAGTTTAAATGCAGCCTCGTCATCTCTAAACTCAACATTTTCAGTCTTTCAAATATATAACCAACCCAAACAAATGTAATTCACCAAAATGTTTGACACACACACAAAGCCTACTGCAATGTCCCACTAACACATTGATTTAATAACTGTGACAAAGTGAAAATAAAGTGACATTTTGACATGACAGAAAAACACAAACTGGGGTAAATACTACACAACACACTAAATAAAACAAATGGTTCGCGATTAGAATGAACATGCAAATCAGCCAGAAGAGTATCAGTAACAGACTTTTATTGTTTTTTTTGTAAATTGCATGACTTATATACTTGTTAAGTTTCATTACCAGTTTCATTACAAGTTTCATTACCAGTTTACTGAAGAAATTACCAGTTGTAAACTCTGTAAAGGGAAGTTCTAAACGTTCAACCGGAAAACACTGGTCGCTATGGCGCCCTCCATGCAGCAGCCAAGAAAAAGGTTTATATGTCGCTGAAGGTTACTGAAGAAGCAACACACAGTACATTTTCAGTTCATCTCTGAGAAGCTGAGCTTGAGCTGAACCTTACATCAGGCATACTCATACGTCATGGGGAATCATTTAGAGAGAGAGTGGGCTAGAATTATAGATAGAGGGTCTGTGGAAATGATGTGGATAATGAAATTTGATAATACTGAAGGAAAGCCAAAGAAAAATAGGAAATGTGAGTTTGCACCACTGCTATTCTTTTGTGCCTTAAAAGAGAAAATGATTAAGGCGAGGAAGCTCTCCAGTTCACGGTGTACTGCTATAGCTGATTTTCCATAATAAGATGTCAATGCAAAATACCACATACACACAAACAAAGTAGACAGCTTATGGCACAACCCATCACACAATATAGCCTATATAAGCCAATTCATTAAACAAAAAATGTGATTATTGTGTAAAATATGGGAACACTTTATTTTGATGGGCTTTTTAAACAATATCTTGACTATAAGTTATATTACAATGTCAACTAACTACATGTTAATTAATTCTCATTCGAGCATTAGCAGATGGTCTCTGCTTAATAACTACTGATACACTGCTCCAGCAACAGACATTCAACTGACTATTAAAAACTTTGCTTGTACATGTCAACACTGGCTCTCCTGGACAGAGTTTGCCCACCCTTGCTCTAACTTTACAGTCTACTATTACTCTAATGGTTTGGTATGTAGTTCCAATGTAACTTATAATCAACAAAATGCGTTAAATGGATTAATAAACAGAATTTGCAAGATGAAAATGGAGAAGGCATGAAACCTTGTTTGTTTTTTTCTGTTTTTGAGCATTAGTGGGACTGAACTTGTCAAATAAACCCAACAATTTTTTTGCTGCCATGAGGTGAATCTGGCCAATTGTAAAATAGCTGTCATCAAAGCTCCTGAAACTGCTTTGAAAAAACTGGCGGACAAAACTGGTCCGTTGGTTGAATTTAAGTTGCATTTCATCTACATACCAATTAATTTCATTTAATTACAAGTAGACTGTTAAGGGCGTCACACACCGGATGTGCCGCTCGGCGCCCTAACACAGCGCGCACATGACAATTTAAAGTATCGCACACCAGACACGCACATTTGCATGCTATTTAAAATTAAACTAATCAGATGGCGCTCTGTGGCGCAGCAGAAATATGAACAGTGTCCTGAGTCATGGCTGGGTGCCGCGGAGAGCCTCGACTTGCGGCGCCGGTGTGTGTACTCTGATAGAAACCTATGCTTAGAATTCTGAAATGCATGGTGCTGCGTGGCGCAACGCTGAGCTTTAGAGACCTGCTTTAGAGTTGGGGTTAAGGTTAGGGTTAGTGTAAGTTGACATGTACTTGCATAGTCACTTATATTCAGTTAAATGTCTGTTGAAGAAGCAGTATCAACAGATATTAAGCAGACAGTGTACTAATATTCAAATGGACCATGAAAGTAAAGTGTTACCAAACTGGCTGCTCTTGGAGTGCCATCATAATATTTCCATACAGTGATTTGGTGCGATTTGCTCCTTCTAAATTTGGCCAAATTTCTGTAGCGAATTAGCTTACATTTCTGACTATACATGAACTGCTTCAAGTCATCTTCCGATGGGTATTTACAGCACCACATAAAGTCAAACTCAACTAGTGACTTGGTGACATAAGATTAATAATGAGTTAAAAAAATAAAAATAAAAACTTTTACACCGAAACACTCTAAATCGCAAACCAATCCAGATACTTTTAGCGGCATCATGTCTGTACTTCTGTCATCATTTGGACTTTGACTTTGGAAATTCACTTTGGTGCAATAATCACTCATGTATGAGTATAGATTTGACAGCTTTTATCAGCAATATCCAGAATATCGGAATCAGAGAGTTAAAATCAGGCTTGAAATTGCATAGTATGTAGACCATTTCATTGTGGTGATGTCATTGGCCAATGAAAAGTTCTTGCTTGCTGTCAAACTTTTTCATAGCTGTAACAAGAGGCAATTCAATCATAACTTAACATTATAACAGCTATTATAACATTGTTTATCAATATACAGTATGGCCCTTTTTTGAATTCTCAGAAGCTATAAAAATTTTAAAAATGTGAAACAGAAAATACGTTAAGACCATTGATAATGTTTACATCCCTCAAATGGTCTATACCTGCCATTAATTAAGTGAAAGAATCAAACTACTCCATGTAAAATCTTTTTATTTTATAAATTTTTTTGGTTACTAAAATTTTATTATTGAGGTCAATTTATATGATCTTGACAACATTTTTATACCGTCTTGATTAAATCCACACAACGACTTTGAGTGTACTCTAAAAAAAAACACACACACATTGGATAAACACAGCAGGGAGGATGCTGAGCACTTGAGGAGACATGTAGAACGGTGTGTTCAAATACACTGAATGGAAGGAACATGCGGTTTTGATGGCCAGGGCAGAGTGAGCAACATTAATAGAAGAAAATAAGAAAGTGACCGCTATGAGAGACCACCTGCCGAGGCTGTAGGAGAAAACAGGACCAAAACAGTAAGAACGGTCTAAATGTTTGTTTGACGGCTCCCTGGGGTTTTTCTGAGAAATGACTGCCATGAGGTCTGGTACATGTGACTTATTTTCTTTGGATGATCTTGATCTTTGTCGCTATCACTATATTGTAATTTTCAATTTATCGTTGTTGCCTTTAGTCGATACTGTTTCAATGTGAGCCTGAAGTAAGGCTACAACTGTAACTAGTTTTTATGATGCTAAGCTGACTTTATTGTGCTTTAGGTCAGTAGTAATCAGATTTACGTTTTTAGACAGTGCCTCCATGCTCATTGTGTCATAAATTACATGAATGAGTTCAGAACCCATGAAAAACAATGTGACTGAATCAATGTAGTTGATGTTTAAATAAAGATGTATTACAGTTAATACTGGATTTTGATAGTGTATATATGTGCTGATGTTGTTGTGTTTAATTACTTTCTAATCTTTTGTCATACATTTTAATGTGGAATAATTTTGAAAACTGATTGAAACTATTTCTTATGCTTCACACTTTAATTGTTTACTGAGATTGTGATGTTTCATATATTTCTGGTTTTCCATTTCAATCCACTGAAATTCAACGAGTTTATGTTTTGCAAATAAGTGAATAAAAATGTAATTGTTCCTCTTGTGACTCAATTTGTTCTTGTTCTTGAAATTATCTGTGTGAGATGTTTAAAACAAAGCATAATGAGTCAGGGAACACAAATCAATATGTTCTCTAAATGTAAACAGTGATCATATTGCACACAATCAGTTGTATTGGCAAAAAGTTTTAAATACATCTTTGAAATGATCTCCATCACTGTTTCATTTAGCATACATTTTTAACAGCTCTGCTTCAAAACACTGTAACATGGATATTTTTCTTAAACCATTTACTATTATTATAGTATTCCTTCTACTACAGTGAAGTGGTTATCTTTATAGATGCTTTGCTTTTTAGTGTAAATTGAAAACATAATATTTTGATTTGATAATCTTTAGATATTTGTACAGGAAAGCAAACTACTGAGGAAGATGAAATGCATGCAACATTTAATGATGACATGACATTGAAAATTGATTGAACATTTGGCCCTGTTTACTGTACACTGGGTATTAAAATGCATTTTGATTGATAACATCATATGTAATGGATGACACATTCCTGATTACATCTGGAGTTTGAATGCATCTCAATATTTTTTTTTCTTCCTCTCTGGTACATTTGAGTGCAGGGGAAGTGTATGCACAGATTATTTTTGATCTTTTATAAAATGTTTTATTAAGCTTGCACAATTTAGAAAACATCTATAGCTTTTTCTTACTGTACCTATACAATTTACAAATTGTGTTTCTTCTCAACTTTATTCCAAAGTGATTACAATGTAGGCGACGTAGTGGCGCAGTAGGTAGTGCTGTTGCCTTACATCAAGAAGGTCGCTGGTTCGAACCTCGGCTCAGCTCGCCTCAGTTTCTGTGTGGAGTTTGCACCTTCCTTCCTGTGTTTGTGTGGGTTTCCTCCGGGTTCTCTGGTTTCCCCCACAGTCCAAAGAGGTGGTACAGGTGAATTGGGTAGGCTAAATTGTCCGTAGTGTATGAGTGTGTGTATGAATGAGTGTGTGGATGTTTCCCTGAGATGGGTTGCGGCTGGAAGGGCAGCCGCTGTGTAAAAACGTGCTGGATAAATTGGCGGTTCATTCAGCTGTGGCGACCCTGGAATAATAAAAGAACTAAGCTGACAAGAAAAGGAATGAATGAATTACGTTGTGACACAGTAACTGCACACAAGATAAGTTTTGTAGGGATTTAAACAGTTTGACCCAAAGAATAACCAGTCTGTCAGATGAAGAAGAGCCGGAGTCAGAGATTCAAATAAATAAATAAAGTTTATTGAAGATAGTTTGCAGTTTCATCAGCAGAAGCCAGCTTCAACAAATGAGTTTATAGGCCGCTCTCCTTACAATCACAAATCAATAACAATTATTCTCTCACATAACGTCATTAACTGCTTCATACATTTAGGTGTTCTAACCCACTGGTTCCCAACCTGGGGTTCGTGCCCCCCTAAGGGGGATGCCAGAGTTCACAAGGGGGGCGCGGGAGAGGATAAGTGTTGAGGTAGAAAAAGGCATGAAAATGCTCCACTATTATATAGGGCTGTACAATTAATCGAAAATCCGATTTCGATTTCAAACGATCATAAAAAAGCATTAATCAAGATAAACGATTATATGCATCATATATGTACAGTAGGTGAGAGTTCAAAGTGACTATTACCGCCGCGTCATATACCGCCGCCGTTTGAAATAGGAGCCGCTTTGTTTTTAGTGTATGACCGCAGTTTGTGAATGAGCCGCCAGGGGGCGCAAAGGGACGGGATGCGAACCGACAGAAATAGCCCACACAGCAGCCTTAAATATGCTATTGTGCTTGTAAATGAGATTAAACAATAAGTCAAAGCATTATAATTCCTTTATTATTCATTTAAAATTTGTTAACACGATTTATTGTTATTCTAAACTTTTTAAGTGCAAAGAGGATTCTTTTTGAAAAATAGAATTGAAGAAGTTAAAGACAACTAATATGAAAGCACAAACATTCAGTACAAATATTCTAAGTATGCCTAAATTAAAAAATTAAAGCAGTCTTTTAGCCTAAATGTAAAGAGATTTTCAGTGTTTGCTATTTTGGTAGGACTAACACAAGACCTTTTCATTTATGTTTTAATTTACCTTTTTATTTACATTTTCGTTGTTAATTATATTTTACTATTTAATTTTATGTCACAATTATTGTACATAATAATAAACAAATAATGAAAAATAATAAAAATAGGCCTTGTGGTGAAACACTAAGAAACGGTCAGGCGCATGGTCTAAAGAGCTTAAGTTGAATACTGCTTCATAAAATAATTTTGCCGCAGGACATATCTCGCAGGTTTATTTTTAATAGTTTTCAGTTATTTTTTTGTTTCAAAACAACAATGTTCTCTTTAAAGTTCTCTTTTTTTCTTTTTTTCTCTTTTTTTTTCTGTTGTTTTGTTTTTTTACTTAATGGCCCAGTATGTTTTGTATTTTAATTTCAATTTCAGTCACCTTGCATATGCATTTGAAATATAATGCGCGCATAACCGCGGAAAGAAAAAAAAACTGTCAAAGGTTAGAGCTAATTCATCAAAAGGTCGCATTCTGCTTTCACTCTCCCCAAAAAAATGCTCTGTTTGAACGATTTAATTATTATCATCGTACACACTATATAAATATTTAAACCTTCTCTGGTGTTTATTGTTTTTAGAAAATATCTAAAATCTTAAAAAAAAAAAATCTTGTAAAATGAAAGTTTAATTTGACTTTAACGTTTCATTTATGTAGGCTACATAGACCTATACCTAAACTGTTATAGCTTGCTTTTGCTTGTTTTATATTGGTTTATTTATTTAATGCGGTTTTATCCGATAATGTAATTCTTTAAATTATATTTTAATATGGCTTAGGCAATTTTTTCAAGATTTGACACTTGTTTTGAGTCTACAAAAGGGGACAGGTAATTTGTAAAGATTTATGTCTTTCTGTTGTCTTTAATATGGTGTATAGATTATTATGCGTTATTGAAACATCAAGGGGACGCAACAAAGTCACTTATAAATTAAAATTGTATTATGCAACAGCCTTTAAAACGGAAACATAAGGGCGATTATAAGCAAAAAGACCTCAGCCTATAAGGTTAGATGTTTTCTTTCCTTTATTTATTTATTTATTTATTTATTTATTTATTTATGTATTTATGTATTTATGTATGTATGTGTTTGACGCATGTAACTCGTGTGCGATCGGTGTAATGACGGCAAGCCATCTTTCCCAGACTCGGGGCAAAAAAAAAGTGTTATAAAAATAAAGTTGCCGCAGGACATAAACGAAGTCCTGCAAGTTTAGTTTTAATAATTTAGTTCCAGTTCTGTTCAGTTTTTTTCCTCAAAACGTCTGTTCTTCTTTAAAGTAAAATTTTAGTTTTTTGTTGTTGTTGTTTTTTTTACTTGTAATGGCTCAGTATCTCAATATATATATATATATATATATATATATATATATATATATATATATATATATATATATATATATATATATATATATATATAAATAAACTTCACAGCCACAAATATACATAACACAACTTGCGGGTGCAACCAACAAGGGTTGTGCATTTTAGTTTAACTTTTTGAGCGTTATAAGCAGTTCGGTGTTAGTTTTTATATCAAGCCGAAACTAAACAGCCCATTCTCTCCGCCTCCTCGTTCATAACCAGCTGGACACACGCTGCTGAAGCAAGCAGGAGAGATAGCCTACTCCGTCATTCATAATCTTAGCTGATGTATCTGAGTCGAAAGAATATATTAAAGAGGAATGTTCTTTTAACAGTCCCGATACGTTTAATCTTTTTATTTTTTTATTACTTTTTTCCTGTCATTTCTCTTCATCAAATTATTTTTAAGCTGCTTGATTATGTTAAAACAGAAAGCAGTGCCCGTCAATTGAGAGCGATGCATGTCATGTGTTGCATAATTGCCTTTTTTCCTGTGCGTGCGTTATTAATTTCTGATCCTTTTTTGCTCGGGCTCTCACACACAACCTTTATGTCTGCTGTGTCTTTAATATGGTGTGTAGATTATTATGCGTTATTGAAACATCAAGGGGGATGCAGCAAAGTAACTTATAAATTAAAATTGTATTATTTTATGCAACAGCCTTACATTTAAAACGGAAACATAAGGGCGATTATAAGCAAAAAGACCTCAAGGCTAGATGTTTTCTTTCCCTTTTTTATTTATTTGTTTATTTTGGCGCATGTGTGCGATAGGAAAACTAGTGTAATTACGGCAAGCCATCTTTCCCAGACTCGGGGCAAATTCCGCCTTTCCTTTCACTCCGTCCCGAAGCCCCAGCTGGCCCTTCTGCCATCCACTGCGTAAAACATATGCTGGATAAGTTGACGGTTCATTCCGCTGTGGCGATCACAGACTAATAAAGGGACTAAACCGAAAAGAAAATGAATGAAGAATGAATGAATAAATTAATAATAATAAAATAAAAATAAGGTAATAATCTTTAAACACAAATGCCGCGTAAGCGGCCTTTTTATTTTTTAGAGATGGTACATTTGAATTGCCTCTTCCCACTTCCCCCACCTCAAAATTGAAAGTTGCTAAGAGAACTATAGCTCATTTACACCTTGATGTCTATAGCCTCAATAGCAAAGAGCACAGCCCATTTACATCTCAACACAGAGCAAGTTTAGCAGAAGAATGTCAAATCAGAATCACGCAGATGAAGCACACCAGCTACTACTTTCATGAAACTATTAAATGTGTATTGTCATAAATTTGCTTATTTGCAGCAGCTTTTTTTCGCGCAACAGAATTGCGGCGTTGGGAAGCCGTCAATGAATAAAAACAGGGTCAATAGTGAAATCGGCTTTTCATTGTATCCCTATTACCTATATCAATGCATTGAAGTCCTTTTATGGTGTCATCACGATAGAATAGCCTAAGGCCCCGTTTACACTAGTGCGTTTTAGTTTTAAAACAGTGTTTTAGAATGAAAACGATCCGCGTCCACACTCGCGTTTTACCCAGCGTTTCTGAACTGCTCTCCGTCCACACCAAAACGCTGAAAACGCACATCACGTGACCACACACACACTTTGGCAATCGCTGGAGCCCATCTACCCAGATGAGAGCTCTGCTAGTCGGACTTCTCATCAAGCATCTCCCGCTGGATCTAATCTCGCTATATTTATTAAACGTGATATTTCATTCATCTTGTTGTCTTTATCTAACGACATATTCCCTGACTTTGGTCATTGGAATCTATTACTTGTTCTCAGGTAACGTGTTTTGGCTGAGCGCAAAGATAAGTTAATGATTAATGTAAGCACGTACATTCATCGCTTGCCTTTATTTCCTATAATGTATAAACTTATTGTATGTTATACTTTTATAATGGCCATTATCGATTATTAAAACTGATATTCAGCAAAAGAGAGGGTATGTTTCGTATTTTCACTGAAATTGAAAGGAGGCAGTTGTTATCGGCTCCGTTTTGTTAAATGTCCACACAGTGAAGATGACGCTCATAATGCAGCACGGCGCCTCAACATTTCTGCTGTCTGTTTAGTTGTTAATATTAAAATAAAAATAGGCAGTTCCTTATATCATGTTTACATTTTATTGTTGAGAAAGTGAAACAACGTAGCCAGGGTGATGTGAATGAAGTTATAAAGTACACTGTTCCCTGTGAAGATTGACGCGTGTCCTCGTTATGTTTTCCATATCAAACTGAGAAGAAGAGCCTTGATCAAACTTGCGAAGTCTGAACTTACTGAAGAGCGGTGTTGACGCGGTATTGTCGCGCGCCTACTGAAGGGCGGGACCGACCGCGTCGCGGGGGCACTTTTGATCATTTTGGAAGGGCACTTTCTATCCAAAGGGCATGTGCACTGCACAGGTTGAGCCCTATGTGTGCACGTGCCTGTCTCGGAGTATTTAGTGCACTATTTAGTTAGGATATGCAGCTCCGTCTGCTGAGGGCACAGCCGCTTCCCCACCGGCAGCCATGTCCGCTGCCCTCTTCTAACATGTTAGAAAATACTGCAAATCAAGCTGTTGGTATCTCCCCGTGGTTGAAATTGTTCGTTATTCGAAAAAAAAAAAAGAATAAATATCCGTGCGCAAGCTTTCTAGATTTATTTTAGGCCTATATTCAGCTGTTTTAATCTTGCAATTCTGATAACTTTTAGAGATAATGTCTGTTTTTATCAACTTGTCTGTCATTTATTTCTCATTTGCTACTTATTTTATTAATTTGTTGATGTTAATATACTACATACAGTCTTGTATATGCATATCTAAAATCCTTTGGCATTCAAATTTGCTTTGAACTTGAAAGAGAGAAAGAATCTGATTTTACCCGTCAGAGCACATTGCATATGCCTTTTTTAAATAACATTTATTTAACAAATATTTTAGCACATCGAAAGTAATTAAATTACCTGTCTTTTGATTAAAACCTTTATGCAAAAAGATCAGAAAAAAAAGGCAATATATGCGCCATGACATCGCTCTCATGCCACGATTTGAGGATAAATTCGCTTTTAGGCGCTGCTTTGAATAAAATAAAACTATTAAAAAGCACATTAAAGACACTCATAAAATAAAACATTAATAAAGGAGTATCTTATGAAAAAACACCAATTGACGGGCTCTGCTTTCGGTTTTAAAAGAATCAAGCAGCTTTAAAAATATAATTTGCTGAAGAGAAATGACATGGAAAAAAAGATTAAACATATCTGCACTGTAAAAAGAACATTCCTTTTTGATATATTCTTTCGACTCCGACACATCAGCTAAGATTATGAACGTCGGAGTGTCTCTCCTGCTTCAGTAGCGTGTCCCGCTGGTTATTAAGGAGGAGGCGGAGAGAATGCGCTGCTTAGTTTCGGCTCGATATATTTAATTAAAAACTAACACCGAGCTGCTTATAACGCGCAAAAAAGTTAAACTAAAATGCACAACTCTTGTTGGTTGCACCTGCGGGATGCACAATGAACCTAACGCGCCATTATTTTAATTCTATATTCGTGAAGAATGAGCCAACCGCATATGCTAAGTCAGTCCTGTTGGTCGGGACTCTCTGCTTTATAACTTATTAGTTTATTACAATAATCACACTTAGCTTTGCCATCGTTCTTCACCACATATAGCCACTCAACACATCTTGCGGTCCATCTTTAATGTTTAGATTATTGAAGGTGCTATTGATGTTTTGAGAAAAAAAAAATTGATAGTACTGAAACTAAATTATTAAAAATAAACTTGCGGGACTTCGTTTATGTCCTGCGGCAACATTATTTTTATTACACTTTAAGTGATCTGCTTGAGGTAGGTCACGTTTATCAATGGTAAGTTTTAGCCTAAGTTTACATCAATAACATAATGTGCATTGTCCTTTACCATACAAAAAAGTAAAAAAAACATTTATTTATATAGCATTTATTTTTAAATGCATTAAAAAACAAGCGCATATCTTAGCCTTGAGTTTGTTCACACTCTGCCTGACTCTGTATTAACATAAATGCTGTATTTTAATATAGCTAATTTTGATTAGCTTTAACTGACAGCCTTTTCTTCTTTTTCCGCGGTTATGCGCATTATATTTCACACGCATATGCAAGGTGACTGAATATAAAATTAAAATACAAAACTTACTGAGCCATTAAGTAAAAAAACAAAACAAAACAACAGTTATACTTTAAAGCAGAACATTGACGTTTTGAAACAAAAAAAAAACGGAACTGAAACTAAATTATTAAAAATAAACCTGCCAGACTTAATTTATGTCCTATTTTCATTTTTTATTTATTTTCATTATTCGTTTATTATTATGTACTATAATTGAAACATAAAATGAGATAGTAAAATATAATCAACAACGAAAATGTAAATAAAAACGTAAATTAAAAACATAAATGAAAATATCTTGTCTTAGTCCTATCAAAATAGCAAACTACATCTCTCTATATTTAGACTAAAAGACTGCTTTATTTATTTATTTATTTATTTATTTATTTAAGACTACTTATTTGTACTGAATATGCTTTCACTTTAGTTGTCTTTCATTTCTTCAATTCTATTTTCCAAAACGAATCCTCTTTGCACTTAAAAAGTTTACAATAAACAGGTAAACAAATTTTAAATGTAAGTTGAGGTGATCGCAAGTTCACAACTGTGAGGTGATGTGCTCTACCGGCAGGATAATATATATTATTTTGCTGTTTTTCATATGCGTACGTTTAAGATTTGAGATAATAACATTGCCATGATAGTCAAAGAAATCAAAACATTATTTTCACCCCAACGCAATTTAATCGGGCACTGAAGGCTAATAACTTAATTCTTATATTTGCTTTTTGACTTCTCACCATGTATCTTTTCTACAGCATAGTATAGTGTAAGAGCATGTCTATTACCAGAAAAACTAAATTAAAATTATATTTTAATTAAACACATCACATCACATACAGTAAGCTACGCCTACAGAACAGTCTGTTTAGCATTGTGAAAAGGCAAAGCTGAATATCTGTGGTTAAAGTGCCACCCAGCGGTCAAATGCTGCTGGCGCATCAAGTACCGCTGTCGCCGCGGTATGAATGGCGGCACAAGGAACACATTGAAGTAGTAACATCTGTATGTACACGTGTTGCTCTTAAAAGCGCGGAAGACCACATGCTTATGTGTGTGTGCAGCACACAGCCGGTCAGCATTCGCTCTCATTCGCACACTGAGACGAGCAGAGGTGCACAGACATCTAAAGTCATCTTAACGTGAGCGCTTTAATGGTCAAATAGGTGTCAAAACGTGGTGTTTAGTGATTATTTATATTAACCCTCATTTGTGTAATAAACAAACGAGTTTAGAATTAAAAGACGTGAAAGAGAAACCATTAAAGAGACAGTGCGAAATATTCCTGCTGCCGCCTGTTTTTATTATCATGAATCAAACGTAACGAGAAAATGTTTCTCTGCTCTTGGCTGAAGGATTTTTGTAGCTAAAGTGTTTATCTTACAGTGAAGATGCTTAAAGCACAGTTTGTTTCATATTTTTATTCTATTGTATTCATTTCTCTTTCCTTTGCAGAGTGAAAAATAACTGTATGTATACACTTGAAATCAGAATTATTAGCCCTCCTGAATATTAGCTGAATATTAACTTTCCTTCTTCTGCAGACAATCAAAAATATATATTGCCTAAGGGGGCTAATAATATTGATCTTAAAATAGGTTTCAAAATATTTAAACCTGCTTTTATTCTAGCTAAAATAAAACAAATAAGCCTAAAAGAAAAAATATTTGACGAAATACTGTTAAAATTCCAACATAATAGTAAAAATAATTACAATAAATAACTTTAAATAATTATTATAATTTTGCTCATTCGCGCTATGTATATATATATATATATATATATATATATATATATATATATATATATATATATATATATATATATATATATATATATATAAATATATACAGTACATATGTGTGTGCGTGTGTGTGTATTTATATGGTGGGGGGGCTGAAATGTTTGTATATGTTCATGGGGGGGCCCCAAAGAAAAAGATTGGGAACCACTGTTCTAACCTATTGGTTAAAACACAGATAAACTAGGAAAATTTCCACGTGGGGTTCGTGCATACAATTCTGAACAATATCTTAAGCATAAACGTCAGACATGCACTAGACTGTTTAGAGCTGACTCCAGACCCGTGAAACAGATCCACAATCAAATAGAACACACACACACTTAAAGTATAATCTGTTTCTCATCCAAGGCTGAGGGTATTCTCAGCCGTCTTAATCAAAACTGGTTAAAAATCTGGCAGTTACAATATCCTTACTACACAAATTCTATCTTGAATAAAAAGTAGAATCACTTTAAAATAATTAACCATAAAAACAGCACAATCATTTGACATTTCAGATAGTATTAACTTATAAAAACAACAATAGAAACAGTTGATTCCAGTCCTCAGCCCTCAGTTCCACTCAAGGTCTCCGTGACCTCTGACCTAGTTTGGTGGCTTCTGAAAATAGTTATAAAAAGACAGGCAAATGCACTGAACATTCTTATATTAAGCAGTGTGTTAACTTATTCATTAGTTAAAACCAATTTAAAGTTAAATATTCATTTAAATAATCAAACAATCTTATTTAATAAAGATAATGAGATACAGTACATGTGACAAGGATAAACGTTGATCCATGATGAGACAGATTGGAAGGCAGAAATCTGAATGCTTCAGTTTGTAATTATGTAGCACATCTCTGATATAATTGCAATGTTACAACAATGCTATTACAATTTAAGTACAATGTTACTACAATATAATTGCGATGTTACAATAATGTAATTATCATGCCATTAAGCTTTATTTATAATGTAATGACATAGTAATTACACCCAAAATAAGTTTGTAATTACATATGTACTCAGAATTGTTTTTATTTATAAATATTATTTTGAATGTAACTACAATGTGTTCACTATGCAATGACAAAGTAGTTAAAATGTAGTGACACAGTTATTGCACATAAGATAAAAGTTTGTAATTACATATTACATTTCTGATGTAATTACATTGTTATATAAATGGCAGTACAATGTTATAGCAATGTTATTAATGTTATTATGATGCAATAGCAATGCTATTACAATGTTAATTCAATGCATTTACACTGCTATAACAATGTAATTACTATGCCATTGCATAGTAATTTTAATGTAGATGCATAGTAATTACATCCCAAAAAAAAGTTTGCAATTACATATGTACTCACAAAAAAAGGCATTTATAAATGATATTTTGACTATAACTACACTGTAATCCCAATGTAATGACAGTAATTGAAATGTATGGACACAGTAAGTAAAGTTTGTAATTACATAATACATCTCTAATGTAATTACAATATTATGTCATTACCATGTTGCATCAATGTTCTTAAAAACTATGTTATTAGGAATTACAATCATATTACAAAGTTATTGCAACAGTAAATCAATGGTACTACAATGTTATAACAATTACATTACTATGTCATTACATTTTAATGATAATATAATGTAATTGCATCCAAAATAAAGGTTTTAATTACATATGTACTCTCAAAAATGATTTTTATAAATATAATTTTGAATGTAACTACAATGCATACACAATGCAACAACATAGTAATTACAATGTAGTGACAAAGTAGTTGCACACATGATAAGTTTGTCCTTTACATATTACATCTCTGTCAATTACATATTACATCTCTGATGAATATATAACAATGTAACAAGATAAATGATATAAGCTATGTAGATATAACAATGTAATTACAGTGCTATAACAACGCTAATACAACGTAACTACAATTTAATTACACTGTTATCACATTGTATTAACAATGTTTTTTATACTGCTACAACAATGTAATTTCTATGCCATAATATTGTAATGTTGTGACATAATAATTACATTCTAAATAAATGTTTGCAATTGCATATTGACTCTCAAAAAATACATGTATTTTTTTATATTATTTTGAATGTAACTACACTGTAATCACAATGTAATGACATACTAATTACAGTGTAGCGGCACAGTAGTTGCACACTATATGAAAATTTTGTCATTATATAATCCATCTCTGGTGTATTTACAATGTTATAACAATGTCATTGCACTGTTTTAACAATGTAACTACAATGTTTTAACAACATTAAAGCAATATAAACACAGTGTTATAACAATGCTATTACAATTTTTTACACTGCTATAACAAAGTAATTACTATGCCATTACATAGTAACAATAATGTAGTGACATAGTAATTACATATGTATTTGCAAAACAATTATAAATATAAATTTGAATGTCACTACACTGTAATCACAATGTAATGACAGTAATTACAATGTAGCAACACAATAATTGCACACAAGATAAAAGTTTGTTTACATATTACATCTCTGATGTAATTATACTGCTATATCAATGCTGTAAACACAATGTTCTTACAATGTTATAACAATGCAGACACTCACTGATGTAAATAGAAGCGCTCACATTTAAAAACACAGAATAATATACGGTTTATAAACGGTGTGATGTAAGCTGTTAAACTTTAATAAAAGCAATACATGCTGGACTGTAGAAATAAACAATCTTTTATACACTCTAGCCTGAACATGAGCACAAATAATATATTCTCTTATAACAGGGTTGTTAGTATTTGTTTTCTTCATAGGGGTAGAAATAACACTTGTAAAATATGAACAATAAAATATAAACAACACGTACATTTTAGGAAAGGTTTTTATTTTTAATTAGCCATCAACAGAACCCAAAATAGCCTACACACCATAACGGTTTACCAGGCAGGAACAATCGTGCGTTTAAATGATAAATACAGCAAGATTACTAAATATCAACAGGATATTTACACATCCCAACCCTGCAATTTGTCAATTTGTGTAAAAAAAACTTTGCAGTATTAATACAATGTCCATCTGCTGCAACATCACTAGTATATTGTTTATTGATTTTCGCTTGAATTGTTTATTTATTTATTTAACTTTTTTGCCTCCGTTTTCATTTGGTTTATTCGATGCCTTCATTATATCTGGCAACGAGGAATTTACATTCATTTTAATGTTTAGTTGGAGTTTTCAAATAAAATGCCAACAGTAAATAAATAATGTCTAACATTTGCAGCTTTATTAGACTATATAAGATTCGGTTTCAATAATGTTTTATAACAACAAATTTAGTAGATTACTCAATAACATGCCAAACCTTAAAATGCAGAGACGTCCTGCAAAGCAAGATCAAATAACCTTACAGGAGATCAACGTGGAGATTATTATTTTAGACACATAAAGAGAATTACTGCTAACGATCACCTGTATTTTCCCCGTACTTAAATTAGTTTATTTGTCATTTATTGTGCAGTTTTATTGTCATATTTAGCCTATATTGAATTTCTTTATTCTTGTGCACTACAAAATTTATTCAATTTTATTATTATTTAATATTTGTGCAATCAATACAGGTTTATTGTTATTTATTTTGTCCTTTATTTGAATATATGCGATGTATGCTGTTTGCATTTTTATTCAAAGTTTAAACCCAGTGCTACACTTTGCGTTTACATATAGCCTGCGTTTACTGTCAAATCAACACAAATGGTTGCAATAACGTTAACAAAGGTGAGAGTTTATAAAATTAAGATTCAATCGCGCCAGCTCTGGGCCGCAGCGCACATAACTTACTCTCGGCGTCGCAGGCTGATTCCGGCTTGCATGCGGCAACATCGGCTCGCTTGGCCGCCGCATCTGGCTCGATTGACTCAGGCTGGAATCCGGCAGTGAGTCCATAGGCATCCGGAGTAGGTCCAGCAGAGGTAGTCAGTCTGAGGGGTAAGTCTCCGGCAGGCGAGAACTGGCTCGAGTCTATTTTGCTATCTGGGTGGCTAGGCGTACGTGTATCAGCAAACTAATAAAGCCAGAAAAAAGCCCTGACCTTAGCGAATAAACAGTGTTCCACCAGATCATGTATGTCAGAAACTGTAGTTTACTGCTGAACTCATCTTGGCATGGTAAAATAACACAGAAATCGAATAATAACACTTCAGTCTCCTGCAGAAGCTCAAACGGTCTGCTTTGAGAAACTGTCAATCACGGATGTCAATCACGATGATATGCCCAGCATTAAATCACTGCTAAAAACAAACTGTTTACAAAAATGAAGATCTGCACCTATTTCAGCACAATAATCAGTGCCTTAATCGACCAGAACCATCTTTCGGGATATTTTATTGCAAGTGTAATTAATTTTTTTATTTGGGCTCAGGTCTCCTTCATTAACACGGAGGAGGCGGGCTTTATGGCTTGTACTGCAGCCAGCCCCCAGGGGGCGATCTAACGGCCGAGACCTTCACTCAAACGCAGGGTTGCGGCACACTTGGTATCTACAATGTAATGACAATGTAATGACATAGTAATTCCAAAGTAGCTACACAGTTATTACACACATGATTAAAGGTTGTAAATACATAATACAGCTCTGATGTAAATACAATGTAATTACAATTTTATAACAATATTAAAATGTTATTACAATGTTATAACAATGTAATTACTATGCCATTACATTTTATTTATTATATAATGAAATAGTAATTACATCCAAAGTAAAAGTTTCCAAAAACATATGTACGAGAAAAAAATGCATCTATAAATATTATTTTGAATGTTAATTACAATTTATTCACAACGTAATGACAGTTATTACAATTTGGTGACACAGTAATTGCACACAAGATAAAAATTGGTAATTACATATTACATCTCTAATGTAATTACAATGTTATAACAACATTAAAACAATGCAATTAGTGTTATAACAATGCTAATACAATGTAGTTACAATGTTATAACAATGCTATTACAATGTTGTTAAACTGCTATGGCAATATACTTACTATGCCATTACAAACTAATTCTAATATAGTGACAAATTACATAAAAAAAGTTTGCAATTACATATTTACTCGCAAAAAATAAATTTATAAATATTAATTTGAATGTCACTACACAGTAATCACAATGTAATGACAGTAATTAAAATGTAGCAACACAATAATTGCACACCAGATAAGTTTTTTAACATATTACATCTGTAAAATTGGTAATTACATAGTACATATCTGATATAATTATAATGTTATAACGATGCTGGAATGTTATTACAATGGTTTAACAGTATAATTACAATGTTATAAAAATGTTAATACTGTGTAGTTACAGTGATAACAATGTAGTTACTAAGCCACTTAGTAATAATTATATTGTAATGACAGATATCAAATCCAAAATAAAAGTTTGTAATTTCATACGTACTCACAAAAAATTACATTTACTACATTGTACAGTGTATTCACAATGCAATGACATACTAATTACAATGTAGCGACACAGTAATTGCACACAGGATGAAAGTTTGTAATTACATATAACTTCCGTAAAATTGGTAATTACATATCACATCTCTGGCGTAATTACAATGCTATGACAATGTCATTACAATGTTACAACAAGATAACTTCAATGTAACAACAATGTTATAATATTTTCCACCAAAAAATATTCACTACAATGTACAAAATAATTACATTGTAATGACACAGTAATTACAAATTGGCATTATAGCATTATAATTACTATTTTTGAATGTTTCTAGAAATCAATTAATGTAATGACATAGTAATTACAAGGTAGCGACAAAGTAATTGCACACAATAAAAAATACTTATTATATCTCTGGAGTGATTACAGTGTTATAATAATGCTATTACAATGTTGTTACATTGCTGTAACTTTTATCCCAAAAAAATTTTTGTATTTATATATGTACTCACAACAAATTACATTTACTACAATGTACACTGTTATCACAATGTAGTGACAGTAATTACAATGTAGCGACACAGTCATTGCACACAAGATAAAAGTTTGTAAAAACATATTACATCTCTTATCGCAATTACAATGTCACAACAATGTTATTACAACATTATAGCAACATTTAAACCATTTTATAGCAATGTTATTACAATTTATTTACAATATATCACAATGTTTTCACAATGCAATTACTATTTCAATGTAACTACAATGTTATTACAATGTAATGACAGTATTTACAATGTAACAACAGTGATTGCGCATGATAAATGTTTCTAAGTACATCTCTGATGTAGTTACAATGTTAAGACAATGATGTAATGTTATAACAATGTAGTTACAATGTTAGTGTAGTGCTATTAATACACTTAATGATATTAAGTGGTAATAATGTAATGACAGTAATTAAATCCAAAATAAAATTTTGTAATTACATATTTACTTACAAAAAATTTACATTTACTAAAATGTACAACATATTCACGATGCAATGACATAATAATTACTATGTAGCGACACAGTAATTGCACAAAAGATCAAATTTTGTAATTGCGTATTACAACTGTAAATTTGGTAATTACATATAACAGCTCTGATGTTATTGCAATGGTATAACGTCTCTACCATGTTATAGCAATGTAATTACAAGGTAATTAAAACGTTATTACAATGTTACAAAATTTTTATTACTATGCCATTATGTAGTAACTATAATGTAATGATATAGCAAATACCTCCAAAATAAAAGTTAACAATTACATATCTACTCACATAAAGATCACGTTTATTAATATTTTGAATGCAATTACAATGTAATCACATATATTATATCATACATATTACATCGCTGATATATTTACAATGTCATTACAATGTTATAACAAATTTAAAACAATGTAATTGCAATTTTATAACAATGTAACTAAGCTATATCTACGTTAAATCAATATAATTATGTTATACCAAAGTAATTGCAACATAATAACAACAGTTAAAAACAATGTCATTACAATGTTATAGCATTGTTATAATGATGTGAATATGTATTACAATGTAATTGCAATGCTACTACAATGTATTTGCTATACTATTACGTAGTAATTATAATATAATGATATAGTAATTACATTCAAAATTTGCAATTACATTTGTACTCAGAAAAAATACATTCATAAATATTATTTTGAATCTCACTACAATGTAATCACAACACAATGACTTAGTAATTACAATGTAGTGACACAGTAATTGCACACAAAATAAAAGTCTGTAATTAGGCTCGATTGTCAAAACCAACCTACTGTTATCCTTTCTAAATTTATTATTTTATATATATCAGGCTGACTTGAGAAACAAGCCAGATTACTGAAATCCTATTTAAATTAATTATTTTTTTTTTATTTATTATTCATCTTCTGAGACTAAAACGCATCTTTTCCTAGAGCTTTAGAGCTACGACCACCAAACTCACGCCAGACCTCCAAACTATTCTGTCTCGGGTTGCTATATCTTTTCCGACTGATCCGACTTTCGGTTTTAAAAAAAAAAACATACTGGGAATGTCAGAAAAATCCCATAGACTTAACATTGGACCAAACTTTGTGACCTCATAACTCTGCATCAGACTTTCACGCAGACTTCTAACTGGGCTCATTTAACTCGGACCATCTAACTGACAATAACTAATGAGATTTTAACTTTCTGGCCATGCCCTAGCAACCCCTTTTGGACCCTAGAAACTGTCCCTTAGACTTCTATTCAAAAGACTCTCATTGACTTAACATGGGATCAAACTTTGTGAGCTCATAACTCAGTTGTTGCTAGAACGGATACGTACGCTGCCGGAAGTACCGCAAATCTCGTCGGAAGTGGTGGTGCAAATTCTCGTCCATTTGAAAAGACAACTTGCAAATATATATATTTATATATTTAAAAAATTAATCATAAGATATTACAAATATATGGAGTCAGATAAGACTCAAAAGTAATTCACACAAAAGACTCAATGTACACATGCATACCCATATTCACATGCATAAAATCAAATTCACATGCGTAAAATATTTATTTATATTAAAAAAAAATTCACGTGCACAAAATAAATTTTTTAAAATACATTTTCATAAAATACGTTTCACAAATGCAAAACACCATTTGCAAATGTATAAGAGTGTACAAAAAGTTTTGAATGTTTAAAACTTGAGAGTTCATCCTGAATGAGAATGTGCAAATCCTCCTTCACGTACGACTCCCCCTGGATACATGTGTGTGTATTTTTGAGACTGTCCTGGTAAAGCCAGGGCAACTCGTACCTTTCAGCCAATCAGATGAGAGCTGTAGTCGATGACACCCACTCTGTGCTTTTTTTCATTTATTTATTTATTTGACCATAGCCTCACTCTTTTTATCCATTATTTTTCCGCCGCTACGCTCTTCTTATTTATTGTCGCGCAGCCCCATTAGCTAAATGTAGCCTGCAGGGTAATGATGATCTAAATATCAATCCGGCCACACAAGTGTAACGCTGCCATTGTGGTCTAGTGGTCAGCACGTTGCGTTACGACGTGTTCGATCCTCACCTGAGTACAATTTTTTTTTTTTCATTTTTATTGTTAAGACATAAAACTGTAAGGTTGTTGAACATTTAAAGTTCTAAAGCAGCTGTTTTCTTGAAAAAGACGTGATAGTGTAATTAGAACCGGAATTGGAAATGACCTTATTTTATTATAGTCAGTCGTGAACTGAGGTGGGCCGGTCTAAGACTTGAAACTCAAGGCTGAAAAGGAGTCCCAATCCGGCCCTGATTATATCTAATGAAGGTAAACAGGCTGCTGTTGTGCTTTAGTAATATGTAGAATGTAAATATAACATTAATACTTTTTAGGATATTTTTAACACAAATCGAGCATCTCACATAATCAGGGCTGGAGTGGGACTCCTTTTCAACCCTGGAGTTTAAGTTATTGTATGACAATAGTTTGTTCTGTATACTATTGGAAAAAAAAATTGCCTAAAGGGGCTAATAATTTTGTCCTTATAATAGTGTTTAAACAATTAAGAACTGCCTTTATTATAGCCAAATAAAAGAAAAAAAGATATTATCAGACATATTGTGTAAATTTCCTTGCTCTATTAAACATCATTTGGGAAATATTTAAAAAAGAAAAAAAAAATTTGAAAGAAAGGAGGGGGGGGGGGATGTGGGCTAATAATTCTGACTTCAACCGTTTATATATATATATATATATATATATATATATATATATATATATATATATATATATATATATATATATATATATATATTGTGACGTCGGGGAGTGACACTAACAACAGAAGTTTGGATCCACATGCAGGTTTATTCAAAGTCAGGCAAGCAAAGGTCAGCACAGGTGCAAACAGATATACAAGGGAAGTCCAGAATCGTTGTCAAAGGATCAGGCAAGTGGTCAGAAGGCAGGCGGCAGACTAAGACGAAAATGTAAACAAGGCAAGGTTCAAAACACAAGAAAACAAGACTAAAGAAATGCGTTGAATTGTCACCTACAGATAAACAAGACTCTCCAAACTGAATGGGTGTGTGTGGCTTAAATAGTGTGTGCAATCAGTCTCTGATAATCCTCAGGTGGTGTGAATGTAATCAGTTTAGATGAGGAAGCATGTGTGTCTGTGACCGGAGTGCATGAATGAAAATGTAGTCCAGAAATGGCGGATTTGTAGTCCATGGTTATTGAGAGTGAAATCCAGCGATTTTATGAAAGATGATTGCTGGTAATCGCAAAATGGCAAAAAGTGCCAAAATACAGGTATTGCAAATATGGAAATTTATAATAACAATAAAGTATTGAATACAAACAATTACACTCATTGTAAAGTTGTATTGCTGTGAGTTGAGAATGTTAATTATAAAGTAGAAACAATTTTGCTCAATCCTGCTTTATATTCATGTTAAGACAGTCCAGTCCAGACATCCCATGTCTCATGGAAGTTGCGGGAGTATTCACAAATGCACAGAGACTCCTGAATGCCCGCAAATGAATGATAATCTCCCGGAAATTTGCCAAGTGATTATATACAGTTGAAGTCAGAATTATTAGCCCCCCTTTGATTTTTTTTTCTTTTTTAAATATCTCCCAAATGATGTTTAACAGAGCAAGGCAATTTTCACAGTATGTCTGATAATATTTCTTTTCTTCTGAAGAAAGTCTTATTTTATTTCAGCTAGAATAACAGCAGTTATTATTTTTTAAAGCCATTTAAGGACAAAATTATACGCCCCTTTAAGCTGTAATTTTTGTTTGATAGTCTACAGAACAAACCATCATTATACAGTAGTTTGCCTAATTACCCTAACCTGCCTAGTTAACCTAATTAACCTAGTTAAGCCTTTAAATGTCACTTTAAGCTGTGTAGAAGTGTTTTGAAAAATATTTAGTCTAATATTATTCACTCTCATCATGGCAAAGATAAAATAAATCGGTTATTAGAGATGAGTTAATAAAACTATTATGTTTAGAAATGTGTTTTAAGAATCTTCTCTCCGTTCAACAGAAATTAGGGGAAAAAATGAACAGGGGGCTAATAATTCAGGGGTGCTAATAATTCTGACTTCAACTGTAAATGTGCTGTATTCTGACCAAACTGCTCCCTTGGTCGCAAACCTAGTTGTGATTTTGCTGCATTTTTCTGCCTCTATGGCCAGGGCTTTTTTTCTTTTCATGCGCTCTCTCTCTCTCTCTCTCTCTCTCTCTCTGCTCCTCCTTTCTGTTTAGGTTCCGTGTTTTTGCCTGACCGAAGTTGTAGCTGGTATCATAAGTTTTATGCAAATAGTTAATCAGGCAGTACGTCACTGAAATGATTGGACCTTATGGTAGTCGCGATTGCCTGATTCGTGGTTTGAGGTTTGAGGTGTCCACCATATCTAATATATACTATTTATCTATGTATCTATGTATCTATCTATCTATCTATCTATCTATCTATCTATCTATCTATCTATCTATCTATACTCTTTCAAATTGCTTTAGACTAAATAATCTATTACCAACAGGGTTTTTCAAGCCAACCTCAAACTTTGTCTCGACGAACTTTGATAATCTAGTCACATATTACATCTCTGATGTAATTGCAATTTTATAACAATTCCATTACAATGTTAATGCAATGCTAATACAATGTTTTACACTGCTATAACACTGTAATTATTATGCAATTATGTGGTATGTACAATGTAGTGACACAGTAATGGCACACAAGACTAAAGTTTGTAATTACATAATACATCTCTGATGTAACTACAATGTTATCACAGTGTCATTACAGTGCTATAACAATATTACAAATTACAACATTATTACAGCGTTAAAACAAAGTTATTACAATGTTGTAACAATGTTACTATAATGTTTTAACAACATTAGCACAATATATTAACTGTGCTCAAACTACTATTATAAAAACTACTATTACAATGAACATACAATGTTATTACAATGTTATAAAATTTCCATTACAATGTTTTTACACTGCTGTAACTTATCCAAAATTAAAGTTTGCAATTACATATGTACTCACAAAAAAATTACATTTACCACAATGTACAATGTAATCACAATGTAATGACATAGTAATTGGATAGCGTGGTGATGCAATAACATTAATCAAATTATGTGCTATACCGTAAAACGGGTTCATGAAAAGAACATTTAAAAAGCAACTCATTTAAACACCTTAATCTTATTATTTTATTAATTAGATTAAGACAAACAATTCGATTACTGATGTCCATGTTAACGTAGTCAATGTCATTACAGTGTTATAACAATGTTATTGCAATGTTATAACAACGTTAAAACAATGTTTTAACAATGTAATTACAATGTTATAAAAGTGTAATTACTATTTTAAATGTATTGGAAATGTAATGACAGTAATTACACACAAGATAAAAGTTTGTAAGTACGTGTTACACCTCTAATTGTATTTACATTGGTATAACAAATTACTATGTTATAACGGTGTCATAATGTTATTACAATGTTATTGCAACATTACAACAATGTAAATAAAATGTTCTAACGATGTAGTTACAATATTATTACAATGTAATTACAGTGTTATAAGAATGTAATTAATCTGCCATTACGTATTAATTATAATGCAATGACATAATTTTATCCAAACATAGTTTGCAATAATATATGTACTCCAAAATTTACATTTACTTCAATGTACAATGTAATAACAATGTAATGACATAGTAATTACACTGAAGCAGCATAGTCATTGCACACAAGATAAAAGTTTGTAATTACTTCTTGTAATTACAATTAATATTTCATCTCTAATTGTATTAACATTGTTATAACAATGTCATTGCAGTGTTACAACAATGTTATAACAAAGTAATTTCAATGTTATAACAATGTAAAAATTTAATTTCTGTCGTTAATTATAATGTAATGACATAGTATTTACATCCAAATTAAAAGTTGTAATTACATATATACTCTCAAAAAATTACATTTATAAATATTATTTTTACATAATTGCATATTACATCGCTGATTTAATTAAAATGTTATAACAATCTTATTACATCCAAGAATGTTTGTAATTACAATTGTACTGTGTATATTTACATATAAACACACAAATACTACACTTTAAATTTACAAAAAACATGTTTATAATTATTATCTTGTATGTAAATATAATGTAACAGCAATGTAGTTATAAAGTAATGACATGGTAATTACAATGTAACAATAGAGTAAATGTACATAAGATAATCGTTTGTAATTACATGTGTACTGAGTTCACATCTATAAATAACCAAATACTGTACATGCAATGAACAAAAAAATATTTACATTTATATATATTAACTTGGATGGAATTACAGTCTAATTACAATGTAATGACATAGTAATTATAATGTAATGACAGTAATTGCACACAACATAAAAGTTAATTACATATCACATCTCATATGTTCAATTCAATTCAATTCAGCTTTATTTGTATAGCGCTTTTACAATGTAGATTGTGTCAAAGCAGCTTCACATAAATGGTCATAGTAACTAGAACAGTGTGGTTCAGGTTTTAGTGTTTAAGTTCAGTTCAGTTCAGTTTAGCTCAGTTCAGTGTGATTTAATCATTACTGAGAGTTCAAACACTGAAGAGCCAAATCATCGATGCGTAGCTCTACCAATCCTGAACCATGCGAGGCAGTGGCGACAGCGGAGAGGGAAAAAAACTTCACCTGATGGGAGTGAAGAAAAAAAACGTCGCTGGGACGTCGCTGGGACGTCGCTGGAATCAGACTCATGTTCTCCACTCCCCACGACCATCAGCGCAGCAGCAGCTCAGGATATGGCCTGGTCCCGGATATGGAATCCTTGGGATCATCACGTCGCTGGTCTTGGATCCAATAAGTGACTCCGCATAATCTGAGGACCTTGGGATGAGTATCCCTAGGTGAAAATAGAGAATAAAGAGACTAATTAGCGTAGCTGCTGTTCATAGTGTATATAAGCAAGATGCAGAAGCCTGTGTGGAACCCGCTAGGTGATGCATTGAGTGTATGCTTTACTAAACAGATAGGTCTTTAATCTAGTTTTGAACTGGGAGAGTGTGTCTGAGCCTCGGACTTTATCAGGAAGGCTATTCCAGAGTCTAGGAATGTTATAAGAATGTTATTACAGTGTCACAGTGCCATTACATCTAAAATAAAAGTTTGCAATTGCAACGTCGGCTAACGTCGCCCTTATAATTGGGTCAACAAAAAAGCATCTTAAAGAGTCAGTACACCCTAAAATGTCTTGGAGATTAATACTTATTTAGTTCTAAACCTTTTTCACTGTCTTTTATCCGTTGAAAACAAAATAAGATATTTAAAACAATGCCAGAAACCAGTAGCCATTGACTTTTAGTATATTTTTTTAGTTTTATACAGTAGATGTCAGTAGCTACTAGCTTCAAAACATTCTTCAGAATATTTTATTCTTGGTTTAACAGAAGAAAAAAAAATAGAAACTCAAAGATTTAGAACCACAAGAAGGAGTAAATTTTCATTTTGGATTTTTTATACAAGATTTAAACAAGGTCTGTAAATCAATTTGGATCTGCTAAAAGAATGAATGTAAATGTCTGCAAGGCTTAAAATTGTAAACGGTGAAAACAAGGCTTTCTAAGACCTGCAGAAACCCTGTAAATCTCAGAGCTGATTTTGGCTTAGATACACAAAATGACATGCTAAGGCTTTGCAATTCACTGTCGTCTAAATTACACTAGCAAACAAACAAATGGCTAACGTGGTTGACCTTATCAGGCTGTCCTCCGGTAATGCCCAGTCTGGAGGTTGTCTATAGGGTCTGTGATGGATGTGATTGTTGAGCTGATTGGATTCCAAAGACTGGAGCAGCAATGAAAAGCAAATGTGAGCATAAGCATAATTGATCACAATCACTACTGAAATGCTGGAGGCATCTTCATAACCATTGTAACATAAATACACTTCAGAATTTATAAACTGTTTAAATTGTACTTCATAATAAGGAGAATTCAAGAATGTTCTAAGACAAGTTTATCAGTTTATCCTATTTTCCACATGAAGGATACTTCAGTCATCAACATTGTTTGTTCTTTGATTTTTTTTTTTTTAAGTACAAGTGCTTTATCAAAAAGTGACTTGAGTAGAAGTAGAAGTGCTCTTTAAGCATAATACTTGAATGGAAATACTAAAATATTAAAAAAAATTGTACTTGGGTATTACAAGTAGTTTTTTTTTACTACTCAAGTAGTTTTTTTACTATTTACTACTCAAGTACTGCAAGTAAAAGTACAAGTATTGTGTAATGTAGTTATTTAAAAAAAGCTGTCAAAAGGCTCATATTGTTTTGTTTAATTCAAATATCTTTTGGGGGGCACGTGATTAAGCAGAATGAAAAGAAACATGGCTTACAATACTGTTGTTTTGTACCACAGATCAGACAGATTATAACTGCTTTAACACACACAAGTTGTGTGTCACAAAAACACTCCGTAATCCACTCAAAGCACTATTGAAACCCATTTTCTGATCGCAAATTACCGGTTGTAAACGATGTCAACGGAAACATTCTACCCAAAGATGCTGGTCGCTTTGGTGCCTTCCATGCAGCAGCCAATAAAAAGGTCTATAACTGAAACGAGTACACTGTCAGAAAAAATGTGCAAAATTTGTACCTTAAGGGGTACAATGGCTTGTCAATGGGGCAGTAACCTCAAGGGTACAGCTGTTGTACCCTTTCACATGGGTACATATTTGTACCCTAGCAGTATGTACCTAAATGGGTCAAATATGTACCTCCGCTGACTAATTTGTACCTTACTTGGGCTATGGTGCAATAATGTACCATAATGTACCTCCTCCATAGGGGTGAATTTTGTACCCTTTAATTTCAGATTTGTGCTCCATACACATAAATTTCATTTATAACATTTATTAAACATATTTAATATCAACATTTTTACAGGATGAATGTTTAAACATTACTTCATTTTAAAAGAATAAAAAGCAATCTTTTTGCATGAGTACAAACTGCACAATAATTGTAACTTTATAACATTTTATCAAAAACATGCATTTAAAGATTCAAAACAATTACATTGTCACCTTTTTAGAGGATGAAAGTTTTAAACTATCACAATGTCATAACAGATGCATAAACCTAAAAAAATAGCTGCTTAAACATTTTAAAACATTTTATGAAACAGCAAAAGAGCCTCATATTATTTTTTTGTCAACACCAGTACATGCCATTACACTGTGCATTTTTACCAATGTAACAAAGTAATTTTTCTAAAACAGCACTAGACCTCATGAAGTACATTTTTGTTAGTGCACTGCATTCTACATTTTCTAAAAGCATCAAGAATCTCAAAGCAGTCTTTTTCCATACAGTAAATTGGCACATGTCACTTACTGTATACCCTTTATCATTTTAGATCTCAAAAACACAACTGATCAAACAGTATTACACATTTGATTTAAAATTTCTAAACATTCTTAGGAAACAGTTTATCAGCAGAGTTTCAAGGGCCTGAAAGTCCGTCTGTCTTGGTTTATAACGCCCCATTCAAAGTCAACTCTTACTTTATTTGCATGGAAATATGAATCATACAACAGCAGTATTAAAAACTTGCCACACAGAAAGCAGTGCAGTATTGACATTTAAAATGTATTTCATTAGGAAAGAATCATTTCTTCTGTATTAGCAGTCTCACACGCACATTAAAACAGTTCAATTTAAAACCCTGAATGTTTCAGCCTCATCAAGGATGGTGGGCGGAGAAAATTTTTAGCATTGTGTCATCTTGTGCTTCTCAGTTGATTTGGGCAATGTTATTGAAATGTCTATAGCTGCTAGTCTTAAAATACTGATGCACAGACTCGAAACGCATGCACCAAAATCAATGCAAAGATCCAAGCATTGATGTTTGATGCAGACCAAGCAAAACCAGTTCTCTCGGACAGCTGCACTGAGTTGTTTTTCTTGTAATTTTGGATCTCCATATTCACATTGCTGCTGATGTTCAAATTCAAATTGTTGCTCCATCTTGGGGAGTTGCTCTTGCATCTTATTCACACACAAACACTACGACCAAATTAGCTTACCCAAATCACCTGTACCGCATGTCTTTGGACTTGTGGAGGAAACCGGAGTACCCGGAGGAGCTGACCCAGCTGAGTCTCGAACCAGAAACCTTCTTGATGTGAGGCGATCATGCTACCCACTGCGCCACCGTGACACCCAAAATTAAAATAAAGACAAATAATGAAGTACTCTTAAATAATTTAATAACATAATTGACTAGTTTTAAAATAAAGACAAAAATTATTGGAATGTTTAGCAAATGCTGAATAAAAGATATTGATGTATTTTTATGAATTACATGAAAAAAAAACATTGAGGAATGTTCTCCATATAAAGGGTTTGTATATAAGGCCCATGAGTTTGAACTTGCTAAATGCAGCTTGAAAAGGCACTTAAATTATCACATCCAAAAAGTAAGGGTTTGATCTAGCAAAATTATTATTATGTAGGTTTTATGTTAATACCTGTTAGATCATTTGAAAACTTATATTCTCTTGCCTTTTTGTAGACTTTGGCCGGTGGAGATGGTTTTTTTCTTAATCAGGCTCAGGCACCTTTAGCACAAGCTGTCCTTGAAGCTCTGACTTGGTTGGAGATGGTTGATGAATGCATTCAGTCAGGTTCACCATGATAAACAAAAAGGAAATTAGTGATTCACTTTAACTAAAAACATTAGCTAATATTCTTTGTTGCCATTTCCCTTTAATTATCACTGTACAAATAGTTGTAAGCTTGAATGCACATATTTGTTTGCCACAAAGCTTGAAAATTAAAATATTTTTACAATAGTCATAACATTTATAATAGTCATGTGATCCTACAGTTTATCTTATACTGACATTAAACTTTTAATTTAAACTGAGAACTGATTTCAAATGTGTGATCTCACTGACAAGGGTGTTTTTAATAAAGGGTCACACACATTATTTCACTGGATATGCAGGACATTCGCAATTTGCATTACTCTCAAAAGATGATGGATCCTCACCAATTGCAGCAATAACCTATTGAATCAAATAAATCATAAAAATTCAAATTTAACTTTAACACTTCACCTTACAGTTTCAAAAAACGGGAGATTAGGTTTAAGACTGCACAATGAATTCCTAGGGAAAAAGTACATGTATATTATGATTATAACATATATATATATATATATATATATATATATATATATATATATATATATATATATATATATATATATATATATATACACAGCAAATTCATCAGAGTTAAATTCTCGGTGTTGAAGCATTTCAGAGTAAAGTGTTGACGTTAAAGAGTTAGATTTTGACAAATGAATATAATAAGAGTTAGAATTGATTTTATTCAGTGAGAAATCAAGGAGTTATCTTTTCAACACTTGGTGGTGTTATTTCCAACATCCGGGAATTCATGCAGCCCCAGTCACTGAAGAATTTTCCAGACGCCATTTTCCATCTGAGGTTTAGAACAGCAACTGGTGAGTCAAACTACCTAAATGTTGGTATTTTACTGACTTTCTTTAAGGAAATACAGTTGTAAACATATTGTTAAGTTAATAACTTTAGAATGGAGTGACAATTTTAAACTTCTGCGGTTCATTCATGGTCGTTTGTGTATCTAGCTTAACTGCATTACTATTCACTTCTTTTCAAGAATGTTTTTATATATGCTCACGCATACACAGTGCATAAAAACATCAAATGTACATGTTCAACACATTTCTGTCACGCTTAATGCCATTTTGTGCGTTGTTACCCATCTATAAAATAAAATCGACACTTCTCCTTTAATTTGAAGCAAACTAGCGAGGGAATCCCCAGAGCCGCCTAACAGCCTAACTTACTCTGCCCGGATGCTAACGGCAACACAGGACGGTTTCCATAAGCTCTGGAGAGTTTCTAAAACATATCTGGTGAGTAAATCAACACATGCTTACTTGTAAAAGGCTTCCTGACTAAAACATATGTTTGTTTGTTATTCATGTACGTTTATTTGGTTATTTTAAACACCGCGGCCCTTTTACACTGGTTGATTCGTGGCCGTCCATATACCGTTAGTCCATAGACTCGTGTGATAACGTACGCTTGAATTATATTAAGTGTTGACAACCATTAAAGTCGGAATGTTACCATTAATGTCTTTAAATGACCGCGTTTGCACTTTCTCGGACATTTAACGTTACAGAAGTCTCCCGGAAGTTGCGGGACTAACGTTAACGTTATTCCGCAAATGCACAGAGACTCCCAGATGCCCAAGTAGATGCCCGCAAATGAATGATTATTTCCCGGAAAGTCTCCCGCCCGGTCATTAAACACTTTGCACACCCCTCTCCACCTAATCCCTCCCAGCTCTTCAGGTACGTCAAGTCACCCCCACCGCTCTTTAGGTACGTCGCGCGCAACTCATCCCATTGCTCTTCAGGTACCCATCTCTCCCGCTACTTCCCGCAAATCAACTCTGTATCCCCCGAAAATGACTTTTCCCAACTCGGGATGTCTGACGTTAGTAAGTTAGGCTATTTCTATAGTCAGGAACATCTTAGTCAAACTTTTTCTTCCGCATGATATTGTGCTTATAGACTAAACCTAGCATGTACACAACATTTCCGTTTTATTAAAGACAATTTAGTGCGTTGTAAACAGCCACCTGTCTGTAAAATTAATCAACTGATTCATATTTGAGCAGCCTAAAGATGATACAGGTTTGATTTGTAGATTTATTATCAATAATCAACATCTGAATCAAAAGATATCTGAAAAGTGTGAGGCATACTTTGTGTTGTTCATCTCCCTTTTTTATCTGAAGGTTATGCATATGTGTTAGATACTAATGTTTTGTTGTTTTTTAACAGCCACAGTTCTCTATACAATAACACAAGACCCTGTGACGGTGACGGATGGTGTATTTCCAGTGTTGGTGAAATGACCAAGCACACCTTCTTGGTCATATGTGGTGATAATAATGAAGGTATGTTTGATAAAGTTCTGTATTTGTTTCACAATAAGCTGAGAGGGTATTAGAGCATTCAAGAATAACAAATGACACGAAGGTGATAAGTTTTGTATTGTGGGTGAACTGTTACTTAAATAATGTTTTGCTCTTTGCTTTGCACTTTTCCTCTTCTGCTTATCCTAATATTTTAGATTATATTTGGACCTGAAACATCTGCTAGACTCCAGGAAAGGTGGCGTCAATACTGGACCTGAAAGGGCCTAACAAGTTAAATCTGGTAAAGAAACGCGCACGCACACACACGCAGGCACACACTTACATAAAACTGTAAGTTTATGAATATTTTTTACACTGTGGCCAATATTTTGGGAAGTCAGCATCACTAAATGATATAAAAGATTTTAAGCTCCTCTAAATTTTGCTCCAAGTGTTGTGTTAAATACAGGATTCTGGACAGACAGCTGCCTGTTTTTCCAGTTCTAGTCATAGTGGTTAACCTAATTGTTTTTGGAGATCCAACAGTGATGTATGTGTTTTTTCTACTTTTCCATATCCTGTCACCTCAACTAGCTGGGAGAGTCAAGTTGTGGATCATCATGAAGATTTTCAAAAGGTGAGTTTAGATTTCTTGAATGTTTTATTTACTTTAAATGTTCTTTTAAATATATCATAGAATTTGATTGCAATTTGTTTTCAAACATTTTTCTTAGTCATGCTGGAGTCTTGAAGAGTTCTTAGATGAGCTTCACCCTATATCCGTGCATCAGGAACCACCAGACGAGCGATCAGCAGCTACTACATCATCATGGATAAAACGGTCATCCTGTGGCTGGAAAGCACTTCATTCACAGGACATGCTTGATGAGATTTCCTAGCTAAAGTTTGTTTTCACACAAGTTTACAGCATTTATACCTTCATAAACTGCTGTGTTTGATATGGAGGACCAAGGAAACACCAGAACTGAAAGATTTGCAAGCCAAGTTGTTTAAAATGTCATTTCAGAAGAAAACTATGCGTTTAGAAGAAAACTATGAGTGACGCTATATTGAACTTTCAAATTGCACTGATGAAACATCAAGTTTGGACTAAAGGACTGAAACTGTTTTGTTGATACTGTCTGTACTAATAAAAAATTTAAAGCATATTTGACATTGTTGCATTTTAAAAACTGAATGAATTGTTGAAGCGGTGAATATTTTCAAATAAAATGTTTTTTCTTTTGTAATTTGCAGTCTATTTGACCTTTTTACCATATTTACACTCAAGAGAGTTGAATAAAATAACAACATATTGTAGTAAAAAAATTACTACCAGGCGGTGTTAAATATAGTTACATTTTTAACTCTGCCCAGAGTTAAAATTAACCCTTACTTCGGTGTCAATGTGCCAACCCTTTTGAAAGTGTTGATTTAACTCAGTTTTGAGTGGACCCCATGAGACACTTTCAAAGTGTTGAAATTAACACCCATAGAGTTGTTTTGGGTCCTCATATTTTGCTGTGTATATATATATATATATATATATATATATATATATATATATATATATATATATATATATATATATATATAATTATTATTATTATTATTAACAAAAAGATGAAAGACAAAATACTAAATACTTACGTTATTACACTCTACAGCTTCCTACTCCACTTCATTTTCTAAAAGAACAAAAAATCATGATCTGTGTGAACGAGGTTAACAGCAAAAAAAACTTTAAATTAGCAACTCAAAGGTTTGATAAACGACCTGCACCTCAATCTGACACGACAGCTGGAGATTAACCGTCGCACGTAATCAGCTCGCATTATGAATGAATGGCGAGGGCAAAAATCCTATTGGACGACGCAAATTCAAATTTGCTGGCTGCTAATGCTAAGCGAAAGTCAATGGATAATACCCCACTTTGCAGACCCGGAAGTTTAAAAAAATATATCATCCAATGTGTCACAAAATGTAGTTTTAAGAGTATTTTAGGCGAGAATGTAGTTGTTTTAAACTCGAATCGGCAGTTTATTTACAAAGACAGCGCTTCTTTGACAATGTGCTTCAGTGAATGCGGACTCTGTCAGCGGGAGCTTTATGATTCTCTTCCCCGCCGACAGCAGCTTTTACTTCGGCCAGTCAATCTCGGATCTGCCACTGGATTCAATCTCCCCCTTGTAGTTAAAACACGATATTTAATACATTTTGTGTATATCTAACTGCCAGTTTTTGGTCTTTTAAATCTATTTTTTGTTCTCAGCTGTATTATTTTGGCAGTATTATTCTGTTACGTTTTATATTTTTTTATTAATTAATTAATTTATTTATTAATGCTAAACTGTTGTTCTCTGTCTTTGTTTACCAATCTGGTTACCTTTAATTTCTATTGTATACATCTACTTTATACTTGTATGTCCAGTGTAGTAGTTTATTAAATCTGATAATCAAAGACAGGTCTGTGTATAATAAGCCATTTCACTTCACATTTAGGGGGATTTATGCTAACATTTTTTTAAATAAAAAACATAAATTTATAATATTTATAAGGCCATGTTTTATATAATTAAATCATTTTATTGTTAATGTACAGTTTTTTGTGCATTTCTTCCAAATAACCAACAACTTATGACATAAATGAAGGACCATTTCATAAACGTTAACTCGCTCCTTTTTCACACAAGTGATTGTACCTTTCTTTGGGCCTTAAATGGAACATTCTTTTCAAAAGTGGAACATTCCATTCGTACTGTACATGCAAATATTAAAATCTAATCACAAATATGGCTAATTACCCATTCATAGTTTGTGAACTTGTTTTCATTTGTGAATTTTACTTAGTTTAATTTACATTAAAAAGATAAAGGTTCCACTTTGAATATATTTTAACATGCAGTTTATTTACAAAAATAAGCATAAAATACAGAAAAAAAATAAACAGAAAAAATCTATAGAGAATTAGAATCATGTTTTGAGTTTCAATGCTGGAGCCCCATACCTGGAATTGCTTATAGGGCCCCCAAATCACTAAGTCCGCCCCTGGGTACAACATTGACGTTGATGTCCTGTGCCTGCTGGGATGTACGCAAGGTTCACCAAGGTTCAAATGGAAGTATTCACTCTCATTCAATGATCCACCTTCAAAAAAAAAAAAAGTAAATTATTATGATTGAACCAAACCTGCTTATTGTGAAAACACCAACAGAGACATCAAATTTATTCTCTGTGTTATTTTTTCCAAATCAAACCCACTTAAGATTTGCTTGAATGCCTGTTTTTGAATGTAATAATAGTCCATTAACAACTGCTGCTATGTAATTAGTAAAACACAACAGAAATCTGAGCTAAAAGAATAATAGCCTGAAGAGTCAGTCGACATTAGTATCCACTAAAGACACATTTGAGAATGTCACCACATTTCGTTAATGTCCAGTGCAGATTCAGAGGCAAATGTAGCCAATGATTTACAGCCCAAAGCATTTGCACCTCCAGCCAAACAGAAAACCATCATCATCATATCTTTACTTCTGCACACGTGCTTAATTACACATTCTGTAAGGGCAATGAGCTTGTGACTCTTCCAGCTTCATGAAGGGAATGTGAAAATGAGCTCTCAGATGAAGCAGCCAGGGAGATTTGCAATAAACATGCAAATTCAACTGAAAATGCTTTAATGAGTTTATACGGGCAACTAATGTGATGTATGAATTTGATGAAATGATACCAAACGTGCTCACTGAATGAAAGGTAGACAATCCTGACTGAATGCTAACTTGCTCAACACATTTTTTTCTGTCTTTACACTTTTTTTTTGGAGATCACTGATTGCCAAACATAAAACGAATAAAGATCATAGAGCTCATTCAAAACAAGGCTTTGAAATGTCCAATAAAGTATATTGTTGTTGTTTTAAAGATTTGGTTATTGTTGTAGACCTGTCAGTGTCAGGGTTCTGCCACTCTGGTCTTGTGAATTCTTGTTTTGGTGGTGGAATCCAGACACTAGACCTGTTTTGTCCTGTTTCTGTTATTGTGAATGTCTCTGCGTTAGCGCGGACACGCGCACTCTTGTACTCGTGTTTGTGTTGTTCTGTCAGCATCGCGCTGTTTCATTCTCAGCATCTTCGTCTAGTTGCTTTCAGTTTTGGTTGACGCTGAGATGAAGCATGCGCGTTGCATATGTGTGAGCGCACGGTAAGGTGTTTATCTATCGTACGCTCGTGTCTTGCGTCTGTTGTCAAAGCACGTGGCTCTGTGTTTACATTGTGATCACGTGCTTTTGTGGTGTGCTTCAGTGTTGTGCTTGTGTTGTCATGAACATGCGGTTAATGAGTTCTCTCATTGGCTGCATGTTCTTGTCCTGTTTTGTGTGAGCACATGGCTTGTCTTGTCTCTGTCATGCGCTCTCCCGTCTATTGTCTAGTCCCACCCCACTTGTTTACCCATTATTAGTTAATTATGTTCATCTGTTGTGTGTTAATTTTCTCCTGCTTATAATCTCCTCATGTCTTCTGTTCTGTGTCAGTTTGTCGTCTACACTCCCCCTGTGTTCCTCCTCCAGTCTTGTCTTGCCAGCCAAGCCAAGTTTGTTTCTGTGCTTTGTTAATGTTTTCCCCCTCGGGGTAGTTTTGTTTTGCCTTTTATTTTTATTTTATTATTAATAAGTACCCATCATTTGCTGCACCTCAGTCCTTGCTCCTTTCCCTAACCACGACCGTGACAGTCAGAATGTGCTTTCTCTTCTACTGTAGCTGCTGGGTATATAGGAACACTGTAATAATGCCACACTGACATTATAAAAATTGTGCACTTAAGCACAGTTTCTTCAAATAAAATATGTACAAAATAGGCTTAATTAAAACATGACATGACTTGAAACTTGAATATTGTGATGGCTGCTTTTGAAACACTGCTTCAGGAAGCATCAAAACATTCACAAATATTTTGTTCCAAATCAGTGACTTCAGAGAGTGTCAAATTGTCAAGGTCATGTGATTTCAGTAAAAAGGGCATTGATATATTGTTATAGTGTTTTAAACATTCAGAAAATGTAATAAATCTACTCTTGTGGACAATCTGTGTAATTATATAAAACGTACATTAATCACATGGCTTTATTCAGATTGGCCCAATGCAGAATCACAAAACCGGTTTCATATATTTTATCTCAAAACGGTTTTACGAGTTTGTTTATATTTACTGTTAAAGTCCAAAAGTGAAGATTTTGTGTTATTTATTACTTGATTGTTGAAGCTACCTACCAGAAGTGCTTTGCTTGTTAACAGAGTTGTTGAATAATAAAATAAGGTGAATTCTAAAAAAAAAGGAACATCCTGGATCTTAATTCTTTTTATGTATAACTGAAGTATCGAATCGAGTTTTGGTATCGGTAGATACTCTAAATCAACTGACTGAGCAAAAAAGCTGATTGGGACATCCCTATTAGATGATGTGTAAAGTGTATACTGTATATCCGGTTTGAAAAAGTCAATGGTAATTTCAATGGAGTTTTTGTTGAATTTACACAGTTGACCACAAAATGTCCCTAGCATGTAGTGTTTTGACTTCTTCAAAAAAAACGTAAATTATTTTGCAAAACGACTGGCTTAATTGTTTCACAGCTTTGTTTCTCCCATCACTACCTGAACATGTAAATTTGACATACTGTAAACGTAAATGGGGCAAACTTCTGTAAATAAAGTATGTTGGGGCCGTGGCAATATCATTATTATAAAATTGGAAAGTAGCAGGGTTTAAATGGACAGAAGGCAGTTAATATGCTTGTGTAACTCAGCAGAAAATTTGAATAGTTTCCTGAGTCAGTGAGGCAAAAAAGGCTTTGGGCGACATTAATGATGTCATCGCTCCAGAACTTTACAACCCTCTATACGTGCTTTGCTGAACGCTTCTGGTATTCTTTTTGACACACACTCCAAAGCTTCGGCACAAAGTCTACATAAATGATTTTAGACTGTAATTTCAAAAGTTGTCACAATCATATTTGTTCCAGGTTGGTGCCTAGAATAATATAGAATAATATAGAATAAAATATATATATATATATATATATATATATATATATATATATATATATATATATATATATATATATATATATATATATATATATATATATATTTGTGAGTTGTTCATGAGCACACTAGCCCTTTGGTATTTCAAGCATGCACAAGACAAATCAAAATGCACCAGGCTTAGCTTGAGCACTAATTCCTTTGGGATTGTGATGCTGTGGCAGCAAACTGTCCCCAGCTGGCATCCCCAAAGGTTAAAAGACAGCAAAGAAACTGGGAAAGGTTTTGAATAAATAAACAAACGACTAAATCATGACCAGAAGAGGATATAGTGCTCTATGAAATAGTTTTACTTATTTTATTTATTTGCAGTGCAACTTTTTAATTTTTAAGAAATGGTTTGTTTGAATGACTTTTGTTAGTTTATGGTACCTGTAGCTTGTTGATGTTGTTTTTTGTTTGTTTTTTGTTGTTGTTTGATGTTTGGTTGGCACGGTGGCTCAGCGGTTAGCACTGTCACCTCACAGCAAGAGTGTGGAAGTTTTTTTCTTCTTCCCGTGTTAGCGTGGGTTTCCTCCACAGTCCAAAGACATGCAATGAAGGTAAATTGGGTAAGCTAAATTGAATCTGAAGTGTATGAGTGTAAATGAGTGTGTATGGATGGGTTGCAGCTAGAAGGGCATCCACTGCGTAAAACATATGCTGGATAAGTTGGTGGTTCATTCTGCTGTGGCGATTCCGGAATAATAAAGGGACTAAGCTGAAAAGAAAATGAATGAATGAATAAATGAATGGGTTAGCTAAATTGCCCATAGTGTATGATTATGTGTGTGAATAAGTGTGTATGGATGGGTATTTCCCAGAACTTGGTTGTGGCTGGAAGGGCATGCACTGCGAAAAACATATGCCGGAATAGTTGGTGGTTTATTCTGCTGTGGTGACCTCTGTAATAGAGACAAAGTCAAAGGAAAATGAATGAATGAGTTTGTTGTGTATCATACAACATCCTTTCTAGGGATATATTGCATGCACAATACACATTTTAAATAATTTCACTTAACTTTTGATTGTTTGTTAAAGTTTGGTGTTTCCATAATGTGTTTAATTAAGTCAGTGGCTTGTTTATTATTATTTTTTTTATATTATTTTTATTATTATTTTTATGATTATTATTATTATTATTATTATGTATTTTCTGTTTGCTCATATAGACGTGTATTATACTCTTTTTCAAAGCTTTCGAAAACTAATAAATCTTTTAATGACAGTGATGGTTTCATTAAGAGCTACGGTTGCCGAGAGAGCTTAACGCGCTGCAATTTAGGAAAACACATGCAATTTCAAAAAAACATCAGCAAATTAAGAAAAGATTTGTGCCGCAGATCCTCACAACATATGCACATTAAAAATGCACTTCATTTTCCCACAAAGCAAACAAATTAATAAAATACGAAAAGAAATTTCTTAATTTGCTGGTGTTTTTTGTAACTGCACGTGCTTTCTTAAACTGCAGCACATTATAAGCTCTCTCAGCCACCACAGAGAAACATTGTTATAGCAATACTCCAATAGACCAATACACCACCTATCTCATTTTTGATCGCGACTTGTAAAATGCATTCACACCCTTGTCCTTTTTTATGAGCCATTTTCCAAAGCTTTAAAGACCGACTCTTCATTTTATAAACACTTTATTAGCGACACACACACTGAAAATGTAAAGTTTTTAAGTAATTAAATTTATTTAAGTCATTAAGTCATAATTTTACATACAACTTGCAGAAAAAAGATAAAAAATATATTTTAAATTGCATGTTGCATTTAGTCTGCCTACTGGCCTAAATAAGCTTTTGCATCAACAAATTCATAATCATTTTGGCGGTGCAAGCTTTATGCACGTGCTTCAGTGGGGAATAGGCTATAAGCATATATATAATATCAGGCCCGGATTGGTTAATCGGGTGGACCGGGAAAATTCCCGGTGGGCCAGTCTGTTTATTGGCCACAAGGGCCGGTGTCCCTAGCTGCTTGCACTCCCAGCAGTCGCTATTTATCTATTAATTTATTAAGTTATTTGTTTGTTTGTTTGTTTGTTTGTTTGTTTGTTTGTTTGTTTGTTTGTTTGTTTGTTTGGCCATAGCCTCATTTTTTTATTTATTATTTTGCCACATCTCCATTTTTATTTATTTTCTCGCAGCCCTGTGAGCAAAATGCAGCCTGCAGATTAATGATGACAGAGGCACCTTAGAGAATAAAATAATTCGAATAATTAATATTAATGAATATTACACCTGCTCAATAAAAATCAGATGATTCACCACATTATCAAATCTGACTTGATCAGAAATCTAAAAATAGGAGAAAAAGTTTAAGCCATCAATGCTACGCCCCAGTTAAAAAAGAATCATGAGTTTGATCCTATATCCTAACGAATGCCCTTAAATAATGTAGTTAGTAGTTTACAAGCATCAGTGTTTATTGAAATTGAAATAAGATTAAAAGAAAAACAAATTGAAATTGAGATAAAAAAAAATGTTGTTATAGCAACCTATGTGACTGCTTGGGGAAATAACACTCGTCTTAGACGTCACAGGATGACTGATCATGAAGGAACGTTTAGTCTGGCATATTTGCTAACCACGACAAGTCAAGATTTTTATCAAGAAAAATAAATAAATAAATCGCACGATTTGACATAGTGACTTTCGCAACCGACAATAAAAATCGTGTAATCTGACTGGGGCTTAATAGGGTATTAACCAATGGTAACAGCGTTTGTGTCAAGATACAGATCAAAGGAGCACAAGAGTATGTCAAGTTCAACTGGTTTTAGTAACAGTGGTTAGAAAACCAGGTTTATTCTGATTTCAAATTGGCAGATAGGAGAAATCTGGGAGATGGATTTTGTAATGGGTTGGAGTAATGAGTAAGCTGGTGACTAGGGATGTGGGAGTTTTTTAATTTGTTTAATTTAAACATTTAATACATATCAAACTCTAAAAAGTTGTAAAGTGTATTCCTTAAACTACCACAAAAGAAATAAGTCTTCATCTCATTCAAAGGATTCTCCACTTAATCAATCTTTGTTGCAAAAGAATTTTGATGCATTTTTATCCAATTCATGGAGTGTGCCAAATGTAGAGCGGTAAGCAGGAGGCCATTTCATTGTCTTTGTGTTTGTGTTTTTACATTTCTCTCCCTAGGGGTGATAGGATGCAGCAAAGAGTCACAAGGAAGCAATCTGTCAGCTCAGATCAATATTCGTTTTCAGTATCCCACCTGCATTACAATTCTTCAATCAATCCCCTTCAGCAACAAGACCAGCACACACATTCCTATCTTAATGCTGGGATTCATCTCTTTCCCCACTTGAAATGTACCCATCATCTCTCGTTACGGCATTAACTCTAAATAGAATAGACCATTATTTATTCAAAATATTGGCACTTATTTCTAAGATGTCTCCAGCTGATCTCATTATTTGTTTACTTGTTTGATTCAATGATGCATGAAACTGTGATGAGACTAACGCTGACCTAAAGCCTGTCTACACTTCATTAATTGTCTAATTCCATGGTGTCTGTATCAACCAATTATATTATGCAAATATGAGCACAAGTTTCCATTTCTTGAATCATCGAACTGCATTTCATACAGTTCGTTTTAATCAACAAGTGGTGTATGTCACATGACTCCTGGACTTTGTAGTATCATTCTGGTTATTTGTATTGTAATCTAATAATTCATTTTACACTTGTTAACACTCAAGATGCATCTGTTTTTATTTATTAAAGCGACTCAAATAGGCCTAGTTGAGACAGCAAAATAATCACTGGTCTTCATATGGACTGTGCTGTTTTGTTGTCCTCAACAGACCCCACTGAAAATGTTGGCATTTAAACAGCCCCTCTGCTCGAATATGACATTTCAATCTGAAAAGTAATATATTTAGAATGGAATCAGAGGAGACTGAAATCTCAATGTTACTGTGAGAACTCTTTATGTGCACATCAAATCAAAATGGACACTTTTGCATATTAGCCAAAAGAATTTCAATTTAGGACCAGTTTTAGCAAGCCTAAAAAATCCAATTATTTCCCAATGGATGCTGTCAAATGCCATACTAGATGTATTTCTCATGGGTAAAAAAACGCATATCCTGTAATTTAAATGCTTTTGCAAAGATCAATATTACAAGAGGAATGGACAAGAAACATGATCTGAAGAAATGAATGAAATTGTATATTTGAGTTCAACATCCCTATTTGTGTCAATGGACCACAAAACATGTGTCTTTTTTAATAAGCATTAAAAAATGTTTAAAGATTGGGAAAAAAAAATCTTGAAAACAATCTTAAATCTTGAAAAAATGAGATTTAAAAAAAAATCCTAATAACGAGAAAATTGCCTTTAAAATTCTCCAACTTCAATTTCTCCATCCTTATCAATAAATATTACTAATGAAAAATGGATTTCAATAAATTTACAATTGACTTAATTTAACTACGTTTACATGAATATCAGTAATCAAATAATTTGCCTTAATCGCTATTAAACGCTATTCACATTTCTTCCAGAGATTCATGTAATTTCAGGTTTTTAACAGCAGTTTGGCACATTCACATTAATGTAGGAACATTTCATGCATGCCCCTTGGGACAAACGGCATACTGGATGCGAGGAACTGTTGGAAGAGTGTTGTTTTAACATAATTTTTGATACCGCAAACCGTATGGAAGAAAAATTTGGTGGGTGCAGAGAAAAGCATCAAACAGCCACATTTGTATAGACTATCCTGAAACAAAACGCGGTGAAACTCATGTGCGGCAAAAATCATACATAACGGTAATAATTTGATTAAGGTGTTTACATGCTTACATTTGAAAAGCAGCATTTACAGCAGATCTTTTAGTCCATAATATTGTATAGTGATATTAACATGCTTTAAACTTATTAACTAAATCCTTTTGACTAAGGTATGTTTTTAAAAACTGAGAGTACTGCTGATGATACTAACGAACTTTGCCATCTTAATAAACATAAACAAAGAACACTGATCACACACTTTCCAAATCCATAGAGACAGGACAATCAACACGAACTAGAACTGCGTTTTTTTTTTAAAGGTGACTAGTGGCAAATCCGAATTTCACCATTTCCAGATGCGCTCAGGTAAAAAAAAATGTTCCTTACAAACATATTTTTGTCGCAGAGCACTGTAATCCGCAGTCAAATGTGGGCCCACATGCAGTGGTGCTCTCATTGCAGGAAAATGAAAACAAAACCTGTTGCTGCACATTTATGAATGCAACACTAACAACCCATGGCTCTGAACAATTCTTCTTCCTCTACTTGTTTGAATTACAGTTGGCAAAACAACGTGGTGTTTCTCTGACGTCTCAACACTGTGACAGGTCTTCGAAGCTATTATGAATATTAATGAAGTTGCAACTGGGTTCGATCTAAGTCTTTCTCATGAATTAATCCTGAAAACTCAAAGATGTCATGTTGTACCGGCCGTTACAGACATCCAGTATCCATGATGGAATTTATACAAGGATCTCAAGGCTGTGATGTAGCTTCAAAATTTATTTTCAAACCAAATTAACAAATTTGCTCTGAACGACGCTTAACCAATTTTCACTTTTTAGTGAAATATGTGTCCTAATAGTGTTTTTAACAGCGTGGGACATATACATGGCTGTCAACATCTCAAAAAATGTGTTTTGGTGTTTCAAGACCCTTTAAAATTTACTATATATTGTAATAATTTTGTCATAAAAGAAAAATCTGTAATTATCACAATCTTTTCAAAGATTGTCAAAATTATACCTGCAAAAGACAGTGTGGTTCAGGGTCACATATACAGTTGAAGTCAGAATTATTAGCTCCATTTTTTATTTATTTTTCTTTTTAAAATATTTCTAAATGTTTAACAGAGCAAGGATATTTTTTTGCAGTATGTCTGATAATATTTTTTCTTCTGGAGAGTCTTATTTGTTTTAATTCAGAAAGAATTAAAGCAGTTTAATTTTTTTTTTAAGCCAGAGGTCAAAATTATTAGCCCCTTTAAGCTGTATAGTTAGTCTACAGAACAAACCATCATTATACAATCACTTGCCTAATCACCCATACCTGCCTGGTTTACCTAATTAAGCTAATTAAGCCTTTAAATGTCACTTTCAGCTGTATAGAAGTGTATTGAATTCTTCATCTAGTCAAATATTATTTACTGTCATCATGGCAAAGATAAAATAAATCAGTTATTAGAAATGAGTTATTAAAACTATTATGTTTAGAAATGTGTGTTTAGAAATCTGCTCTCCGTTAAACAGAAATTGGGGAAAAAATAAACTGAGGGCTAATAATTCTGACATCAACTGTATAAATTATATGTTAAAGGTCACTGATTTTACCCCTTTTTCAAGATTTGCTATACATCTTTTGTGTTTCCAGAATCTGTCTGCAAAGTTTCAGCTTAAAATACCCACCAGATTATTTATTATACCTTTCTTAATATTGAAATTTTCAGCTCTGAGCACATTGTAGCTGTTTTTCTTGCCTTTAATGCAAATGAACTAGTTGTCCCTACCCACCATTCCAACATGCCTGTCAGAGCCACAAAGATCGCTCCCTATGGCTCGAATGTGTGTCTCCATCCCCTGTTGCTCCAGCTAAACAGCACAGTGATAGACATAAAGGAAGCAGATCTCATGTAACACTTGTGAGAAATACTACAGTATGAACTTTCCCAATGATTATTTGATGTATTTGTTGTGGAGTTAATTCAAGCCTTTCTGCAACGATGAGTCACACACAATGTCGTTCCAATGTTCACACACTGATTATATTTGCTAGTACAGAGACATGTTAATACGCGGCTGTAAATCAATTTAGTGGGCGGGAAAAAACACATTTCTACATCATTATGTGGTGGGCCTCAATACGGGAAGGATTTGGATCCTATTTAATGTCAGAAAATTTTTCAAAAGAGACTATACACTATACCTACACACAGTTCTGTCCAAACAGCTTACAAAATATTATTTTCATCATAGGTGCTCTTTAATACAATGTCAGAAAAGTTCTGGTACACAAATGTTGATTTTAGATATTAAAAGACTGAATGTGGAAATATAAATTGAAAACTATCATGATAGTGTGATAGATGAAAAATGAGGGGAAATTTCTAGCCAGCAAATATCACAGAATATTAGAGGTAATGAAAAAACTGAATCCAATTTCAAAAGCTGAATATTAGCATTCTGGGATGTCAGTAAGACAGCTACTGAAACAGTTTTCTCTGAAAGAAAGAGTCTGTGTCTGCTATATCAATTTGCTTTACATTTTTTTAAACTTCCATCCAAACCTGTGCCATATAAAGTACTTCAACAAGAGTAATCTCAATACCCATAAATCCAAATTTATACTAATGCCAGGACTTTATCAAAGCCCTTTGCAGAGAGATCATTTGAGACTTCAAGTAAAAGGCCATTTAAACCATCATGTACAAACCTATTCAGTTGCTTATATGATTTTAAAGCAAATGACTACTTAAGACTTTTGGAAGGTGGACTATTCATTATGATTCGAGTTCATTAAAGAACAAAACAATTATTCACTTCCAACAGTCTTTTTAGTGAATAAATTCAGCATATTCAGAGTCTGACAAAAGCGGTCTGTAATAAATAGCCATGAACTAACTGAAGCAGTATCATGTTGAGGTCAGTTCCCTAATTCTTTTCTGAAAAAAAATCCTTGAGTGCCTGAGCAAGCCAGAATCAATACCTAATGTCCAAAATGGAAATTAATGTTAGTGTTTTCGATGGGAATGTTGCTACATGGTGTGTGCGCTGAGGAGGTAAAGCAGATGAAGCATATCAGGCTACTTTAGCAGCACATTTCCAGTGAACTGTGTGTTTCCAAGTGCAATCAAATATTTATTGTAATTCTCTTTTGTAATGCAGTTAATTTTTGAACATAAAAAATTATGTGCCTGGCATAACACGCAGAATGTCACAATAATTTATTTTTCACTGTGCCCTGTCCTTGGCACAAAAAACGAAGCATAGGACACTACACCACAAATGAATATTTACATGGTCAAAAAAGAAATTTGTACAATTAAAGTTGCACATTAAAAAGTGCAGATGTCTTCTGCCTGTATATGTAAACAACAGATTTTCTAAGGGTGCTTTCACACCTGTGAATCGATTCAGTTGTTCCGAAACAGAGATTACAAATGTTACATTGTTGCTCTTTGCTCTTGGAGCGGTTGGCTTTCACACTGCAAAGTTTCTAATCGGACCAAAAGAGCTAAAACAAGTCACATTGGTCAGAGTGTCAGGGTTTATTTTGCAGCGTCCCGCTAAGCTGTCAGAAAAGGTGGTGGTTTGATGTTGATTGACAGGGTGTGCGCGCGCGACGTGTCTGAGGAGAGATGTGGTGGGGAGGGGTTAGAAGGGTGCGAGACGATGCCTATTTGAGGACCGGGGGGGAGATGCAAGATTACCAGGAGATCATCACTAGTTTGCGGGCATCCGGAGACTCGCGAAACTTCCCGCCCTACTCATAATTCTCTCTTCATATAGTCGTATGCCTATTACATATCCATAAAACACTGTGATATAACCGCGCTCGGATCGGATCCCTTTCTCACTGCAATCAAACCGCTCCAGGGTTCGTTTCAATGGAGCCGAGACCACCTCACTCAGGCGGTCTCAGAGCGATTACTTTGGCGCGGAACAGTGGCGATTGCCCTGTTCACATATGCCAAACGAACCGCGCTAACTGGGCAAACAAGACAGGTTCCGGGACAAAAGTGTGGGTGTGAAAGCACCCTAAAATAAACATTTTCCGATTTGAATATGGGATTCTGTTGATTAACTGATCCTTCAGTTAAGCACTGAGCTCTTTTACAACTGCAACTACACTTCTCAGGGTGCTTTTCAATATCCTATGTCCTATGACCTGGAGAATGATCTAATTCTCTGTTTTCTAATTTCACCATGAGGAGGTGAGAATTAAGGAGAGAGCAGGCTTCCCGATGAGTCATAAGTAAGAGAACCAACCCAGGGTCATCCTGATTATGAACCCCTATATACATTTCTAGAGAGAGCAAAACACGTTGCAGGAGCTACGTTTTGTTTTTTTGTTGTTGTTGTTTTTTTCTTTTTTTTTCTTTTTTTTTTACAGTTTGTGTTTTCAGGAGTCCACTAGAAGCTGCTGTGTATGCTTTTCAGATATCAATTTTTTATCTTGAGTCCCATCCGTGCCTGTGGTTCTCACGTAAACCCACCAGAGGCCGTTGTCGACTGACTGACCGACTGACCACCAACTATTCCAGCATGTATTTTATGCAGTGGATGCCCTTCCAGCCACGACCCAATGCTGGGACACACCCATACACTCTCATATTCACACACACTCATACACTAAATTGGCTAAATTGTCCGTAGTGTAAATATTACGCAGAGATGGGTTGTGGCTGGAAGGGCACCCGCTGTGTAAAAACATGCTGGATAAGTTGGTGGTTCATTCTGCTGTGGCGACCCTGGATTAATAAAGGGACTAAGCCGACAAGAAAATGAATGTTGTATGTAGCTACAAATTAAAATTAACTTTAGGTCTCAAAATGTGATTAATTATCATGTTTATCAATTTTATGGAGAACAAATGTTAAATAAAGTACATTCATTTCAAGAGTTCACACTTAGCTGATGATTGATTATAGAGCATGTTTGATTTGCCGTCCCAGAAGAGAGCCCTAAGCTCATGAGATCCTCAAGCCCAGGGCTCCCTCCTATTTGCAGGGCGAGATGGGAGTTGGAGCTCAGGTAGATCTCAAGAACACCATTTCTGTCTGTGACCCAATGCTGGGACACACCCATACACTCTCATATTCACACACACTCATACACTACGGCCAATTTAGTTTTTCAGTTCACCTACCCCATGTCTCTGGATTGTGGGGGAAACCAGAGCACTGAAAGAAAACCCACCCCAACATGGGGAGAACATGCAGACTCATCACAGAAATGCCAACCGGGACAGGAATCTCAAATAGTGACACTGTAAGCCTTAAATTACATGAATAGCACAGTAAAGTACCTGTCAGTAGAGCTGTCGTGAGGCTTTCCTGGGCTATGCGACTACATATCATCCCTAAACGCTTGTCAGGAACAGGCGCTCAAACCGTAGCATTCCACAAAACTTTCCATTAGATCAAGATGTCCCGCCATCAAATAGTTGGGCATGAATAGCATTTGAAGGGCCTTGCAAAAAAAAAAGTCAGATGATATTACAAGTAATGAAGGGGGGAGGGATAGTTTCATTTCTGAAATTATATTTCAGAATGTCTTTAAACCCTAAAATTAGTAAATTCAGGTCTATTGGGTCAACACTTTCTTGGTCATCTCAAGGGCAAAAAAGTGTCCCAATTGACCTGAATACACCCTATTTGTAACCTATCATCATCGGATCATCAATCTAAATGAATATCAATTACCTATATGTTAATAGTTATACAAATGCATATGTCAGTGCTGATAAACAGAATGTCTAATAAGTCCATCAGAAACACATTTTTAGTGGTCTTTAGTGGTCTGCTTTTAGTGGTGCTGCTGCTGCAAAAATAATAAAAGAATTATATATATATATATATATATATATATATATATATATATATATATATATATATATATATATATATATATATATATATATATATATATATAATTGTGACAGCATACTATTTGAATTATGCAGGGGAAGTACCCCTTTTGTTTATTTTGAGGTCTTTTTGTTCAATTTCTTAAGATTTAACCGCACATAGTCTCTCATAGTCTCTCTCTTATTGCCTTACAAGCAGGATTGACAGAGCATCTGCTCCACTGCAGGTATACAACCCTTTAGAAGTGGTTAATTTTGTCATTGCAATGCAACATATATTACAGATACATACTGATCATGGCTTCATTGTGCAATGTACATGTGCTTTTCATGATAGGAGACCACTAACGTTCTTCAAAAATTCCCATATAAAGTTTCTTTCCAGAATTATTCTTTGATTGTGTGTGTAAAATTGATACCCCTCCCCATGTATTTCTTTTAAGCCATTCTGCTCAGTGCACCTACATAGCAACACAATCCATGTTTTTGAGACATTCTGTTCATTACCTCTGGATATGTGAACATTTGAGTCACACTTCACTTTATTTTTCATCTTCTCTCCAACAAAAGAGATACCACACTGCTTGAGTTATATTGACATAGAAGCTGGCCACTTTAATATTAAAATATTGCTCCATCAGACCACAAGCATAAAACAAGCATGATTTATGTGTGTTTGTAGTATGATTGGGTTCACTGTCATTTAGTCTTTTTGAAGAAAAAAAAACTACATATATATATATATATATATATATATATATATATATATATATATATATATATATATATATATATATATATATATATATATATATATATATATATATATATATATAGCTGTTTCTATAACTTACAAAGTGCAATATTTACAAAAATGTCTTTTGACAGTTGAAGTACATATCTAGCACATATAGGGGTTTTGTGGATTAATTTTCATCACTTAAAAAAATATTTGTTTTTGATTGTTCAAACTACTTATTTAAAATAAGCTAAAACAACACAATTCTTGAGATTTCATTGAGATAACTTTTTCAATCCACATAAATTTGTTAAGGTGTTAAGTTAACTCAAACAATTTGTGTTGGGACAACATAAATGAAATGTGTGGAACCCTGCATTTTTTACAGTGATCTAACACTCTGATGAATGTCTTGCAATTTTGAAAAGTTACACTTCAAGGTTAAAAAATAAGTAACAAATGGGACACAAATTTCATATAGTGAAAACATTTGGTAAAGCTTTGGTGGTTGCCTTTATTTGTTTCATTTATTAATTTATTATTAAATTTTAAAACATATAGATTTTATATGTTGTATAATGGCGACGCAGTGTCACAGTAGGTAGTGCTGTCACCTCACAGCAAGAAGCTTGCAAATTGGTTCTAACCTCGCCTCAGTTGGCATATGTGTGTGGAGTTTGCATGTTCTCCCTACGTTTGTGTGGGTTTCCTCCACAGTCCAAAGACATGTGGTACAGGTGAATTGGGTAGGCTAAATTGTCCGTAGTGTAAATATTACGCAGAGATGGGTTGTGGCTGGAAGGGCACCCGCTGTGTAAAAACATGCTGGATAAGTTGGTGGTTCATTCTGCTGTGGCGACCCTGGATTAATAAAGGGACTAAGCCGACAAGAAAATGAATGTTGTATGTAGCTACAAATTAAAATTAACTTTAGGTCTCAAAATGTGATTAATTATCATGTTTATCAATTTTATGGAGAACAAATGTTAAATAAAGTACATTCATTACAAGAGTTCACACTTAGCTGATGATTGATTATAGAGCATGTTTGATTTGCCGTCCCAGAAGAGAGCCCTAAGCTCATGAGATCCTCAAGCCCAGGGCTCCCTCCTATTTGCAGGGCGAGATGGGAGTTGGAGCTCAGGTAGATCTCAAGAACACCATTTCTGTTTGTAGCTTAGGAGCAATTAGGGATTGCTACTTACTAGGAGCACGTCTATAGTGCCAATTTGGATTAGTCAATTAACGTAAGTCGCATATTTTTGGATGGTGGGGCTCGAGGAAAAGACATACGAGCAGGGGGAGAATATTTAAAGTTTACACAGAAACGTTGACTGGCTTGGTAAAGAATAGAACCAGTGACGTTCTTGCTGTAAGGCAACAGTGCTAACCACTGAGCCGCTGTGCTACCTGTCTAGAAAAGGAGGAGGAGTAGGGGGGAAGGGGGGACTCTTCAGAACAAAGATGACTGTGGTGTGAAACTTTGGTTATTTATGGAGACTTAGTAATCGTCTGACTGGTGAATCATGAATTGGCTAATGCGGAACCAGCCGTGATCAGTCATAAGCACATGATCCTCTTGAAATTAGTTCATAAATAAACTTCATTTAGTTGAGATAATAAAAAGCAATAACAAAGCAATTTGAGGGAAGTGTTCTTTTGCTTTATATTATCACTGATCATTTATTTTCCATCTACCATTACTATCACAACTGCCTTGTTTGATATCAACACTGACAATCACTTGCAAGTACTATTCTATTAATTAAAAACTTCTTATAGTGACCTGTTACCATTGCCAATATCTGATAGAAATGTACTTTTTAATTGGTGACTTAAAAATATTTTCTCATCATAATGCAGTCACAATGTTTTTATATTTTTACCTAATTATTTTGTTTATTTAAATCTTGCTCATCTTTAAAAATGCAACAAAGTAACGTGTTGCTATAATTCGTTTTGTTGTTTTTTTTTGTTTTGTTTTTTTGCACTTGTTCACTAGTCAAGTCATTTGTAGTTCTATAGCACTCTACAGAAAACAAATTGTGTATAATCAGTTTTACATAAAAAACGTGTAATCGAAATCACTAGTCAGTCCATCTCGTTAAAACTGTTAGCTCCATGTTAGTGATATAGTCCAAATATCTGTCCACAAAACTAAACTGTTTGTGACAACAAACCTGGAAACTACATTGAGCACCTGGGTTTTGAAACTACAAGAGAACTGAAATCATAATTCGAAGCTAAATAAAAAACCTGACAGGCAAGTCATAGAGCAAAACGCTTCAAGGACAAACACAGCATATCATTCTAGATCATGTCTGCAGTGTCTAATATCTGCAGAAGATCCATTACTATAATCGGTTTCATTTTTCTGTATCTCTCTTATTGACCTGCATATAATTACCTTCACAATATATGTCACTCCTTTGTAAATATGCAACAAACTGTGGTGTGGTGACCTTTTGAAAATTGTGATTATCAGATGTGATCAAATACAGTATAAACAAGTACAGATTGAAAACATGGGGGATTATAGGATTGTGCAGTAGTTTGCTTTGAGAGGGCCACTTGAAAACTCAGCATCTAGAAACTCATTTTGAGATAATATGAGCGCTGCTATGTACTACAATCAGGTTAAATGCTCTACATGCAAACGCTGGTTTTCACCTTAGTACATGCACTCTTTAACAACTTTAAGTGATTGCAGTTATTGCTGACAAAGCTCAGCTAGATCAGCTGGATTGTGTATTTTCTTTTACAATTCTAGCAGTGCAAATAACATTGTATTATAGTCAGTGTGAACAGAAATTTGCTAAGACTTATTTCATGATGTTGATGTACTTCTAACTCATTCCTTCGTTCATTTTCCTTCAACTTAGTCCCTTTATTCATCAGGGATCACCACAGTGCAATGAAACGCCTGTACTTCTAACTGAAAAGAAATATTGAGTAGGGGGCGGGGCTTTATTTTGCACATCATTCCCTCATAGCAAACTAATAATAAGAGGTGGTGTGTTAAGGAATATCAAACTGACATCAACAGAGAAGGACTGCCACTCCAAACATTGAAACGGATGGTCAGACTTTGGCTTATTTAAACTTTTTTTTTCAGTGGATTAACTTGATTATTTGTTCACCTAAAGAACAACAATGCTAGAAAATAAACATTTTACATTTTGATTTCACAAAATACATTTTGATGTCATACTGAATTAAAATATTCTTCATGGAGAAGAACAATGAGGATAGTCTGAAAACACTGATGATAGCACTGTTAGATTCACAGGGTCTTGATCAAGGATAAATTAATTATAAAACATTTTATTAGGAGGTCTATATATGTTTTATTTAAAACGATAATAGACATTTTAAATCTGTTTTGACTATTTCAGAAAATAAATTTTAGAGGATCAATGGCAGAGAACATTCTTACCCCAGACCACCTTATTGTGTTTCTCTATGGTGGTTAAACATGAAGTATACTTAATTCTGTGTATATCAATACTTGGTGTTAATCATGTGTTATTTATTTCAGAGCCAATAGATTTGTCTGAGTGCTAATTAAACTTTGTAGGTTTACACAATTTACATAAAAGCCTAAACTAAATCTGTTAAAAGTGATCATATTCCTTTAGCAAACTTGGATGAAACCATTTCATATGGATTTATTTGTTTTATCTTTTTACTAACATTTTAAAACATCTGTGTTTTAGGAGAACAGACTTATTGAAGCAACAGAAATCTCTCAGGTTGCATTTGTGTTCCGAGGATGAACAAGAGTCTTGTTTTTAAAAGATGTGAGATCAAATATATAATGACGAAATTTAAAAATTAGAGTAAATTAACAAGATGTAAAGATGTCTTCTGTAGATAATACAGTATGTAGCAATGATGGTAACTTTTTTTAAATCATGAAATTATTATAAGAATGGGATTTCCACTTAAAGCCTTCTACTTAAAAATGAAAATCAATGAGAGGAAAGCAGAATAGGCCTCTAAATGCATTGTAGCATTAATCAGTGATGGTTGGCTGTAGCTGGGCATTGCTGCCTCTAGAAGCAGTCTCACAATCTGCTGGTTTCTGATTGGATGCTCTGATATCATTTGCCAGATGGTTGAAGTGTGAAAAGTGAGTGAATGGGGATTCTGAAGGACCGAACTAGTCTTTATTGCATCTAATCAAGTAGACATCCTGAGTGTTTGGCAGAATCTGCTACAATCTGTATTCCAGAATAAAGCATCTGCCACACGAAGAAAAGAAAAAAACATTTGTTAAAGCTGGCCAGCATTTTTACATTGCTTGCCATGACATTTGTTTTGAAAAACGAGGCACAGCCATTCAGTTTGTGCATGAAAGTATGATAACTTTAAATAAATAATTTTATTCAAAGTTATCCAGTATCCTCAAAATGTTCTCTTGCTGAAAAATATAGTAGATATAATATATAGTAGATATAATATAGAGAGAGCAAAAAAACTCATGAAACTTTTTACTGTGAAAGTAGTTGTAAGATGCTGAGTTTGTGGGATTGTTCTCTTCTCGATTGTTATTGATGATGATCAGAGATCAGTTCTATTTTCTGGACTAACCATGTCTAGCAGCAGTTACCAATTATTCTACTCAAATCTGCTTAGGAGCTGTGCTTTCAGAACTTGTTCAAGAAACAGTTTCATAGGTTTTGCACTTTTTATTTTCCAGCTACAACCAAACATTTCTTGAATAAAATAAAAATATATATAGAGAGAGATGTAATGGAAAAGCTATGCTGTTTCTCAAGTTCTTGAACAGATTAAACTGAATGAATAAATGGATGTTAGGGTTAATCAAAAAGTTGCTGTAATGTTTGGGTTAGGTGAGAATTGAAACTGGGTGTCTTGGACTCAAAGATGGGGCTTTTCCCAGCTGAGCTAACCCCTCAACAGATGAACCCAAGAGCAGAAGATTAATCAGGAAACTTGAGGTTGTAGTTTCAGAAAAAAACTAAACAAATGATCTTTACTTGAAAAATGCAATACAAAGTCTAACAGAAATGACTATGCTGAGGTTCTAGTAAACATACAAAACAAATTAGACACAAGTAAAAAACACAACAATAAAGTGTAACTTAGCCTTTCAAGAGGATCAGGAGAACACCAGGCAGTAATGGCTCAAGACTGAACACACTAGCTTGTAACAAACACACTTTTATCCGCTTGTTAAGTGGTGACGTGTTTGTGACATATGTAATACTGTTTCCGGGTCCAAGCCGCCATTCATTTGAGTGGAGAAATCATTCTTTTATGATAACCTTTTATTCATATCACACATTAAAGATAATTTTACATAGTCATAGTATACACAACAATCTCTGGGCTTGCTGCATAACAAATACCAACATTTTAACAATTTATAAAACAATGAATCCCTTTCTGGCCATTGGATATTAGGCACGGACATATATATTGCGATCGTGACTTTCGAAAGTATTAAATTGCTTTGTAATTGTTTATTATTACCATTTCATGAATCTCCCCATTCAGTTGAATAGAGCGCTTGGACCCGGAAGCCGCTCCGCGTGACGTCACACTTAACAAGCAGATAGGGCAAAACACAGGTGTTGCTAATCAAGCTTGAGTGGTGGCACACAGCAGATGGTGGAAAGTGGCGCCATCCACTGTTCCGGAGGAAGCATAGAAATAGGATACTGTTGTTTGAGAAGACAGGAGCACCTCCTTCTGTTTAGGAGGAGAAATGCAGCTTAATGGATTCTTACAGTTGCATTTATTACTCATGCTCCAATTCTTGTAAATGATCTGCATGGGATTTTTATTTGTCTTATTAGGCTTATTGTTATAAGAACAAAAGATGTTTTCATGAGAAATGTTTAGCAGGTGAAACTAATAGCTTATACTAAACACAACAAATAGCTTACTTTTGCATAATTATATGAACAAAACTCATTGGAGTGCATTTGTACAAACTGTCAGTGCTGGTCTGAGTGAAAGCTTTGTTCTATTTTAATAAACTGTCTTGATGCTAATTGTAGCTTTAATGCACCTGCGTGACAGTTCATTTTAATAGGTTTGTACATATCAGAATCAAATGGATGTGGGTGTTCAAAGTATGCAAGTAAGCATTGTTGCCAGAGGCTGTCATTAGATATATCATTGGAAAGTTTATTTAAAAGTCTATAAAAAAAGTTTGTAATTCTCTAAACACAAAGCAACAAAGATGCTAAATTGGCCACACTGCAGATGTTGCATGATTTTTTCATCTTTTCTCACAGAAAAATAATAATTATAGCAATGCAGTGTCATGCAGAAGTGTGTAAAAATGAAGAGACATTTCACTCAACCTTAATGTAATAATTTAAACAGAAGTTATTTTTTGTTGCATTTGTCTAGTTAAACCTTGCTTACAGTACCAAATAATCATTTTATAAAGTATGTGTGTGTGTGTGTGTGTGTGTGTATATATATATATATATATATATATATATATATATATATATATATATATATATATATATATATATATATATATATATATATATATATTAGTGCTGTCAATCAATTAAAAAAATTAACTAATAATCGCAACTTTTTAAAAAAATTTATTGCGATTAATCGCATTTAAAATACTGAAACTTGTAATTTTGGCTATTCAAATGTAAAATTAATGTAAACGCAAGACAAAAAATACTTAAATTCAAAATATAATTGTTTATTGGAATTAAAATTCAAAATATAATTGTTTAATAGAATTTTTGTTTAACTTGTAACACAGATTTCTTCATGTAAACATACCCACAATAAACCATCAAGATCCTGGCTTGACAGCCATAAAACACAGGCATGTTAATGACATTTAAATTTCAAAACAATCAATGCCAATAAAGAAAACATTGATTTCCATGTTGGATTCTAAGTGGACTGCAAAAAAATGCCAAAATACAGGAATTGCAGATATGGAAAATGAAAAATTATAATAATAAACTATAGAATACAAACTGTTGCACTCATTGTAAAGTTTTATTGCTGTGAGTTGAGAACATTAGTTATAGAGTAGAAACAATTTTGCTTAATCCTCCTTTACATTCATCCAGTTGCTAAGACTAGGAGTATCCCGCAAGTGCACAGAGACTCCCAAATGCCCGCAAATGAATGATCATTTCTTGCAAACCGGTCGTTAAATACATTGCACACCCCTCTCCACCGCACATTGCATACGCCCCTACTCAGATACGTCGCTCACTCCACCCCTGACACCCCTCAACAGGCCTGACACAGACACACACACACAGACACACACACAACGCGCTGCAGACGTTTTGGCCCCAACGGCCTTCCATACTGAAGCGACTCCCCTCAGATTCAACACGCATGATCACATTCATAAAATTTGCTTAAACTAAGCGTCCTAAAGTATTACTGTATTTCACAAGGATTCTGACACAACAACACGTGGCAAACGCTTTTGTTGCGTTTAATAAAGGAAACACAATAAACTTGGAGGGCTCATGCTGAAAGGCAGAGTAATGCCCTGTCTTTGACAGCTCGCGACTTCACCAGGGACTTTCTGAGTACATTCACATAAGACACCAATACTCCGATTTTAATATGATTAAGATTATACCTCTACCATGTAGACTAAGCAGTGATTTTATTACCTTAAAGGAACACAGAGTCACGAAATGCGGAGGATTTTCTTTCTGTTCACCATGCGGTATCAACTTACAACAGAAGTCGAAAGTTAAAAATGAAACACCCGAAATTGCATGAAACTCTGGATAACCTGTGATGGAACTAATTGTTTTATACTGAAACTTGCCTTCAAAAAGGGCTTCATATGTCTGATCCACATTTCTTGCATGTTAAACACACGTCCACCACAACAGGAAGTAAAAAAAACCTGCAACTGCGTTAATTGCGTGAATTTTTTTAAAACGCGTTATTTAAAATTAATCGCATGCGTTAAAGCACAAATTTTGACATCGCTAATATATATATATATATATATATATATATATATATATATATATATATATATATATATATATATATATATATAGTTGAAGTCAGAAAGTTATTGTATAATGATTGTTTGTTTTGTAGACTATCAGAAAAAAAAAAACTTAAAGGGTCTAATAATTTTGACCGTCATGTTTTAGGGGCCCCTTGAAACATTTCCGTTGTGTTTCATTGTTTGCATGTGTTGTAAGAAAATGCAGCTCGTTTCCATAAATTGTTTGCGTTGTGAGAAAATTTATTATTTTCAACTAATCATTTTAACATTATAATATGCAAACTGATATGGTCATGTGACATGGATAGATTTTAATCAATACAATCAATCTTATAATTTAAAGAAGTTTCATTTAAAGGGTAATTTACTTACCTTCAGATTATCAGTCACAAAAAATTTGGTAAAAACTGATCACAGAAATGACAAGGTAGTTTTAATTTTTTACCACTTAATTTTTTATCACTTCTTGGCGTTAAAAAAACACAGATGTCATAAAATACAAAAACACATGTTTTTCTAAGTCTGATATACGTATGACAATACTGTATATGCAAACTATATATTTGACACAAGTTCATGTTTAGATTTCACATATATATATATATATATATATATATATATATATATATATATATATATATATATATATATATATATATGTATATATATATATATATATATATATATATATATATATATATATATATGTATGTATGTATGTATGTATGTATGTATGTATAACGTAACATATATGTTATGTGCGAAACATATTCAAAAATACTGCAAATATGTTTGCATGTTTTTTTGGGGGGGGTTTTTTCAACCACTGGGATTACTAATATGTACAAATGTTTAAAAATATCATTTAAATATATGTTCATATGAACATATGATCAGATTTCTGTATGGGTTCAAGCAATTTCATTTCATTTATATGTGACAAATCATTGATTCGTAGTGTGTAATTTATTAATTTTAGCCTTTCCTTCAATGCTATCACAATGCTAATGTGTCACCCAAATGTCTAGTTTCGAGTGGTACATGAAAATGAAGTATCTTTCTATTGCATAGTGAAGAAATATAGCGGACACACATCTCACCAAGCCATGCTCACACTGGCACTTCCAAGTAATATTTACTAATCCAGAATTCATTTGTTTTCCTCTCCACACAGCTCAACAGCAAATATACCCTTTTCATCGACATCCCACCAGACAACTCTTCATTAAATCTGTAAGCAGTTGTCAACACAGCACCGAATCCACATGACTTTGAAAAACACTGTTAATTTAATTCAGATTTATAAAAAATAAATAAATACAAAACTGTGAACTCTGTGGGTGGAAATGCTCTACTACATACACTGTGATGACGTGATGGACAATTGTTCACCTCTTTATCTGTAGACCTTTTTTTATATAACATGCTGATAAATTCAAACAGCATGAAAACAGCGAATGGACACACCATCTGGCTGATGGACCACGCTGGACCAGACCAGGGTCACCATCTGAGAAAGTGGAGGACAACAATCTCAGAAAAAAATTATACCTGATCGCAATCCTTTACATATATTCATTAGACAAAGCTTTTATTTAAAAAGACTCACAAACTATAAATATGACTGGTAATTCTAATAAGGTAGTTTATTGATTCAATTATTTAGACCTATTATGTTAAAAACAAAGCATGAGAATAATGATTCTTAAAAACCTTTTTCTAATCATGTTAATTTAATCAGCAACACGATGAACAGACATTTGATTTCCAGTAAATTTGTGTTGTCAAGTATTTGCAGTTTAGAACATTAATTTACAAGGAATTTGTAATCATAAATGCATGCAACAACAAGCTAAAACAAAAAACACAACTCACAATAAGGTTGATTCAATGTCAACACTGAGATTGTTTCCCTGCCACAATATGAGATGTTTGTTTACTGTATTAGATTAATCTGAAGTGGTGCCCATCTTTACATTGTTTTCTATATGTTGCTAAGCAACACGAACAGACGCTGAATGGTGGCACCAGTGTGTGTACCCTCATAGAAAAAAACAAAATAAAAATTGTAATAAAATGTTTAGAATTCTAAAAGTGGTGGAAACACTTCACATCTAGTGTACGATGTGCACAAATGAATAATGGTTCTAAAAAAGTATGCAAGCTTTAGGGCATACTACTTCCTCGTTAACAGATCGTTGTGTTGCTTAGTTATGAACCCTATCAATCATCCACATTTCTTTCATATTTAATTTTCTACCTTATTGGAGAAGCGGCAGCAGAATAATCTGCCATTCACAAGTATTTCTTGCAGAGAAATCTTCTCAGGTCATAATTATGCATTCAGACATTAATGTCTAAACATGTCTTTATATTGTTGTTGCAGATGAATTATAACACGGAAAACCAGATTGAAACATGTTTGGCTACAACTTGACAGTTGGTCTCGTGCGTCTGCCATGTTTGTAGTTTATTTACACTTTTCACCCGCATTTGTAGTTCTAATCAAATTCAATCCAACACGCATTGTGATGTGGGCAATATCAGCAGTTAGAGTATGGTCGGTTCTACACTTAGAATTTTTACCAAAAATAGTAAACCATCGTGGAATGTTAGGAAAACTCGTTTCAACATACTACGATTTGGGATACGGTAACTTGGATTCCATTGATATCTGTAGGTTACTTGTATCATATAAATATTGACTTTCAATAAACTGTAAGCCCACACAAATAAAGAAAAAAAAATCGAAAATGGAAATTGTTTCTTGAGGAAGCTCATCTATACTCTGTCACTTATGAATAAGCTATATCCGCTTCCTCTGCATCTGCTCAGCTTCTAGTGCTGGCGAAATAATTTTATGAAATGTCTATTTTCAGCTTCCCAGACACATAAAAAGAGCTTTTATAAAAATATATATACACATGTCCATTTTATTCTGAGTGTTCTTTTGTATTATAAGATTTTTTTTTTAAAGATGATACCAATTATTAATTCTGAGCTTTATCAGCTTTTTCTGTGATGATTTGCATCGGTTTACATTGTGCAGTCCTGATTATGTCTGAAAACATGGCAGAATGCAACTTGCCATAGATTCTCATTCTCTATAGAGCAATTTTGTTTTCTAGCTGCAATGTATGAGAGCGTACAAAGGGGTGAAAGTTCCAAATGCAGCTTTACTAAAGAATGGCCACACAGGCAAGCCGACAAAACAGGAGCAAACAACAATGGCAAGGGTAATCCACAAAGAGTAATCCCAAGTCCAGTCAGAGGTCGAGGCAGGCAGAAAAACAATCAAACAACAAGAAATTAAAAACACAGCAGGGCAAAAACACAGGAACAATGAAACCAAGACATCCTCAGTAACACAACAATAGTAAAACAACTTCACAAAGAGTGAGTGCCTAAATAGTGTGTAAGCGTGATGTGTAAATGATCTGAAGCTGTGTTTGTGTGATGGGTTATGTTGCTAATAAATGTCATGCCATGACGTATGCATTACTTTTGTACTAAAATATCTTTCATTGTTACATTATTAGTAGAATGTGCAGTGATCAATGTTCTGACTGCATTTATTAGCACTAAAACTTGCCCATGCTAATGTTGCATAATAAAATTAACCCTCTACTGCACAGTGTAACCATATGGCAACATGATACTTATGTTCATTTCCCTGCTACTGTTTCTTTAAGACCAACATTATTTTTTTTATTGGAAAGAGAAGACCTTAGAGTAGCCAATGATGAGTTGCTGTGTTTTTCTGTTGTGCGATTTCTGACAGACTGGTGTTTATTGTGAGTAGTTGCTAAATGCAAATTGTCACCTTAGAATTATAAGGTTCTATCTGACATTTTTGTCAAAATTAAGGTATTGACAAATTCTTATTAAATGAATACTTATTTACATTATGTAATGTGTTTTTATAAGTTGTTTTTATTCAAAAAAACAAAAAAAGGTGTATCTACAAAGTCGAACTCTAGCTTGGCTCTATAAGGTTCTTTCCGTGAGCCAATCAGCATTTTTAATGCACGTACGAGGACCAATCAGGATCAGTTTTCTTTGTCATTTCGCCGGACTGCTCCATTGACAGCGGGAAACACCAGGAAGACAAAAATCACACAAAATCAGAGTCGGCTAAATAATGCCGCACCACACAAAATTGAGGCGTGTGAAAAGGTTATGATTTAGAAGCATTTCTTGACATTGAGATTCATTCATTTTCTTTTCAGCTTAGTCTCTTTATTAATCTGGGGTCACCACAGCGGAATGAACCACCAACTTATCCAGCATATATTCTATGCAGCAGATGCCCTTCCAGCTGCAACCCATCACTGGAAAACACCCATACACTCTCAATCACACACATACACTATGGCCAATTTCAGCTTACCCAATTCACCTGTACCGCATGTCTTTGGACTTGTGGGGGAAACCGGAGCACCCGGAGGAAACCCACAGCAAAACGGAGAGTACACGCAAACTCCACACAGAAATGTCAACTGACCCAGCTGGGCTCGAACCAGCGTTTTTCTTGCTGCAGGCGATCGTGCTACCCACTGTGCCACCGCGTCGCCGACATTGAGATGAAATGTTACATTTTATATTGTTGAAAAAGAGATGAACATTAAAAATATATTTATTTGTTTACATATAGTCACTGAAACACTTTTCAGTGTTTATTAAACTCATTTGGTCATCGCCTGTTTCTTTTAAAGTCTTTAAATTTAATATTAAGCCTTGAAGGGCAAATACTTAATTTAATTCATAGGGCACATAATTAAATAAATGCAATTCAATAATTCATATAAAGCATAAAATGTCATAAATATTAACATATTAGTTAGATAAATTTAACATCTGCACTGGGAAAAAATTTTTTATTTAGCCCAGACTTATAAGCTCAATTTGAACGAAAAAATATTCATCCTAAAACATAAAATAAATTTTATAGAAACCAAATAAAATGTACTTTCTCTAGCATCAACATATTGTTACAACACAAACTTATATATTTTTTGATTGTATTTCTTGAAAAGTAATGCTTCAATAATGATCTGCCAGATAGAACCTTGTAATTCTAAGCGGAAAATGACTTTTTAGATTGAAAAGGTTCTATCTGCATTTACCGTGTTTTTTTTTTTTTTTATCCAATTTGCAAATGTAAGAGAACTTTAATAATTTACATTTAGAGAACCCTTAGGGTCTCTGTCAAGTTAATGTGTGAAAAAGAACTGTTACACACATTGTTTGCTATATGGAATGCAAAAACTTTGAAGCTCAATATCTCAAAATCATTTAGAACGCAGACAGAACCTTATAATTCTAAGGTGACGAAATGTAAACATCAATAAAAACAAAGGATTGAATTATGTCAGATCTATAAATAAATCTGAAACATCATCTCCAGTAAGTTGTGATGACGTATTCACAACTCAAATTTATTTTTATAAAATTAGCTTCTTGTAAATCGATCAAATATATGTGTTGTCAAATGGCAACACTGTGCATCAGTGGAACCTGCAATATTGCAATGGGTTAGCTAGCTAGCAAGGTCAGCTATGAACTTTTAAGTTGTAACAATTACAACATGAATGCTAATAATATAATGCTGATTTGTCATGTGTTAATAGTATTTGCATAATGATAAAATCTAGTTTTAATGCTTCAATGCTTTTGAATAGATATGAATACAGAGAACAGTGTATTAGCGAGCACCACAATGTTCTGTGGTAAGCGAAAGAAGAAAAGAACAGAACTGGCTCTTCCTGCAGATGAAAGTAAGGATAAGATGGGTTTTAGTGATCATGAGAATGATGCAGATTGGACATTTGATGAGAGCAGTGATGCAGACAGATCAAGTGAGTTAGTTCTGGGGCAGATAAGACAGCCGTAGTATAGTATATAGTATAATATATATAAACATTGTTAGCTAGTAGCTACATTATTTTGATGCATCTGGATATATTCGACTTGTTATTGATTTGTTATAATATTTACTGGAGAAAATATTTATATTTACTGTATGTTGTATACAAGATAATACAATATTGTGATTGTTTTCAATAATATTTAGCAAAAAAGAATGGAATAAATTAAAGCTGTTGTAATATAAGTTGTTGTAAAACAATTAATAATTATCAGAAAAAAATTCTAAATTTGACATTTCTAAGTTAGATCCACTGTTGGACGTTGTTGACATATTGCAACATATCATAAAGTACCTTAAAAAGAACAATTTTCAAAGTTTTTTTTTACAGCACTTCAAGTTAGGGGCTGAATGACTTTGGATGTTATATAGATACAAGTTTAAATATCATAGACTTTATATCATATAGGTTTCATCAGTACAAAATGTACAAAATTGTGACAAATCAGTTTTTTGTAATAGGTCAAATAAACAGCAAAATAATTGTGCAACCTTAGCAAAATCTTTTGGATTGATATGATTTAATAATAATATGTTATAATTATAGTTTTATTATGCCATGTGGAGTAAAGCCTGTTGATTAAATGTTATTACGTGAAGCAAACATTTGTGAAAAAGAAGCCCATATTTTTTTTTTTTTGTACTGTAATTGTTTTCTTGTTTTCTGGTATTTGAAAGTGGCACTGCAGTTTAGCTCACTTTCAAAACAAGTTTTATCTCTATAAAGCTCTGCTGAGGGAAAGTAAAAGAGTGAAATATGATCGGTGGTGATGGTGGCAGATGGATGAGCTGCTGTTCAGTCATTGGAGGCGACAGGAGGAGCTCGGCTCCATGATTTAAAGATGAGTGTTAAAGGTGGATTCCAAGAAGTTCAGCTTATTCCCTGGGGATTTCGCGTATTATTGCACTGTCAATAAGGACACCTGGCAACAAACATAAATCTCTAAAGTCGAAATAAGGACAGATGGGAAGAAAAAGAAGAGAGAGATGGAGGAAAGTACTGTTAACATCATCAAATAATGTGGGCATAATGACTAGTTTCAGAGAGGTTTCCTGAACACATAACCTGACAAACAGTAAGTTTTGTGACTTGAAGTGCTTGATTTGGACTTCTTTTCATCAATAATAAAATATTCAGTGTTGTAATAAAGTCCTTTTCTAGAGCCATTAGTCTCCAAATTTGTTTGAAAATAACATGGAATTGATGTAAAATGCATTGTATGTTCATAGTCAATAACAATAGAAAAAATAATACTGCACTAAGAGTGCACTAAAGTTATAGTGTAATTAGTTAACTACATATGGTCACACTTTTATTTTAATGGTCCGTTTGTTGAACTTAAGTTACATTGCATCTACATGCCAACTAATTCTAGTTGGATTATAAGTAGAATGTAAGGTTGTGGTTAAGGTTAGTGTAAGTTGACATGTACAGTTCACATGTCATATAGTCTTATAGTCAGTTAAATGTCAGTTGAAGGAGCAGTTTTATTAAGCATACAGTCTACTGATACTTAAAAGGACCATCAAAATAAAGTGTTACCCTAAACATTATGTTTGGAATTAAAGGAATTTCAGAAGCTCTGTCTAAATTGCTATTTAGATATATTTGCAGAATGTTTGCCTCAGTTCCAAATCACTTTACAAACAATGCTCAAAAATGTCTTTAATGTTCCACAACATAAATCCATTTATGTGGGTTTAAAACAACATGAAGTTGAGTTAATGATAACAGAATTTGGTTTTATTTGACTTTGTTTTACTTTCACTGATTTACTTGACTCAGTTAAAACATTGATTTCTTTAGACATTAAATGGTGCTGGAGAAGCAGTGGCACAGTAGGTAGTGCTGTCGCCTCACAGCAAGAAGGTCGCTGGGTCGCTGGTTCGAGCCTAGGCTCAGCTGGCCTTTCTGTGTGGAGTTTGCATGTTCTCCCTGCGTTCGCGTGGGTTTCCTCTGGGTGTTCCGGTTTCCCCCACCGTCCAAAGACATGTGGTACAGGTGAATTGTGTAGGCTAAATTGTCCGTAGTGTATGAGTGTGTGTGTGTGTGTGAATGTGTGTGTGGATGTTTCCCAGAGATAGGTTGTGGCTGGAAGGGCATCCGCTGCGTGAAAACTTGCTGGAGTTGGCGGTTCATTTCGCTGTGGCGACCCTGGATTGATAAAGGGACTAAGCCAACAAGAAAATTAAATGAAATGAAATTAAATGGTGCTGTAGCATAATACTTTTATTGGAAAAATTGAAAAAAAACACAATATATTCTTACTGAACTGAACTGTGATATAGCATGTATATAAAAACTGGACACTTGCTATTTGGGACAAAATATCATTCAAGTCATATTGCTTGTATGATAATGTATAACTATTTCATGATCACTCATACAAAGTATTTTTGCCTTGATATATTTTAAGATATTTTTATTAGCTTTAATTTGATTTCCTTGTGCTAAAATACACAAAATACTAACTAAATTTATTCTGGTAAAAAAATAAAAACTTCATAAAAATCATAAAAATCAACAAATTTTCTTAGTCCCTTTATTAATCAGGGGTCACCACAACAGAATGAACCGCCAACTTATCCAGCATATGTTTTACGCAGTGGATGCCCTTCCATCTGCATCCCATCTCTGGGAAACATTCATACACACTCATTCATATGCATACACTGTGGACAATTTAGCCTACCCAGTTCACCTATACCACGTCTTTGGAAACTGAAGCACCCAGAGGAAACCCACGCATGCAAACTCCACACAGAAATGGAAAACTGACCCAGCCGAGGCTCGAACCAGTGATCTTCTTGCTGTGAGGCAAATGTGCTACCCACTGTGCCACCGTGCAGCCCAAAAATAAAAACTACACCAAAAAAAATCAAGGATATTTTTAACAAATAAAATAATACTTGGACACACATCATAAAACACAAGATTTGAATTACTATGATACCAATCCATAAGCAATGGACATCTTGACCAAGTTCATTGCAGATTGACATCTCATTACCATCTCACATGTACAGAATGCTCAAAAGCTCATCTAGCGATTGGGTCAACAGAGGGCCAGTTTCTCTGAAAGCAAATACGACTGACCTCCTGCTGCTTCATACACCTCTGAGAGAAATACCAATTACCGAACACATCAGTGCCCATATCACAGCACAGTTGAGATCCCAAGCCTCCTAATATCTGTATTTTAGCTCTATCTTCCATGAAAACCCATTGCTACATTAGTGCACACAACCAAAGAAGCCATGCTTATGATGCTATTGTGGCCCCTGGGTCTCAAAGGACCCTTCAAAAGCTTGCATGCAAAAGGCCGGGGAGGGAGGGAATTAGATCTGATAGCACAGAAGCACTTCATCCCAGTGTGTCTAATCACACAACTGTGAAAGGAGCCACAAAAACGCCTACGCTAATCAAAGAGCATCAACAGGGCATGCAGCATTAATGCGCACTGCAAATTACCCAAGAAATTATAGATTTGAAATGGGCTCTTTCAGTGCCCCTAGAAACAAAAGGAAAAGATGTGGAGGGAAAGGGCTTTTTCTGAGAATGGGGGCTCTTCTGGTTGCCAACATGGATGGTTTGCTTTATGTTTAACAGGAAACAGTGCTGTAAATAAATTTATATATATATATATATAAATCTGGAGAAGTATTTTTCTATTATAAAGGGCAGTTCACACTAAATATGATAACTTTGAATTAAATAGTAAATATAACTATTTTTATCCACATCAGCAAACAGTAACAGTCTGTCTATTTTAAGTGTATGCTTCCTTTTCTTCAGCATTACCCCCTTGTAAACAGATGTGCTCAGTGTTCTATATTTTAATGTGTCTGCATTCAATAGTGGAATAATGACAATAAAAATGATTTCTTATTCTCACAACACGTGCAAATACAAAAACTTGTGCAAATACTACAGACTGCAACGGAAATATGATGGACCCCAAAAAGTGTCTAACATGGCTGCTTCCTGTTTAGAGTCAGCGGTGTTGTCAGAAATAACTGTGTTGTGAGAATTTGCATGTGCATGTGTTGTCAAACTGATGAAAATATGGCAACACTTAAAGTTGTGTTAATAAGACCTTTACGAAAGCTTCATAATCATAACACACTCAAAAAAAAAAAAAACTTAGTTTTGCAAAATGATTAATTCTTGTTGTTTGAAACTAAATGAGGAAACAATCAAATGAAATAAATGAGATGACTGAATAAGATTTAAGCTCTTCATATGAACGACTAAAAAAAACTAAAAAGATTAATAAAAATAAAAATAGATTAATGGTAATTTGTAAAACAGGATAAAAGTGATGACAATAATATCAACAGTAAGTCCACAAGTAAAGAGTTCCTGTGTTGTGTGTTGGAGACAGTGGAGCGGATCATTGTGGGTTCCTCAGACGGTGGCAGGCATGCACAAACTGAGCTGCTAACACACAGCAGCGCACACACTCCTCCAGTAATATGGGCAGTTTCTCACTGTTTGACAGGGGCTCAAAGTTTTTGTGTGTGTGTGTGTGTGTGTGTGTGTGTGTGAGTTTCGTGTAGAACTCAGTAAGGAAGTGCAGTTCTGTTTCAATCAGCTGCTGAGGGCAGTGTGGGCACAGCCGCTCCTCTATCGGCAGCCATGTTTGTCTGTGCCGGCCCGTCTCAATGGCCAGCTGGTGTCCGCTGAGTCTGTATCTGCTCAGGGTGTTCCTCAGACCTTTATCTGTCACTGTGTGAAGATAGTCTGCCAGAGTATATTGTCTCTTCAGGGCCAGGTAACACTGCATTTTGCTTTGCAGTTGTGTTTGAGTTTCCCAGTGGTGTGTGTAGCTGTTCTTGATCTGGTGTGTGATCTGAGTCAGTGGCAGGAGTGTGTTCAGCTCCTCAGGAGACGTCTCAGAGACCCTTAACCTCTGGGCCAGCTGGGAGAGTGGGTCTGCTCTTATGCTCAGTTCTCAGTCTTGCAGGGCTTTATAGTGGTATGAGTCCGGGACGCTGAGTTTTAAGTGCTTCCAGAATTTGACAGCTCTTTTCTGTATCTTTATTATCAGAGGTTATTTGCCTAATTCTGCCCTGCATCCGTTGTTTGTTGTGTGCCGGTGGACGTGTAGGATGTTCTTACATAGCTCTGTGTGCAGGGTTTCTATCGGGTGTTTGTCCCATTTGGCCAGACCTTGTTCAGGGTTTGTCAGTGGAACCTATACCTCACTGCCATAGAGGGTGATGGGCTCGATGACTGACTCTAGGATCTTCAGCCAGATCTAAACAGGGATGTCTATGGGACATTGGTGTTTGATGGCGTAGAAGGCTCTGCAGGCTTTATCTCTCAACTCATTCACTGCAGAATTAAAGTTTCCAGTGGAGGTGATGTTAAAGCCTCAATAATTATACTGTGATGTGTGTGTTATCTGATTGGTCTCTCTCTCTCTCTCTCTCTCTCTCTCTCTCTCTCTCTCTCTCTCTCTCTCTCTCTCTCTGGTGGTTACTGTGCACCTCCATCACAGTAGGTGGCGGTATGCACTTATGAGCAGATTCGCATACTCAACAATGAAACCACATAAGAAGAAGTCACTGCGCATGCTTAGCTCAACAAACTGAACTTTTATCGTTTGCTTTTTTTTATTCTTGGCACAAGTAACTTGGAGACAAAAACAAAAATGCACTGGCAGTTCCTTTTGCATGCTGACAATTTAATTTTTGCACTGTTCCCTTCAAAGAAATTACTGGGGCATGAACAGGGGTGCATTAGCTTAAACAAGACTGACATTTGTAGCTGGACAGAAGCTCTCCAAGCTAGAGGTTATGGTTCCTTTAAATGGGGTGCTTAAACAATTAAGCTCAGAGTGGAACAGTCATCGATACTCAGTACATCTTTTTTTTTTTGTAATTGTTATTTTATTAAATACCATTGTTTTCTTCTGTTTTAATATTTTACAGCCTAAAAAAGGCTTGTTATAATTTTATGTTTATTTGTGTTAATGTATAAATGTTAGTTTTTTTGTCTCATGCCATGGTTTTACTTAACTGCCAAAAATATACTTTGAGACTAGGGATGCACCGATATGGATTTTTTGGCCGATACCGATAACCAATAATTCTTCAGACTTGGAGGCCGATAGCCAATATGTATAGGCCGATAATTTTAATCATTTATTTTATATATTATATTTTTATACAGCAAACTTCATAAAAGATTGAATTGCTCTTATGAACTGAATAGTCTATACTCAAAGCAAAAAAGCTATAACTTCAAAATTAATTAAAAAACAAAATTGGATTTAATCAACAAGCAAGTTAAATATATTTAAATAAGATGAAAATGAAAGAGCTAAGGACTGAAACCAGCTCAAATGGTATTGAATAAAACGTGTTACAGTGATGTACACATGTACAAATATGTCATGTCTGAAAAAGCCTTTTTTAGAGGTGTTTTGACAGTTTAAAGCCACCGTACGAGCAAACAGCTAAATACAGATAATACTTTTTAATACGTTTAAAAAATGCGGCACAGATTCATCCTATTTGGCGTTTTGACATGTGACATGTAGGTGCTGATTGTCAATCAGACAATGCTTCTGCGCTCGTTCTTGCCGTCAATAGCGGGAAATTGATCGATGAACAGTTTATGATAAACTGCTGAGAGTTTACTCAACTGTAGAGGCAGAGTTGCCATCAGTCAGATTTTGATACAAAACCTGCATTGAGCTGACTTTATGACAAACAGAGCAGAATATAAAGACATAATGAGCGGCTAGTTAAGAGCCCCTTTGACTGGATTCACCTCTCCCCTGTGCTACAGTGTGTGTGTGTGTGCGGTGACAGCTCTCAAGCGAGCTCGTTATAATCAATATGAATATTCTGATCAGACTGAATACAGTCTTACATCAACAACACATGACCAGCAACGCATAGATAATAACAAATAATGAGATTACAAACAACCGTTATGTTTACACGTGTTGTAAAATGTGCGGGTCCTTAAGGGACTGGGCTGCAGTTTGGGGTGTGTGAAGCAGAGGGAGCGGGAGAGAGAAAAGAGGAGCGTTTTTTCGCAATGAGACCATTTTCTGTGATGTTCCCTCTTTGGTGACTTATTTGTTGTACCACATGCAAAGTAAAAAATATTTTGGACCAAGTTACATGTGTCCTCTTTCATTCACCAGCTGCAACTAAAAGAGTTCACCCCGAAACTAATATTACTCAGCCCTGGAGTAATAAGTTAATCTCCCTGTTATATCTAACAAAACATAGAGATATGGCAGGAAAGGTTTACACAGGTAATATTTTTCCTGAGGCGATTTAAAGCAAAATACACAAAGACACTTAATCAAACACATCTATAATGATAAGGAACATGGTTACTTACTGAGCTATTAAAGCACAGCAGTGCCATGTGAAGAAATGACAGACTTTGAAGGAATAAACAGTGTAAGGAGAGCTCCATTGGAGTGCACTGGGCAAGTCTGAACATGTTCCGTCCACGCGAGCGCGGCAGGTAGGTCTGTAAAATTGCGTAATTTATTGGCTTAAATATATCGGCCTAATTAAGACATCAGATTGATAACGATAATCTTAAAAATAGCATTTATCGGCCGATAACGATATGGCCGCCGATATATCGTGCATCCCTACTTGAGACATATTGTGAGGATGTGAGGCAATATAGCTTTATTGGTAATTTGGTGAAATCACAGCAAGCTGGCTGCAAGTTAAGAACTTCAATCCTGCCAACTAGACAAATCTAATTGAAGTAAGTATAAGTAAAGTATATTTTAATGACCATACATGGACAAGACTGAAATTTGTTGATGTAACAAGGACGACTCTTGTTCAATTAAAGTGTTTTACTGACATTGAGTGAATATAAGAATAAATTCAATCAGATAAACCCAACATAAATATTATAATTAAATTAGCACCAAAGTAGTTACATGGATCTATTTAAAGAATGTTTAATTTACACGTTTACATCGTATTCACATAATGATAAGACAAATGTAAATGTTAAATGTTAAAAGAGTTCAAATTAAAAAGAATTCTAGCCATTTTGATTATTTTACAGAATCAGTCCAGGTGTCTGGTTCACAGTGGTGGTAAATGATTTGCATAATTAGATGTATAGTGAGTTGGCTGATAAAATAACACAGGAGGCACATGATAGGAAATGGTGTAATCAGCAGGCACAATTCATAATGAATTCCCATGAGCTTCACAATACAATACAGATAAAAGGTCAAACCTAAATGGCAACATTTTTCATCTTTCAGCTGAAAATCATTTACTATGACTAATACTCAGACAATTAGCTGTCACAATGCTCTGATGCAGAAGGCCACATATAGCTTTGCTCTAGGAATTAATGTCAGAACACTTTATAAACCTGAGCCTCGTTTTCTGTTAAAACCCATTAAATGACTTTGTATGGATTTACTTTGGACTTTCTTTTAATACTTGGAATATGAGTCATAATGGATGTCCTTACTCCATCTCTCTCTCACAAAAACTCACTTCACCACATATAGTATGTATGATACACAAAAACTAATTATAAACAGAAGGTGATGCAAAACAAAAAGTAATTCATTAATATTTTGATTTGATGGCTCAGTGGTTAGCACAGTCACCTCACTGCAAGAAGATCGCTGGTTCGAGTCCCGGCTGGGTCAGTTGGCATTTCTGTGTGTAGTTTGCATGTACTCCCTGTGTTGGCGTGGGTCTCCTCTAGATCAGGGGTGTCCAAACTCGGTCCTGGAGGGCCAGTGTCCTGCTAAGTTTAGCTCCAACTTGCTTCAACACACCTGCCAGGAAGTTTCTAGAATATCTAGTTAGAGCTTGATTAGCTGGTTCATGTGTGTTTGATTAGGGTTGGAGCTAAACTCTCCAGGACACCGGCCCTCCAGGACCGAGGGTGGACACCCCAGCTCTAGGTGCTCCGGTTTCCCCTGAAGACTGGAAGGACATCCGCTGTGTAAAACATATGCTGGATAAGTTGGTAAATCATTCCGCTGTGGCGACCCCTGATGAATAAATGGACTAAGCCGAAGGAAAATTAATGAATGAATGCCAATGGCAAAAAAATATGGCAAGTGGAAAAAAGAAATCCACATTCAGTCCTTTCAAAGAACTATTAAGCAGTCAGAACCTGTGATTTTTTACACTCCTTATCTCTCACTCAGAATTCATATGTGAAGTTTTACACTGAAGAAGTCATAGTCACTACATTGTAGAGACATTTTTCCAACCCTACAGAAATTCTTTCCTCTCAGACTACTTCTTTTTTTATTCTGCAATTAAGGTGTTACAAAGAACTCTTTTCAGAAGACACATCATAATCTTAAATTCTAATCTTAAAAGTTTTTAATATTTTGACTTTTTAAAAAACTGTGTACACATCTATATGCATTTATGTATGTATTATATCATCTTTGCGTCAAATTACAAAAAACGCAAAGTATTATGCAAAGTGTTTCTAATGCAGCATCATTGGGGCTGAGAGTAATTTTTTGACATTATTCTTTCCTCTAGCTGCCGTCATCAGTCTTACACAATTGTCCCCTTTTTCCGAAAGTCTTGGTAACACCATTGTGTTTTTTTCTTTTAATATTTCAACAAATGGAATTGTAAAAAATGATTTGTTGCACTTCCCCATTCACTGCGCTCTAAGTTTACCCAACTATGATGACTTCTGCTGCTGAAAAACCCACAAATGTAAAAAAAGGTCTATAGACATTAATTTTAAAAGAGACTAAATGCCCATTTTTAGGCCAAAAAATATCATTATTGTGCACACTAACTTCACGATATTGTTCTTTTTATCACTAGTCCATTCATGAACACTTTAAAGCTGAATGGATTCTGACTGGCTGTCAAAGTTTTTGTCGCTCGTCAGCGGGAACAAATGGGTAACACATTATAACAAAGGTATACTATAAATGATTTATTATGCATTTGTAAATTATGGTTTGCTGTAGCATTAGTTTAGCATTAGAGCAATGATCACCAGTGATCAAGCAGTTGCAGATCGCTGGGGAATTACAATTCAGCCACTGAACAGAACTACAACTACCATAATGCCTTGCGCCAATCTATACTCATTACAGCTGAAAATAATACACACACACACACACACACACACACACACACAAACGCACACACACACAGCTGAAGCTTGTCATCATTGATTTCCAGGACTATAAATAAAAAACCTCACTTACTCACTCTAGTTGCTGAGTCTTGTTATCATGTAGCACTACAAAACGTTTTCTTGTCTTGTCCCTTTGCCTTGTTTTATCGTTTTGATTCCTTGTCGCCTGTACTAACCATTCGTCTGTTCATAACCATGATTTTAGATGTCTCTGAAAGCATCTTTTTGCCCCTGTTTTGATCATTGACTAATCTTTCTAATAAACTGCTCATGGATCCTCAACTCTGTTGTCCAGCACCCTTGTGCTACAATTAGTAAATAGCTAGTTCATCATTTGTTAAGCATTAACTCTAAATTAACAGACATTAAAAGCAGGTTAAAAATACAGAAAATGACTTTGTCATTTATAAACTGCTTAGTATTCTCTAGTAGTGTTAAGTTAATGCTTAACAAATGATTAACTAACTTTGCAGATGCTTAACAAATGACAAATTGCGTGCAGCTATTGTAAAGTGTTACCAAATAATGTTATGAGAGTAACTGTGGTAATTATTGTTATCCATGGGGATGACTCAGCTTGATTCAGATGATTGGTTAATGGATGGATGTATTGATTGATTATAATTTTACAACTACTTCTTTATCCACAGAGGTAATGTTTTGGGTGTGAATAGGCCTTTATGGGACATTATTTTCTTGTGTTGCATTAAAAACTAAAGTGACTTCTTGGGGGTCATTTACCATATATTTGTAGTACAAACTGTACACACGATGGCACACTTTTCACAAAATATATATTTTTTGTTTGTTTTAACAGTGAATGAACAAATATAATTTAAAAAGCATAATTTTTAAGCCTCAAAGCCCTGTTCTGACGAACAACCAAATGAAATGAACAGCCAAAACATAAAAATGTAGTAAATTGTGGAATTGGGATGATAAGGCTAAAACTACTTGTTCATCACATGAATTGAACACACATTAAATTTGTTACAAATATCACAAAAAATCTACTTTAATTAATTCCTAACGCTGACATGTATTAATAATAGGCACAGGCCCTAAAAAGAAAATTAAAAATGTCTGTTTGTAATAATTTTGTGAAAGCATAACCAGTTAACTCTCTGTGACATGACAAGAATATATTGCAAGTTTATTCACAGGTATTTTTCTTGATGGTTTGTCAACAACAGGTTAAACTGTTTACAGATAACTACCACTTCTAGAATAATGTCTTAAGAACTGGTTTCAATTCTCTGCAACACACTGCAGAATTATCATTGAACGTATATGATCCCTGGGTGACACTGTTCCTTTGTTACTGTACATAAATGCAGCTTTACAAAAACTGTTCACAAATGATAGTTGAATTCAGAATTATTAGCCCTGCTGTATTATTAGCCCCCCTGTTGATTTTTTTCTAACTTCTGTGTAACAGAAATAGTTTAAACAGTTTAATAGTTTTAATAACTTATTTCTAATAACTGATTTATTTTATCTTTGTCATGATGACAGTAAATATTATTTTACTAGATATTTTTCAATATACTTCTATACAGCTTAAAATGACATTTAAAGTCTTAACTAGTTTATTAGGTTAACTAAGCAGGTTAGGGTAATTAGGCAAATTATTGTATGATGATGGTTTGTTCAGTAGACTGTCGGAAAAAAAGTAATAATAATTAATTAATAACAATTAGGTAATAATTGTGAACTGAAAAAATTCAAACCTGCATTTATTCTTGTCGAAATAAAACAAATAAAACTTTCTCCAGAATAAAAAATATTATTGGACATAACGTGGAAATCTTTTAAATCTTCTAAAATTAGGAAATATTTAAAAAAGAAAAAAAATTCAAAGGGGGGCTATTAATTCTGACTTCAACTGTACATCACATTCGCCCTCATTCAATCAGAGGACATCTTATTCAGCTCACATGTTGAATCTCTGTGTCCAATTCCAGTAACATTATTATTTTTCTTTCTAATGCAGTATATCATGTTGGACATGGCAGAGAGAAGCAGTTCAGATCAAGGAATGAACAGTTCTTGTAGAACACAGGTGGAGACACAGATATGATATTGTGTTTGAAGTGGCCAACTGTCAAGAAGAGAAGAAATGACCACTTTTGATGAAAACAGAATGGATTCAGGTCAGCCAGAATTTTTTTTTCTTTTTTTTCTGAAAATGGACTAAAAAAGTTCAAATATTTTAATAGATTTATGGTCCCTACTTTGTATCAATAAAGTCTACATAAAAATAACAATTAATAAAAACACAGCCACCATGATATAATGATGTAAGATGATAAGATATGATTATAAGATATGATGTAATCTTATGCAGTTTTATGTAATATACATCACAGTTTACTGTAAACACCAATTGAATTGTTTTTATTTTCACATTAGCAAATGTTACCACATGGATTAATTTACAACTAATACCTCAAATTTTAAATCTTGGTAATCATAATCACCTAAAAAATTACCTAAATCAAAATTACCTAAAGGTTTTGTTGTTGTTGTTGTTGTTTTGTTCTCAAGATAATGCAGTTTGTAAACTTCACCTGAAGTTTCAAAGAACACATTTAGCATCACATATTATAGATTATTACAAGTCTTTACAAGAGCTTTGGATGCCTAAAAAACACAGAAATATAATCATTCATTTAAACACATTGTGATAAGCGCCCGCATGACAGAAAATGATGAATATTTTAATTATTCAATGACCTGTAGATATGCCCTTTCTTTCCTCTGAGCTGATAAAAGTAGAAACATTTTAAGATTTTGATTGCTTCACTTTTGCTCAACAAAGGCATGGTCCGAATAAAGCTGGCAAATGAGAAAGGGGGGAGTTAAAGAGCAAAAAAGTTATGAAAAATCGAGATGAGTGAATCTTAAATGAAAGAGTGAAGAAGATGTAAATGAGGGAATGAGAAGAGTGTGAGTGATTATCTTACATCTGTAATTACACAAAAGTTCCCTCTCCATTATTTCTTCCAAGATTTAAACCCAGTTTAATTCCTGAAGCTTTCTGTTGACAGACGATGACCGAAAACATTAGACAGCCACGATTATCTAGAGAGACAGAGAGGATCAATGCAAGTGATCAAAGCAGGTTTTCTTACAATCTCCTGTCAGCTCTTGAGCCTGATGAAAGAGCTCAGAATGTTATCAGCGGCTTTCCGGCTTTTCCCGCAATTGACCTGAAAAGTTCACTCTTCAATTTGGGAATGTCATCGAGCGGTTGCCTAAATATGTTACAGCACTTTTGTTTTTTCCGTATACCTTTCTGTCTGTGACTCAGTGGAAAAGCTTTTCAGTGCTTTTCAACACCACCACTCAAGGCTACATGTTACATTTTTAGCCCATTTTTATTCTTGGACAAATGTTTCCAGGCTGGTTTCTTTGTGCTCAGCAATGAATTCAAGGTCCGACCTCATGCACATATTTGAAATAGAAATTTGAAAAAAGAAGTGCTGTGAATCAGCAGAGATGTTATTCTGCTGCCTCATATACAGTAGATTTGCTGAAATTCTGTCATTTCTGTAAGTCTTTTAAACTTCAAACCATGTTTAACTCTTTTAAAGCGCACTCTATTTTGCATTAATAAGAGTTGGAGTTCATTTGAGTTCACTAGTTTTCAAGTTGGCAACATGGTGGCTTAGTAATTACCACTGTCACCTCACAGCATGAAGGTCGCTGGTTCGAGTCTGGGTCAGTTGGCATTTCTGTGTGGAGTTTGCATGTTCTCTCCGTGTTCGTGTTAGTGTCCTCTGGGTGCTTTGACTTCCACTACAGTCCAAGGACATGCTCTATAGGTGAATTGAATAAGCTAAATTTGCTAAATGAGCTAAGCTCATTTAGATTACTGCATCTCCCTTCTCTTTGGTCTCACACATAAATCCCTCCATTAACTTGAGCTGGTCCAGAACTCAGCTGCCCGTATCATCACCAGAACCCCTTCTTCTCATCACATCACCCCTGTCACCCCTTTCCTCCTGCAGCTTCACTGGTTACCACTTTATTTTCGAATTGATTTAAAAAATTTATCTGTTAACATTTAAAGCCATCCAAAATCTTGCCCCTCCATATTTGTCTGCCCTCATCCACATAGCTGCTACCTCTCGCACCCTGAGATCTTCTTTCTCCCTACACTTGTCTGTTCCCTCTGCTCGTCTATCGTCTATGGGCAATAGAGCATTCAGCCCCTCTGCTCACCGGCTTTGAAACTCACTACCACCTGCCAACATTGACTCCCTCACATTATTCAAATCAAAACTCAAAACCCACCTTTTTAAGATGCCTTTTAATACTTAATTGTACCTGCACAATTGTTGTGTATATTTTTATATTATTTTTCTTGTTGTTTTATTGCTCTTGTTTCATTGTACGGTGTCCTTGAGTTGCCAAAAAGGCGCCATTAAATAAAATGTATTATTATTATTATTATTATTATTATTATTATTATTATTATTATTATTATTATTATTATTATTATTATTATCATTATTATTATTATTAAATTGGCCGTAGTGTATATGTGTGAATGAGACTGTATGGATGTTTCTTATTACTGGGTTGCAGCTGGAAAGGCATCCACAGTGCAAAACATATGCTGGATAAGTTGGTAGTTCATTCTGCTGTGGCGACCCCTGATGGATAAAGGGACTAAGCCCAAAAGAAATTGAATGAATGATTGAACTTGACAAATTATTGACAAGAAAAGAGGAGCAATAAAAGAGCAGTTAAAAACCTTGCTATGAAAACTGGCCAAAATAGTGAAAACCTTTTAAAGTTTTTTTTAAATCTATTTCATTTGATTTCGATATAAACTTTTGTTTTTCTATGTTGAGAATGCAGCAACTTTTTTCTTTCATTGTTTCTTAACATTCAGTTATGCATTTCATGAATTATCAAATTATTCATTTATTCAGTCATTTTCTTTTTGGATCAGACTTGAAAATTTTTTTTATTATTCTGGGGTCGCCACAGCAAAATGACCTGCCAACTTATCCAGCATATGTTTCACGAAGCGGATGCCCTTATTAAATCATTTATAATATATATAATATAAGGTTTCACATGTGACTTTTTCTATTTAAAAGCACTACAAAAGATGTAATTTTACCAATTCATGAACTAACAAACATTTTGTTTCATACCATTTACAAATACATCCAGTATTGTAAATCTGAGATTTCATTATGCCAACTAACCAAAACGAAATACCACAGGTGAACTTTAATATACTTGTAAAATATGTAAATACGCTAAATGTTTCAGTAACACTTTATAATAATTACACACTATGAAACATTTATTAAGCATTAGCAAATTGTGAATTCATTATCTGTTAATCATTAACTCTACATTTATAAATGTTAGTAAGCAGTTTATAACTGCACCTAAAAAATTCTGTATTCTTGACTTACAACCACATTTATAATGTGCTTCATACTTGTACTTTCATATTTTGTTATTTATTTGTTTTCCATTACTAAATTAAGTATTGTATTATTTACAAACCAGATATTTAGGAGTAGTTGGTTGTTTTTTTAAGATAATTCAGTTCTGTGAGCTAATCTAAAGTGAGGACTATTTATGCTTTATAAATCCCTTATAAATGACAAGTAAAGGCTCAGTTTAATTCTAAACAGGAAAAAAAACAACATTATTCATTCCTGTTCGTTTGAAGATACACAAATGAAACTGTACTAGAAATGAAAAATAAATCTTTGTAACCTTTTCTAAAATAAAAAGAATGTTTAAATATTGTGTCCTATTATTTTGTTAAAATATTATATTGTTGTTTTATCCAATTGAATGTCATATTTTGACACTCCTGTTATTCAGTAATGTTTCAACTTTACAGTAATTTTACTTTTTAGATAAGATTGCAAAGGTTTATTGTTCATTTATTAATGAGCCTTTATTAGACATTTATAAGAGATTTATAAAGAGATTTATTTAAATATAAATAGCCCTCACTTAAGAGTACAAACTACTCTTAAATACAAATGGTTTGTAAATGATGCAATACTTCATTTAGAAATGAAAAATAAATTATTAACAAAGTATGAAAGTACAATAAAAATGTGGTTGTAAGTCAAGAATAGAGCTATATCTGCAGTTATAAACTGCTTACTAATGCTTATTAATGTAGAGTTAATGCTTAACAAATAATGAATTCACTAGATGCTAATGCTTAGTAAATGACTCATAGTGTGTAGTATTATAAAGTGTTACCAATGTTTTTTGTCACAATCAGTTATTAACAAATAAATGGTTTTTTTTTTCATTAAATTGTCAGTGTATTTTTATAGTCTAAAACAGATATCAAATATTAGATATTTTAGCTACTTCTAAATCTAATTTTGCTGGTTCGTTCTGCTGTGGCGACCCCTGATGTATAAAGGGACTAAGCTGAAGGAAAATTAATGGTTGAAAACAAAATCTAATTTTTCTCACACTATATCACTTAAAAGTGTGGGTAAATCTGTGCCTTTGAAAACACTATTGGTTTGGGTTTAGGAAAGGGGGAGGTGTGGGTCAGCCGATCGATCAGTCAGTCGGTCATTTAGTCAGTCAAACAGTCAGCCAAACAGTCGACAGCAGCCTCTGCTGGATATACGAGAGAACAGCAGGTGTGAATGGCACTCTCATGGATTCGCGAAAATGAAAACTGCAAAATAATGTAGCTCCTTGTAGAGACCATGTTTGATGGTCTCCAGAAATGTATATAGAGGTACGTTTTCAGAATGAGCCTAGGTTGATTTAAGACCAGCCAACCAGCTTTCTGCAGGTTTCTGCAGGTTTTTCAGCAAGAAAGAAAAGTAAAGTTCTGCCTTCTTTGATTTGATTGGCTTTCTCAGTCATGTTGACATTAATGAGAAAAATCTGAATAAGATTAACTTAACTTTTTTGTGATCTTAACAACAAACAGCAATATCAATATCAATAATTACTGCCCCCTTTAATTGTCTGTAGTATTTATGACCCTTTCTCGATGTGATCACTTTCGAGAATACATCATTAAAGACACCAAATCCAAATCAGGAATATTTTAAAGGCAAATATTTAAATGGGATGTTTTAAATGTTTCACATAACTGATTAATTAAATTATGGTAAATACTGAATATTTAAGGGTTAAAATATATACGTATAAGGACTTTTTTTTTTTTTTGTAAATATGAATAGCCTAGCGCACTACAAAAGTGCATTGTCTTTCATTATATAAACATCTTCTTTAAAAGTAAGTCTGAATAAACTGTAAAGTGAGAGCTCTGTCCTCCCATTTCTCATCAGTTTTGTTCAAATGTGCCAATAAAAACTAAAACTGATACCACGCTTGCAGACTCAATTCAATTCATGCTCTACCTGCTTTAAAAATACATTTTATTTATGATATGCCTCAATGAACCGTGCTCCCCTTTTCATAGCTATTACTTTCACGGTTAACACGAGAGTCAAATTCACAAAAATGTGCAATAAAAGAGAAAATGGACATCAAATTGACACTTATTTTATTTTATATACACCCTTCAAAATCTAATACTGTCTGGGTGTAGTTTAAAATAGTTTTGAGAACAGATTAATTAAATTATGCAATACTTACAGTTAAAGTCAGAATTATTGGGCCCCTAAATTATTTGCCCACATGTTTATTTTTTCCCCAATTTCTGTTAAACTGAATGAAGATTTTTTTCAACACATTTCTAATCATAATAGCTTTAATCACTCATATCTAATAGCTGATTTTTTTATCTTCGCCATAATGAAAGTGAATAATATTTGACTAGATATTTTTCAAGACACTTCTATACAGCTTAAAGTGACATTTAAAGGCTTAACCAGGTTAGTTTAACTAGGCAGGTTAGAGTAATTAGGCAAGTTACTGCATGATAATGGTTTGTTCGGTAGACTGTTAAAATATATATATATATATATATATATATATATATATATATATATATATATATATATATATATATATATATATATATATATATATATATATGTATGTATGAAGCTTAAAGGGGCTAATGATTTTGAATTGTTTTATTATTATTAATATTTAAAAAAACTGATTTTATTCTAGCTGAAATAAAACAAATTAAGACTACATAAAATATATGTAAACAAAAGACATTATCAGAAAACTGTTAACAAAAAATATTATCAGACATATTGTGAACATTTCCTTGCTCTGTTAAACATCATTTGGGAAGTATTTAAAAGGGAAAAAAATCAAAGGGAGGCCAATAATTCTGACTTCAACTGTAGTATAAATACAATTATTATACAAAATAAATACTTTGCTTTAATAAGTAGGAAAAAGCAATAATTTTCTACCAACGCCATTATAATTTTAACTGTTCATAGTATAAATTCAAACGTTATGCAGGACGTACATGTACATTTTTTTTTTCTTTAGAATGGTAGTCCTAATGAGGATGATCATATTTGGCATCTAAAAGATTGAAGACCCACAATCGAATGTAATTTGCTAATGTAAAACAGCTTTTGCATAAAGTTTGTAGTGACATTTAACGATGATAATTTATAAAACTATAAGTACATATTTTTTATAAATGTGACATGTTGTTTAAAATGATTTATTAAATTTATATTAATACATTTGTCAAATATAATTATTTAGTTTAAACCAATATGCAATATAAATATTTTATATAGATTGTAAAACAAATCTGTTGCTGTCTAAAATAACTTTATAAGTTATTTTAACTTACATTGAATCAAGTTAGATCTTATCTGATGTAAAATAGTTTAATGTTTATTATTTATTAAGTTAAATTTGCAAAAAATAATTTGTCATGACTTTTATATAATCAATTATTACATTATACATGCAACCTTATTTTTTAATCAGTTTATTGACAGATTCACTTGTTGACATTGTGAATTAATGTATAGATATTGATAGAAAATTTGTGACCTATTTAGATTTTTTTATTTCGTTTTTTCTGATTTAGATTTACAGTTAAAGTCGGAATTATTAGCTCCCCTATTTTTTCCTCAATTTCTGTGTAACAGATAGATTTTTTCGACACATTTCTAAACATAATATTTTTAATAAAATTCAGTAAATAATATTTGACTAGATATTTTTCAAGACACGTCTATAAAGATTAAAGTGACATTTAAAAGCTTAACTGGGTTAATTAGGCTAACTAGGCAGGTTAGGGTAATTAGGAAAGTTTTTGTATAACGATGGTTTGTTCTGTGAACAATCAAAAAAAAATAGCTTAAAGGGGCTAATAATTTTGAACTTAAAATGGCTTTAAAATTTTAAACCTGTGTTTATTCTAGCCAAAATAAAACAAATAAGACTTTCTATAGAAGAAAAAAATATTATAGGAAATACTGTGAAAATTACCTTGCTCTGTTAAACATCATTTGGGAAACATTTAAACATAAAAATAAAAATAATGCAATCGTCGCTTTCAAAACAGACTAAACTGTATTTAGTCTAAAGCATATTTATTCTCAAACAGGACTGACAGCTTTATTCTTTTGCTTGTGAACATATTCTGTGACCAGAATAAAGGTTCAATTCATCAATAATGGAATCATGAATAATGGAGTCTAGAGAAAAAAAGAAAATACATTTTAGGGCAGGCAAAAGCCAGTGATTCTCTCAGTATGAAAGCCAGGACAGAAATGGTGTGGAAAATTCAAACAGCTCATATTATAGCAAAACACACATATTCCTCCAGGCATGAAATTGAACAAGTTATTATATTGCACTGTAGTAGGTTCGTTAAACAGCAGAAATACAGGACAAGACTGCAATAAGGTACAGTAGGGTTATCAAGAAACCTTTTGTTCCATATGCAAAAGAGTCTTGAGAGGTCCTCTGAAAGACTTTACATACTGTAGCTTTATATTTACATTTTAGCTATTAAAACTGACTTGAAGTTTTTGAAGCAATTTGTATAAGACTGACATTGAAGAGTTGATTTAGTGGCACAGCTTTTCAGTGTGACTTTATATAGCTGTTTATTCACATTTCATTATTTTCAGACTATTTTTGTGCAAACACAAACACATTATTACAAAATGATTTCCAAACATGTTTCATCCAATCACTGAATGTATATCTCAGAAAAATATATATGTACGTATATCCTATTTTAGACATCTAATAGACATCCAGACATAGACATCTTGGCTAAAACAAGGCATTTGGGACGACTGTGAAAATCGAATAGCGGTCTAACTACCAAATAAATACTAACTACTAAGTAAATACTCTGTCTTTCTTTCTCTCTCTTTCTTTCTCTCTCTCTCTCTCTCTCTCTCTCTCTCACTCTTTCTCTTTCTTTCTCTTCTGTTAATGAAGGTGGTCATGGTTTAATCCATTTAGTCTCCAAAGTTAATACAATGAGACTACAGACTTCCTACAAACTGCTTTATTCTTCGAGCTCAATACCATGGGTCAGTCTCGCTCTTGAAATTTTACGAGAAAAAAAAACATGGGGTTTGATAAACAAATGTTTTGAATTTCAGAAAATAGTTTGAAAGAAAAGACCAATATAAAGTTTTACGGATCTGTGTTCAAATCTTGGAGCTTTTTAAAATTAGAGCAAAGGACACATTTGGGGCTTAATGAACCACTTTTTCATAATCCATGGTTGCAGAAAAAGATCAGCATGTCAAAGAAAGATATTGACAACTTTGCTTCCACAGAAATAACTAGAGTTGGAAATCTGTTTAATTTTTTAGAAAGAAAGTGGTGTTCAGCACAGGAAATCACTAGAAAAGTTAGAAGTAGATCAGAAAAGAATAGTGGGAAATATTATGAAAAATGTAAAAACTTCTTTCCTCTATCCTTATCAGATTATATATCAGAATCCATGTTAAATAACTTCACGGAAGTCTTTTTTCCAGAAACGCATGGAACGCCATGAATAGAACAGTTTGAAAATAATAATGATGATGATGTAAACTTGCTTCTATCTTTTAAAAATGTAAAAGTCTTCCTTTTTCTATAACAAATAAGCGAGTTTTATATAATATTTGTGGAAAGTTATTCTTTATCAGAAGGTTAAAAGCAAGGAGAGATACAAAATGGAGATCTTTGTTGTCTGAATCTGGAATTAATTCGCCTTCTTGGTGTTTACTATAAAAAAAAACCCTCTTCCAAAAGGTCTGGTGATTTACAATAGCGAATTTTGCACTGTCCTTTGCCAACAAGAGCGTTTTTGTTTAAATGCAATTTTTCAGATTCTTCTTTCTATCCTGTGTGTAAAACTTGATGAAGTTTTTCATGTTTTTTATGTATGTCATAAATTATTGCCACTTTTTAATATGTTTAAGAGGATTTTTAGCAGGTTACTTTTTCCAACTTCCAACTTGCCAGGCAAAATTAGCTATCTGGAAGGCATACAGAGCTGACTTGGAAGATCAGAAAGTTATTGTAATTATTTTGTTTAAAGCTTTTGTAGAATCAAGAATTCGTTTAGAATATGAATATTATCGAATGAACAGTGACGAATTGAGTTTTGAAAAAAAAATGGTGCATTAACAAGGAATTTGTATTTGTGGAAGACAATAATAACTTTTTTTTTTTTTAAATGGAAATAAGATAAAATTTTGGTTTTATGAATGAAATAATAATGAATGAAATTTTTAATTGTATATACTGTAAAAAAAAATTTTTAAAAGTCAAAAGTCTCTCTCTCTCTCTCTCTCTCTCTCTCTCTTTCTCTCCTTCAAATAAACCCAGCACTCTTACTCTAACACTATGTTCTCTGAGCATAAATAAGTTACTTTGTATGACTAGCACTTCTTGTGTTATTGCCTCTTCTTGTTGAATCACTGAATGTCTCTTTAACTGTAAGTCACTTTGAACTAAAGCCTCTGCTAAATGACTAAATGTAAAAGGAAATAGATTAGTTATCAATAGACAAGAATGAATGATCAAACATGGCTATTTTTGGACTATTGTTACGCGACTGTTAGCTTTTCACTGACAACCCAAACTTAGCCTTGTTTTAGCCAAGTAGTTTATGTTTAGATATCTATTTGATGTCTTTTAAACACAAAACTACTTGATGGGACTACTGTGCAAAATTCACTGAAGTAAAGAGCAAATGAACCTCTGTATTTTATGCATGATTTCTGAACCTTAAAATAAAAAGATTCTAAGATAAGATGCTATTTTAAAGAAAAATCTCATCTCAGTTTGTTTACGTTGACAAAAAGTCACTTGTATAGACCGGAATAGTAGCAACAACAGTAGAATGTAACAACAGTAGAATGTAAAACTGAATAAACTACTATATCACAGAAACGGTGATAAATGTTTTAATGTCTGTGTTGCCCACTGAGATAAAAACGCTGCGCTGATATATTTGTTATATTGGCTGCCATCTGCTGCCATCTGCTGCTCATGGTAGTATGTTACAAGACAACCTCATTTGACCTTTAAAATAAGGATGACGACGGGCAAAAAAACTATAAAACACGTGCATCTTTTGTTGATATAATACAGTATTTTCAGTAATGCAAATAAAAATAAAAATGTAAGTTCGTAAAACACCAAACCGCACAAGATTACAATAAGGTAAAGTGGGAAGTGCACAAAAGCTACTATTTCATATGCAAAAGAATCACTTGAGTGGTCACTTGAGTGGTCCTCTGAATATTTTTAATAGAGAATGTATAAACAGAAACCACTGCATAAACAATGTTCACTATTTATGTTACTATTAACATGACATATTTTATAACTATTATATAGTTTTATAAATAATAACTTTTGATTATTTAGCGTTTTTATAACTAAAGTTTAACTTTAGTGCACACTAAAAAAACATGCTTCATGAAAATGTATATAAACCGAGTAATCTATTTTTGAAAAGGAACTCTTCTATTGTGTGGTCATTATTAATTCAGGGGATTAAAGGAATTGGTGTTTTAAAAACCTAAATGCTTATAAGAGGATTGAAAGCTCCAGTGTGCAGTCTATACAGGCTGTCTTTTCCTGCAGGATGACATTTTTTTGCCCATTGTAAAACATTTGGTGTGTTATAATGGAGCAGAAACAGAATTCAAATACAGTAGTTAAACTAGACTGGGAGCTTTGTTTAATTTCATATATTGGCATTAAAATTATACATACACTGCTATTGTACAGCCAAGGCACAAGGATATGGCACTTAACATGCAAAAACAGAAGAGCAAAGAGTGTTTATCATGAAGTAGCACTCATTTATATTAAATGACTGATTCGAATTCAGCATTTTTTCAAGAAAAACAAAAAATAAAAGTGTTTAAAAGTTTAAACCTTTCTTGCCTTTCAGAGTCCCTAATCAAAACCTTTTTGGCACTTTCCCTGTGACAGTGAACAGGCCACTTTTACATACACAAATATTACAATCTCAGCATGCAGGAATGAATGCTGAGTCCAGCTGTGTTGCATTTTAGTACAAAGAGCAATGATTGTCAAAAACATTTTTGAAAAAAGAAGCCTGTTATACTGACATAAAGCATGCAGATGTTACAGTATACTGAAGGCATTCACCTGATATAGACTAACAAACTACACATTACTGAGTATTAAAAATAGAATTGATTTGCAATTGAGTCACAAATCAAGGAGAAAACAATACAAATACCTTGGGAAAATAAAGAAATGCAGCCAAAAAAAAATGTCTGTTCATATTTACAAGTTTATATGTTTTATGCATTCGGGGTTGAAACATCTATATATGAAATGCACATGAGAGTCTAATAGCACATTAAATCTTCAAATTTGTAGTCACAAATTACACTTATAAACAACATAACAAAAAGTGTATACTTTAAAGAAAAGAGATAAAAATGTTTTGTGTGTGTGTGAGAGAGAGAATAATTGTCTTTACCTAGCAGCACAGTACGTGTCCTCATGTTACCATATGAGAGAAAAAGGCTGAACCCCCTTATCTCTTATTAAGGCTCTCTGTAGGTATCATTTATTATTATATATTTTTGTTAATCTTTTTTTTTAATTAACTTGTTTATTGTGACAACATATATGTATAATATAACATGTGTTTGTTTATTATTACTTATATTTTTTATCTATATGAATGTTTTGTGTTGTGTTATTGCTTTGGCAACATTGTAATTTGTTTTACAGTCATGCCAATAAAGCTCTTTGAATTTGAATTTGAGAGAGAGAGAGAGAGAGAGAGAGAGAGAGAGAGAGAGAGAGAGAGAGAGAGAGAGAGAGAGAGTATTCTTCATTTCTCTGACAAAGAATCATATTGAAAGATTCTTTCACAGAAAATCGAAAAAATCATTGGGCTTAATTATTCACTAAATGCACTAAACATTTTAACAAATCCATCTTTAATTACAACCGATTTAAATGTAATTATGATGCTATCCTTGGTTGCATAAGGCCAGCTCTGTAAGATAAAAATAATAACAGCAATAAAAATATTTTTTTAAAGTAATTATTATATACTGTGCTTTGTTTTAACAATTCTTTTAAGTCATTTGAAAAAAGTCTTATTTGTTTGAAAGAGACCCTATCTAAGTGTGAACACCTTAAAAGGCTGTTATTAAATTATGTGGACAAAGCATATTTCTGAGAGATTTGTTTTTTAAAAGTTAAGTGTTTATCACATTTTTAAAAAGAAAACGCTTTTTGTCAGTAAATTGTAGATTTGTGCGTTTGATTAAATTGTGAGGCCTTTTAACACAATGAATGAAGCAGTGTAGGCCTAGAGCGCTGTCCGTGGTGCTGAAGAGCGACTCTCTCGGGGATTATATTTCTCCGGTTACTCTGATGACCGAACACTGTCCGATATTTGCTATTTTACACAGACCAGAAGCAAGTTAGAGTCTGATGGAAATACCATGCCTAAAAATCAGTGCTTGTTTATACTAGATTTTAAGAGTTAATCATTCTGCTTAACTTTGTGTGTTTCCATCTATTTCAATTGTCAAATTTATCAGTTTCAAATGTATTTCTTTTGTATCACTTAAGTGAAATTAGCTTATCATATACTAATTTTAAAAACTGAGAAGGGTTGCCAGTAGCCCTTTTTAGAGTTACAATGAGCGATTTGAAGTGAGAACACTAAACAGACTGAAAAATTTACATTTGAAACACAGCAGGATATTTATTTTCGAGAAAATTTATTATTATTTTATGTAATAGTTTAGATTTGTATATTTACATATTTAGAAATCTCATATCTATCTATGCGCTTTTGATTAGTCTAATTAACATCTGTGTTCTCTTTTTTTCTAGAACTGGGACGTTTGTTCTTGAAGTTTCGAAATGCTAACTTGCAAATCTAAAAACTTAGCATGTGGACGTTTTCTCCTTTCTCTTAACTGTGAGAAAGAGTCGCAAAGGCTAAGAGGGAAAATGTTGCATATCTGACTCTGAGATGTAACTGCTTTTTATCACATTTAAAAAAAGAGTTTAGGGATGTATGTATATATCGCAAATATGAACTCTGAATTGTGAGATTTGAAAGTCACAGTTACCTTTGTGTGCTTTCTGTTCTGTTGCATTAAACGATCCCATACACATCACCTTTTTAAATATATTTTTTCCAAACTCCAAGTGATAGTGTGGTTCCCTTTAAGTAGACTGTCGTAATATTACGTATCTGCTTTCATCTCGATGCTCGTCCTCCCTCAAGCAAGCTGTCAAACAGAGCTCTCGCGCCAGAATCATCATCATTATCATCATCTGCAGCTCCGCCCCGTCGACTCGCGCTCGCGAGCAGCGGAGCACCGCTGTGGTGGAGTCCTTGACGGGGACGAGCACCCGGGTAAACACGACAAAACACCGCTGTTTACATGAAGACAAGCTGATTCTCGCTGGAAGGCTGCAACCAGGTAAATGTCAAATGCTTTGCTTTGCAATATGGCGTGCAAAACATGATGCATCTCTGTAGCGAAGGACTCCTTTTGCATTTCCTGCGTGTAGGACACAACAAGGACTGTAACGCGGCAGATACATTGCTTTTATGGTATTTGGATTTACCAGGCAGACCAGTATGATACATTCTCATCTTAAATCGTGTGTATTTGAAGCATGCGTTGAGACACATAGGCGTTCGATGTTTTGGTGCGCGCGCGCACAGCAGATGTTTCTGGCAGCGAACACGCGTCTGCATCTTGCATTTGTTTTGGTTTCCCGCGTTCATTTCATTCCAATCCAACACTAAGTTTCCATAACTTAAAATCTGCTATTCCTTAACTACAAGATATGCTTTAAGTGTCAATTTAGTTTCAGTACGTCCCGTACTCTGTGAGTCGTGACAGGGAAACTGTAGTTGCACGGCCTAGGGTGCAGCATGACCTTGCATCCCTTTAAGGACTTGCATATTGCAGAGAGAATGTGCTCGAAAGTGGATTTGTGAGGATCTAGAAAGATCATCATCTGTAGTCTTTATCACATTTGAGTAAGGGTACAGAATTGGAAACATATTAAAGCAGCAGATTAAACTGTGTCATTACTGTTATCTTTTTACTCTTTCTCTTTCTGTGGTGCTGCAATAATTATCACCCTCTTCCTTGCACAGGATTGCATTTGTTGCATGTAGACTAGCCACTGAACCTCTTTGCCTCTTGGTTGTGTAGTGTCATTATGCTGTCCCGTCTGTCTGTCTCACCACACACACACACACACACACACACACACACACACAGTAGTCAATCACACTTGTGGAGCTTCTCTCTGGTATAGTGACTGAATGGCTGTCTCTATGGAGACCGGATCTACATCCTCTCAGCATGCAAACAAATCTTACAAACCTCACCACGTTGCTTTCAGCCAAATGTGCTGCAGCTACAAAGAGCACACATATTGTATTTCAGTCTGTAGGGTAAATACAGGTGAAGTGCCACACTTAAGCTCAATCATCTGTCAGTATCTGTCAGCAGTTTTGTTGTCTGGCATTTGAAACGCTTGAGCTCTTTAAAGCAGCATGGACTCAGATTGACAATAGTTTCCTATTGTTCAGCATCTGGAAAAATCATTCTAAAAGTGATTTCTACAGTATTGATTCTTTTTGCTGTTGTTCTTATTTATGTTATTCATCAACATTGAACATGATGAAAGCTCTGTATCATTCACAAATATGTGTGATTTATTTTTAGTGTTGTTTTCGTTAGCTAAAATTATTAAGAAAATGCTCACATTAATGTTAAAACTATTTTTCTCAAATAAAATAAAAATATTACAATAAATACTTTAAAGGAAAAATAGAAATTAAATATGTAACTAATTAAATGATGAACAACAGCAATAAATGGAAAGGCATTTATGCTGAATTAGTAAATTTGCTAGCAGAAATAAAAGCAGCACTGAAATAAAAATGACTATTACTGTTATCAGAATATTACATATCATTTTGACTATTATTATTATTCAAACAATTAAAAAGGAGTCATTTTAAACTAACATTGAACTAGAAAATATCAAAACAATTAACTCAAAAATATTAATAAAAACGAAATAAAGTTAAAAAAATTAAATAAAGTATAGCATACAAATATAGAACAATTAAAATAACAGCCTTATTCAATTATGTCTGAATAAATGTAATTAATTTAGAATGAAACGACATTATGTAGCTGTTCAATTCTTGTTTTTCAAATTAAAAGAATAACAATGACAAAAAATCAGGAAGTGTTTCACTTGAATTAATTCTTTTATTTTATTTTCAGCGTAGTCCCTTTATTATTAAACTAAAGCACCCGGTGCCACGCAAACCCAGGAAGAACATGCAAACTCAGCACAGAAATGCCAACTGACTGAGCCGAGGCTTTAACCAGGGACCTTCTTGCTGGCTACCCACTGCGCTACCGCGTCGCCTTACCTGATTTTACTTTTATTAAATACATTCAAATCATGTTCAATCAGAATTTGCTAAAGTTTACAAATAATTACAAAAACTTGTACGTAGCTTGGATTTAAAGCTAAAAGTTTGTAACCAAAAGAATGAAATAGTATTTTCCCATAAAACACACTTCAATACCGTTTTTATTATTTCACCATGCATTTCATACTATTTGTAATTGCTTCTGCTCTGTTCTATTATTGATTGCTGCTTTTTATAGCTCCTATAAAGCTAATTGTATTGATTACTGAAGTAGTTCTTTGTGACATGACATGCTTCTGTGTTGTTTATTCACTTCAGAGCTCATGTTTTACTGCTCTGCCGCATTCATTCATCCACACTGGATGCTTTGAGCTCCATTCAATCCATTGATAGAGTGATCACTTCTCTTCCAGGACCCTCCAGAAGTCTGATAAATGACCTATCTTCATAAAATTCATTTTAGTCTGCTCCCATATAATGAGGCAAGCCATACAGTATGACAGACTTACTCATGTGGGTGGTACTATACAAGAATAGTTAGTTACAAAAAAAATAAATGGTGACTCTTCGTACAGATCTTTTAATGCAAGACTGTTAAAGGTACACTAAACAGTTGAAAACAGAGTTATTAGCTCCCCTTTTAGCTCCCCTTTGAACTTTTTTCTTTAAAAATATTTCCCAAATGATGTTTAACAGAGCAAGGAAATTTTCATAGTTTGTCTGATAATTTTTTTCTTCCGGAGAAAGTCTTATTTGTTTTATTTTGGCTAGAAAAAAAGCAGTTTTAATTTTTTAAAGCATTTTAAGGTCAATATTATTAGCCTCTTTAGGCTATATATTTTTCTATAGTCTACAGAACAATTACCCTAACCTGCCTAGTTAACCTAATTAACCTAGTTACGCCTTTAAATGTCACTTTAAGCTGTATAAACATGTATTGAAAAATATCTAGTCAAATTTTATTTACTGTCATCATGGCACAGATAAAATAAATCAGTTATTAGATATAAGGTATTAAAACTATTGTTTAGAAATGTGTTGAAAATATTTTCATTCCGTTAAACAGAAACTGGGGGTAAAAATAACCACTAATATTTCTAATAATGCTAATAATTCAGGGGGTTTAATCATTTTGACTTCAATGGTATTTTGCAAAACAATATTGATGTTTGAAAGTACCAAAGCAATCTAACAAGACCTCGCCACTTTTAAATATATCTGCAATCATTTTTAGAAACGTCCCTTTCTGCTAAGTGGCTGCAAGCTTTTTCAAGTTGACACTATGGTCAGAAGTTCTTTTCAAATATTGCCTAGTGGAACTTTAACTTACAGTAGGGTTTTGTTTATACACGTCCATTACCACCCATATCAAGAATAATAATTATAAAGAAAACTGCACTGTAAAACCCGATAAGTTAATTCAAACCATTTAGGGAAACTGATTGCAGCAAACAGTTTAAGTTTTGAAACCAAATGGTTTGTGTACTTTAAATCTCTATATATATTGTCATACACACTAATAATATTTGAGTTTACATAAAAAAACATTAAGATTATGAGTAAACATTTTAAGTTCTGTTATCAGATCTGTAGCAGTTTAGTTAATTGAATGAATTAAGTCCTATCAAATATATAGCAACTTAAATGGTTTGAGAAAACTGATTGCCATAAACGGTTCAAGTTGAATGAACTCAAATGAATAAAGTTTGCCATCTAAATTAGTTCGCCACAATTGGTTTCCTCAAACCATTTGATCTATAACCATTATTTTCTATTGCACAATTGATTATAACTGCATGCTGTTGTTTTGTCAACTGCTGTTTTAAATTCTGAAGCTAAAAAGAATCATTCTGATTCCAACTATATAGTTTCTTTGTGCTGTTATAGCTGTGATGTGATCTGTGAAGTGCCTTGTTATTATCACCAGCGATCTAGCAGCTGCAGATTGCTGAATTAAGCGCAGATCATAACGGACTACAAATCTTCCATACATGGACTACAAGTTCCAGTCATGCACCACACACACTCACACCGGTTCCTGATCCTGACTGATTGCAAACACACAGCCGGAGGATTGTCAAACACTGCTTACATGGACTATTGATACAGCGCACACATACACAAACACATCAGGGCTGAGTCTTCTGTAATGTGAACGGGGATGCTGACAACAGAGTACGATCTGGATCTGTAGTCCATGTAACAGCGGATTTTTAGCAATATGTGTTTTTACCAGCGATTTTTCAGGATTAGATCGCTGATGATCATAACACCCCTATTATGTCATATTTGATATTTTTCAGTGTTTAATATTTTGACATATATGTAATTTTGTTCTATTACCATTTGTTACACTTTTTATTTTGATTTATTTTGATTAATTGTGGACTTCAAATTAAGTTTAATCAGATCAGTATTTCTTCAGTATTGTGCAGCCCTGTATGTGGATCAGCATTTTCTGCTGTGATATAGCTTGAATGTGGCCTGCGAGAGAGAAGAAAAGTGCTGGGTTGTTATAATCGCTCATCTGCAGCTTTGGGCACATCTAAGGCACCAGCAGGCAGAGGTCAGTCAGTGCTGATGACAGCAGGTGCATGACACAGCACATTTCTGCATCACACTGAATTAGAAAGCTGCTTATAATACATTGTTTTGATTCTGCCATATGAAAGTTGTTCATAATCTGAGCAAATAACATGTTAGGGTTGTATTTAAGTATGTAAGGCTTCATTCACACATGAATAGTCAAAGTTATAGTCAAAACGTCATTAGGAATTGTTATGCAATTAATCATCTCAATATACAGTAACAGTAAGATGATGACAGATAGACTGCTAGAGAGATTGAGGTTTCGTGTAAAGTTGAATCAGGACATGCAGGACAGATCCCGCAGCTGCGCTCTACATTATGACTCGCACTGCGTCAGAGGGAGAGAACAGCACACTGTCCCGGTACTGACTCAGCTCTTGTGCATTTTCTGCCCCTCCAAACAAGGTCTCCGTTTCTGTGCTATTCTAAAGCTTGAGTGTGAAACTGTAGTGGTTGATAAATAAATCTTGCTTTTCTGTTCATGGACAAATCTGAAAATATTAGTTCTCAATTTGGGAGATAGTTTCATGATGTTCTCACCCTTTAAATAAATCAATTATTTTATTTGAGTTTTAGATATTGTAGCACTTCAACTAAATGCTACTTCAGAACAGTTTTTGTTTTAGGTCATTTGCCACATAGTGGTGTAATTAGTTTTAGTATTGCTTAATAACAACAATACTGTTCTGTCTTGTTCATTTTTGAAGTGCTTTCGCTTTTTATGCTTATTAACCTTTAGTCATTTTAAACCCTGATTAATTAACAATTACAAGGTATCATGGCCTGCTGTGTTTATTATTCATTTTGTACTCTTCTCTGGGGTCCGCTTACGATCTTAGCAAGATTTTAACATCAAAAGCATCATAGTTTACATGGAATTGGTTATTTTATATTCAGTTTTGATCTCGGAATAGTTGTGGTGGATTCTCGACTTGGAAGTAAACACCTACTAATGTAAACTTCTGAATGCATGTTTCACCAACAAAATGTTTTGAGAATGGTTTTGTTTATCCGCTTGTTAAGTTGACGTTTGAAGTTGGCGTAAAGTATGAAATACTGTTTCCAGGTCCAAGCTGCCTCTCATTTAAATTGGGAAAACATTAGTTTATGACCACTTTTTAGTCATATCACAATAAAGTGAATTTTATGTAAAATCATGTGTACATAACAGCTGCATCACACTCAAAAATACTTTACCAATTTATTAAAACAGTCACTTTCTGGCCATTTGTTATTAGACTTTAAAAAAAGCTCTAAAGAAAAATGAATATTTAAAAACTAATTTGAATAAATCTTAGAGTAAGTTAATATCTTTTCGGTTTCTTTTTTTAACTAACACTCACTGCCTTTTGGCAGCAAGAATCTACTATACAGATTATTGAGCTAATTATTGACTACAAAATTAAATTGCAAATCAAGTCACAATCGCAATATCTGTCAATAAAATTGCAATTTGTTATTTTCCCCCAAATCGCACAACCCTAGCACTTGGACCCGGAGGCCGGTTTCGCATGATATCCCACTTAACAAGCAGATAGTCAAATGACCTCAAAAAGTCAAGGCATGTCTGAGTTTATGATCCCTTTAATCCTCGGAGTTCATCAGTATCATGATAACAATGGAATAGTCTCTTGTATTATTTTTCTCTTCAAATTCTGAAACAACTGTTTATATACAATGTGTGATGTGTCCTTGACTGTCCAAAGCACTTAAAAATTAAATACATGATTGGCTGTCAGCTCCTACTGTACACTTATATATATATAACATTTTATTGCCAATTATGGTTCCATCATGAAGAATCTTCCTTGGAAATGTTTTATTCTAGACAAGGTTATTTACAAAGAAAAATAGTTCTTATGGTAAAATTGTTTTTCACACAGTAAAAATGGTTCTTTTCACTGAAATAAAGTGACTTCTAAAGTGTAAAAGGTTCAGCCCAGGCTCATTGGAAACCACTATCAAAGTACAAAGTGAGCAACCGAGGAAACTGACAAAGTTGTCATTTTGAATTGTACACACCTACTGTACATATACATTTGTAATTATGTTCATATATAGCTGCATACTTCTACATACTTCATAAATATTAAAAGCAATCTGTACATACTTTCATCTATTGTTAATCTCTGTTCATAGCTAATACAACCTGAATATAATGTTCATAGTACATTCATCTGTAAATATTACACATACTTTTTCTATATTTGTACTTTATAACTAATACCTATATCCTGCACTTGCTGCTATTGCACTCCTGGTTAGACCAAAATTACATTACGTTGCCTTGTACTTACAGTATACGTGTGTAATGACAATAAAGTCGAATCTAATCTAATGTCCATTTGGAGATAGATAGGTCAGGTAAATGTATTCGATTAAAAATCATAGACACAATAAGTGTATTTGTGGTATTTATTTGCTGAAAATAGTGATTTATTTGTTGATAATATGGCCCTGCAATTAATTTTAGCATGAAAAGAAACAAAAGTTGTTGGTGTCATCCTGCCTGTAGTGTTTATTTCACCTAGAAACTGCAGTCAAATGTACATTAAGTACATTTTTGCAGATTCAGAAACATTTAGGCTGAGGCACGTATTTGGAATCAGTCTTAAACTGGGATTAAAAGTACTGTTTAGAATGACAATAATAACATGGAGAGTCAGTGCAGTTTTGAAAGATCTTCTCATCGAGTTGCATATTGTGGGTTGCATATTGCCTCTAACACTTAGCTGTGCCAGTTCCTTTTTAATTATTTAGCTCATTAATCCCTCTTCCTCTCATCATGTGTCTCAGGGTCCCCACTACTGCAGAAAACACTGCTTTTGCCCTTCCCTTTCTCCTTTGCTCATTTGCCTGTATCTTTCAAATTTAATAGCTGCATGAGGAAAATGAAAATGCTTTAGGCAGATCTTAATTTCAGTGAGCAGTCTGACTGTGAAAGTTAGCGCTCTGTTATGTCTGTTGTCTGGCTTCACACCAGCGCAGACTCAGAGATCAGCTAGTCCGTGTCAGCACAATGTTAGATATATTACAGCTCCGCAAGCAGTGCTGCATCCAGCTCTGCTGAGTGTGGAGAGGTCAGACAGATTAGAGCAAATGGACAACTTTTAGGCTTGATTGGCCTCACTTAATAAAAATGAGAGTATGTGCAAACATTTAGAGGTTGCCATAACAGGAAAGTTCACCAAAACAAAGTATTATTCGTAAGTTTTTTATGGATTCCTTTATTTCCAGCGTGTAGAAAGTAATTCAGGTTAGAATCAACATGGAGTGTCTGTAAATGATGATATCATTTTTATTTTTGGTTAAAACTTTGAAAGTTTTGTTTTATTGTTGTTGTTTAGAAAGCTGTTATTGACAAAAAATCGTTGCAAATAGCTTATCCTTTGGTCAATTGTACTAATGCTAATGTACAGCATACAATGTAAATACAAAACAACAATTTCACAAACAAAATAACAAAATTAATTCATTTTAAAGCCAAACACTTGTGTATAATTGATCAGAAAAATACACTGGTTAAAAATAATTAGATATATTTAAAATATAAATATATGGTGTAATTTGTTATAGTAAATATGATTTTTGTAACACATTTTAGCATTGTTTCACAATAATAAACTCTTAATTTGTTGCTAATTAATAGTTATGATATAAATATTCGTTCAGATTTGGGATGTTGAATAAGATCATATAGAACAGAGGTTCCAAAGTAGGGCCAAAATAGGTAACCTTTAGTTTGGCTCACCATCCCATCAGAAAAGAGAGGGAGAATGTTGGGAAGTTGGTTGGGTCGAACCCCTTTGACAGAGATCATTATTTTAAATTTAATGTTACTTTTAGGTTCTTTGTTTAACTGAATGTTGTTTCAATTAAATGTTGTAAATACTTTTAAAATGGAAATACAGTCAGTTGACAGATAGAGGGCAATGCACAAAACATCGGCAAGCAAATGAAGCTAAAGGCAGAAGCAGCTCGACTATATTTAGCATTGAACTCTAAGGTGTTATAAATGGGATTGTTTATGTTTTTACTTTAATAGGGTTATTATAAAACGGTAAAAATGATACTGCATCAATAATGAATATGTTTTAAAGCAACATTTTTAGGTTGTTTTTAAATATGAGCAAATAAATTAAAAATTAGGGCGAAGCTGTGGTGCAGTAGGTAGTGCTGTCACCTCACAGCAAGAAGGTCACTGGTTCAAGTCTCGGCTCAGTTGGCGTTTCTGTGTGGAGTTTGCATGTTCTCCCTGTGTTCGCGTGGGTTTCCTCCGGGTGCTCCGGTTTCCTCCACAGTCCAAAGACATGCAGTACAGGTGAATTGGGTAGGCTAAAGACAGTAGGCTAAACTGTCTGTAGTGTATGAGTGTGTGTGTGAATGTGTGTGGATGTTTTCCAGAGATGGGTTGTGGCTGCAAGGGCATCTGCTGTGTAAAAATTTGCTGGATAAGTTGGCAGTTCATTCTGCTGTGGCGACCCCAGATTAATAAAGGGACTAAGCCGACAAGAAAATGAATAAATGAAATTAGAAATTACCCATGGCAAATTTAATGTAATACGGTTTGGTATATTTCACTTGGCCCACAGCCCTCAATCAAGATGGGTTTTTGGCCCTTTGAAAGAAAAAGTTTGGGCATCCCTGATATAGAATATGTACTTACTTACCAAGTACAAATAAACAGCCAATATCCTAATAATAGGCAGGCAATAAGCCTCAGGTAATAGTCAATGTTATGAAAACAATTAATTTAAATCAGAGTATCCGCGGAGTCTTAAAAAGTCTTAAAATGGAAAATGAAAAAAAAAGTAAATTTTAGACATTAAAAAGTCTTCAGTCCACAGAAATATTGTCTTTTAAGTCTTAATTTTGATTTGTTTATGTAAAGCTACTCAATCCATTCAACATATATCCAATTACCAACAATACATCTCATTAAAACTTTCAGCAAAACTCTATTTATAAATGATACTATAACAGTTTGTTGTGCAGACATTTAGTTTAAGTTTTTATTTTTAAAGTGTTTTTTAAGTTGGTATGTATACAACTAGGGTCTGCTTGTTTTGACACATTATTTTAAATATGTGGCTAAGAAAGAGCTAATAAGAATTTTTTGATGGGGAAAGTTAAAACAAATTCTGCTGGACCATTTAAAAAATCCTTAGCATTAAGCCCTAAATCTACATTTTTTTCTTGATGGTCTTAAAAAGATCTTAAAAAGTCTTAAATTTGACTGGGTGAAACCTGCAGAAACTATCTAATACTACTACTACTATCTAATGATCTTTTTGAGTGTGAAACTGAAAACATATTTTTGACTTAGACTTTTATTTTATGTATTTACACCATTACAACAATAAAACAGAAAATTGCCTGTGTTTGTGTGTTTTGTTCAGTCTGGCTGCAGCTGAGCATTTCCTGCTGTGTTGACAGAGAGGAAGAGGAAGAAGACAGATCCAGCTGAAGAAGGAGAAGGAGCGTAGACGACTGCTGACTCCATGTCTTCGCCTTCAAATAAAAGATCTGGTTCTGGATCACGCAAGTAAGTGTTTTGTCTCTCAGTTAATCATCTCTCTAACAGACATTCTTTCAGACTTGCAGCTGTGTTGGTGCTTTGCTGTAATATCTAACCCTTAATATCTACTGCTGTTTAACTTTTAATCACATTTTTTATCTGCTGCAGTTTAATGACCTTTCGAGCTTCAGATGCTTAAATAAACCTCTGTCTCTTTCACTTCCGCTGCTATCATTAACACATCAGCTGTTTAACTGTTTCCATTTCTTTCTTCTTCTATTTGCTGTCAGGTTTTGTTCACCCACAACTTACAGGTTGTATAAAACTGCCAGTTCAAAAGATTTACTTGCACATCTGAATAGGATCGAAAGCACAAATGTACGCTAAAGTCTCATTCATAATTAATAAAATAAAGTACAGATAATGTAACAGTGAAAAATATGGAATATAAAAATTGTTTTATTAAAAATTGTTTAATAAGATAAATAAAATATAATATAAATAAAATATATAAAAAATATAAAGAAATAAAAAAACTGAATTTGTCGGAAAATAAAATATATTTAGTAGGGACTCTTAAGGATATAATTTATCAATAATTAAAACTAAAAAATTGGCTTTATTGCAAAGGTCAATAAAAATGTTCATAAATAAATTATTAGTCAATAAAACCATTAATTTGACCAGGTAATAATTTGTAATTTTGCAGATGTCTTTACTCTCGCTTTTTGATTTTGATAAGGGCACCTAGGTTACCCCTTTTTCAGATTTAATATAAGTGTTTTGCGTCTCCAGAACGTGTCTGTAAAGCTCAAAACACTCATCAGATTTTTCATTATACCTTTTACAAGATTCTATTTTATACATTTTTGCACTAGGGGGCTGTTTTGTCGTACTGCGCCTTTAAGGCTAGTCCTCCCCGCCTACCATTTCTACGTGCCTTTCTGCATGCCTCTCCTCCCTCGCCTACGTCAGACAACAGACAGACTTAAAGGAAGAAGGTCTCACGTAGCGTTTGTGAGAAATACCACAGTAAGAACTTTATCAATGAGTATTTGTAGTGCAGTTACATCATTGAGTCACACACACATTGTCGATACAAAATTCACGTACGCACACACACACATACCCTCACAGACAGACGCGTTTAGCTTTGCACTCTTTTTGCATGCATGCGTTATACAGGTTAATCTCCACTGCTGTATGGATATCTGTTATGTTAATGTAGAAAATAAACCTAATTTATTGTCCACAAACCGGGATTGAAGCGTCTTCTTTTATAATTGTTCTGACACACGGCTGTGCTGATGAAGTAAAGCTGAAGTGAATCGCTGTAATTCATTACACACATGCTCTGTTTTAAAACATTTTAAACATGTAAAACTTACACTTGATCACATTTGATGATGATTGATGATCCTAGGAAACTGAACAGACCTTTTATTCCAGGTTGCTTTGCGCACATCTGGTCTTGTTTATATGATTATACACATGACTACTGAGACATGTTAATAAGCGCAGCTGTCAATCAATTAGGTGGGCAGGGGGACCACACTCCTACGTCAAGTTGCGGTCGGTCTGAAAACCGCTCCAATTGGTCCACCGTTTTTATGTTGGTAAATTGAAAAAAAACAAGGACTGTGTGTGTTTATATCACCCCAATATGATGGTCTGTACACTAGATCTACACATATGTCTGTCCAAACAGCTTGAAAAGTAGATTTTTTACCATAGATGCCCTTAAATATTAATCACAGAAGAAAAAGTATGTTTTATGTAAAAACTTTAATACCGACTGGCTTTCATTAACTATATCATGTCATAGGAATTTGGGTCAATATCTTAATTGGAAATAAATAAATAAAAAAACACTCATTTAACTTAATTTACAACAAAAAGTCATTTTATAATTTAAATAATGATATGTTCATGTAAGTTACATCTAAATACAAAAAAAAAAAAAAGTACTTTTTAACCACTTTTCCACTATCGGGCTGAATGGTTTCTTTGCTTAATTGTTCCATTCCGTGACAAACTGGGCCAGTCAGCAAGGATGCAGTTGTATTTTCCACTGTGGTGTTGAAAATGGAGCTCTCTGGAATGCAATACAAATGCTTCAGTCATTGCCTTGTTAACAGAAGTGTAATGAAAATAACTGGCAGACAGGCAAGAGAGTGACGATGTCGGCATGGCTTTCTTACCGTGCCTAGAATTCTGTGTAAAAAAAAGTCTTGTATCAGGCTCATGTGGAAATAGAACTGGAACTTTTAGGATAGTTATGATTCGTTAAAATCGTGGAAAAACTTAATTTGTGCACATTTCTGGTTGAAGCCACACCCACTGTTCTGTCCGAGTACAGAAAATAAACAAAGGTTGTCATTGCTAGAGATGTAGCAGTGGTGTCCGTGGGAGTTTTTGGTGGTAATGCAGTAGAGCCCAGCTCTGTGCCTCTGTCTCATCTCTCTCCTCAGATTCAACCTGCTGAAGGCCCTGCAGCCTAAGCACCGCTTGCAACAAATGCTGTCATCTCCCACTGCGTCCCCCGTGTGAGACTCTGATTCAGTTCCCTACAGTAGGGCATGACTGTAGTCGACCACACTGCTACACTGGACATCCACACCAGCCCATTAGCCGCTACCACTGATGCCCATGTTGAGGACCAGAGAGGGCAGATCTGTAGTGATGGATCGTTATTAAACAATTTATTCATTTAAAACAAATCTTGTATGTCATTCAGAAATCTTTAATGTAATTCAGGAAAGAGTCATCTCAGAAACCTATACGTTTAATAACTTCTTATAGGTTTTGTACAGAAAATAGAAATGATCAGTTCATCTTTATAATCTTCAGGTTATGAGTTGTTAGTTTCTCACCTGACGGCTCCATATATGCTGGAGCTGTGCAGTCTGAGGTGGAAACAGAAAAGACAAGTTCACCTCCTATGATGATTAGTTCAGGAATTGGTTAAAAATTCAAGATCTTCTTTACAAATAGGTACAAAGTTAATTTATTATTATTTAACTCTTACAGCTACTTGAAACAGTTTAGGTCATACATTGTAGCTTTATTTCTGTTCATTAATTTCTGTCAAGATGCTTCTCTTTCATTATTTCAAATTGTAGCAAGAGTTTGTTGTGGTATGAGTTTGTCAATGTTTTCAACTTTTTCCGGATGACAGAGATGAACTAATCATTCCTCAGTTGTTGATTTTAATATGCCAGCATTTGTGTGTATTGGTGAATTATTTACTAGAGAATTAACCAGAATTAACTGTTCATCTCTATAGATCTGATACCCCTGATCTCTGGTCTTTCACAGAGTCTCAGAGGAAGCGTGAATGAATCGGTTCACATCTGGGAATCTTTTCCATTATAAGCCATTTTGGCTTTGACTGAATTGATTCTTAACGTGATTCAGTCATGATTCTAAAGTGTGTGGCAATGCAATGCATATTTTGAGTTCACCACATTACCCAACTCTGCTTTAATTAGTATATGTATACCTGAACACATGATGGACACACTGGCTGCTTTTCTCTTTCTCCCCTTTTCCTTGCTATCAGTATTGATAGCAGATTCCTCTTTGTTTTGTTTTTCCCCTCTCACTCTTTCTTCAAGCACGTTTTGTTTATTTTGGCTGTTTACTTTGATTATCTCTGCTTTGTTCTCTCACCTTAACCATGACCTTGGCTTGCTTTCATGGTTAGGTAGTTCAGCAAAACTCTTATAGCCCACCAACGGTGGTTCTGGTGGACAGCAGTTTACTGTAGATGATTTGTCATTCCAAGACATTTTTACTTGGATCAGTGAAATCTTATTTTTATTATCATTTTTATTAGTGTGTATTTCTGGTGTCTTGATTATTAAAAGTTTGAATTCACTTTATTTTAGAATTTCTATTTTTTAACTGTCAAATTATTAGTTTTAATTATTGACTTTAAACTTATTTCAGTTAGTTTTTTTTCTTTTACTTCATTTTTTCACCTATATATATATATATATATATATATATATATATATATAATTTTTTTATATCAAAATTGTTTTTTTTTTGCAGTTTTATTTCAGTAACAATTGTTTTATGTTTTTGTTTTTCATTAAACACTGATCTGCATCTTATATTTTGTACTCAGGGTTTATTTCTACAGATTTTAATTTAATTATTTTTTAACTACCAATTTAAAGTATAATTCTTTTGTTTGCATATTGCTTTGATAAGACTGTAAAATCTCTGCTGCAACTATCATTTCTAGGTGGTTGACAGTAGGATTATTTTCAGTGGTCAACGCTTAAACTTAAAATTACCCAAAATTTAATTTTCCCCAAAAAAGAATGTTTCTGGAAGATTAAATAGTCATTATTCTAAGCTTCCCCATGCTCCGGGTATTGTGTAAGTTTATGAACTGGGTAGGCTATGTGAGGTCAGCATATGGCATGAAACAGCATGTTCAGAATGTTTTGGAAAACTATATTCTCTTTCACTTAAATAAAAGATACATTTATTTAAAAATAAAGGAGATTTTGTAACTCTGTCAAGTCATAGTACAGTATTGTCAGAATGTCTCCTATTTTATTAGGGTGGCAAAGTGATCTGATCCCACCAAACCCTGGGCTGTAGTGATTTTTGGAAAACATCAATAATTAAAAGAAGCTTATATGATCATTCTCCCTGTCCTCTCCTCACCTCTGATTTGATTAATCAATCAGTCAGTCTGTCAATTAGAATCTGTCAGTTTTCATTTAGATCATAAATAGGCTTTAGATAAATCCAGGGGAGTTCTTTAAAAGGGCTTAATGTATTATTGTCAGTGTGTGAACAGTAATAAAACTGGAAAAAACCCAACCAACTTTTTAGGTTGTCTGTAAAAATCTTTTTAGTCTGAAAAATCAAAAGACTGTTATGTGTATACATGCTCCTTTGAGCCTCTTTTTGGTTGATTTAAGGAACAAATTATTCAAACAATATTCAAGATACTGCCAAAGCTGTTCCATAACATATCATTCTATCATCCAAAATAATGAATCTATAGTCTTGTATAGCCAGTTTTACATGGCTTTAGTTCACAGTACTGTATGTGTTCACGAATAAGTTGCAGGCTTCAATTCACATAAAATCCACCAGTGCCGCTGAAAACAAAGCATAACAGAATCACACTGTAATAATACCACACTGTAAACCCCAAAAAGTTAAGGTAACTCAAATCATTTGAGGAAACCGATTGCAACAAACCATTTAATTTCAAAAACTAATCCTGAGTTCTGTGAACTTAATCCATTTGAGTAAATGAAGCAATTTGAGCACAGTAAAACCCAATAAATGAAGAGAACTCAAACCAACTGTGTACTGTAAGACCCAATAAGTTAAGGCAACTCAAACCCTTTGAGGAAACTGACTGCTACAAATCATTTGAGTTAAACTAATCTAGGAGTACTGTGAACTTACTCCATTTAAGTTAAAGTAATGAGGTATTTAATGAACTCATAACCTTCAACACTGAGTTCAAAACTCTTTTCAAATGTGTAGAATTAACTTTCAGTCAATATTGAGTTAACTACACTTATTTTATTTGATAAAGTTGACTATTGGATTTTGCAGTGCAAACCCTTCCCTCCCCCCTTTAAATGACATTTCTTCATTTCTAATCAAAGAAATGCCTTCAGGGCAGGTCTATGCAGGTCTTGTTTCTGTCCTGTGAGACAGCGGTTCAAACAAATATGATATGATTCTATCTGTAAAATTCAGCTCCTCATTCCCAAAAACATTCTGCATCAGAGGTGCTGATGGTGATTCCAGTGGTCAGTAATATTCCACAATGTAAAGTGGAAATTGGCATTCAAATTCTCTTTTATTTTAATTTCCAAAAATTATTTCAATGGGATGCAAGTCATGCTAAAGAGAAAAAAAATCAAATCTGCATGTGAAAATTTAATGAAACCTTATTTTTAGGGGGGAGATAGCTATAAATAGAGCATAATGCATGGATGCACAACCCCTGCTTCTACCCAAATCCATCCAATATTGATAAGTACCGTCTATTCAAAGAAACATTCATTTAAATATATATATACAATACAGGTCAAGATGAACTTTAGGTGTGTGCCAATTTGTGTAACGATGCCTTCTTGTTTGTGGGTCAGTTTTGACTATTGCAGGTTTATAGAGCTAGACTACACACCCATGGAGTCAGGCATTATGGTCTCTATGAGACAGAGCAGAGGATTTCTGACACCAAAGTCCCCGGAACGCCACTGTCGGTCAGCCCTCCATCATCCCTCTCTTTTTCATCACTTCTGTCTCTTTTGACTATCTCCTTTCATTTCTTTACTTCTCTTTGTTATCTGTGTCAGCATGGATTAAAACCACAGCACGATTTCCCTATAAAATCGAATGTTTTGATTTTATTGAGGGTTTAAAGTTTGAATTGCGTTTGTGTATCGTGGTGAAATGTGGATATTTGATCTCATGAGATGGCACTGCTGTTAGTTTCTGCTTCTTCAGCTGCCAGTTTATCATAACTGAGTCATGACACATATTTATCATGATCTCACACATAATACAAGTGATTGTGTTACTTTGCACTTTCTTGCCATTTTTAGTGTTTGTGTCACATTTAAATCTAAAAAAGGTTTTGTGTCCCCCTTTTTGACCAGTTGACAATGTATAGAGGCATGTTAGTCTTTTTTTGTACAGTTGGTGTGCATGTTTGTTTTTGTCTTTCATGTATTATTACGTTTGTGTTTGTTCATGTAAGTGTTTGTCTGTCTATTCTGTTTGTACTGCATCCTGTGTAGGGCTGCACGATTAATCAAAGTCGATTTCATGCACATCTTGTCAGTAAAGCCAGTTCTGTAATCAGCTGTAAATCTGTCTCAGCTACTTCCCGATGGAGCAGTGTTTACTACACAGAGCCATAGTTCACTGACAAGCTACGCCTAAATAATGTGGACCATTTAATTGGCATGAATCTGAAATCGAAGATGATTATTCCATGATTTGACAAACTGCAGCATTTGCAGTTTCCACACCCTCTGGCCTACAGAGATTTAATACTAATTACAGAGCCGTGCTTCCCTTACAAGATGTGCATGACAATCACTGCTTTTTCTAAATTATACTCGATTTCATTTCGATGTATCATGCAGCCCTAATCCTGTGTCCTACTAAGTGGCTTTGAAGGTGACGCTGTGAAATTGTGATTTTTGTTATGGAACAGACGGAGTCCAGCACCTGTCAGTAACCGTGATCCCTATGGAAATGCCTCTCTCAGCAGCAGTAGCAATTCAGGGTCATGCAAGGGCAGTGATGGAAGCCCAACCCATAGGTGAGACACAACTTGTCTAGTGATGTCACTTTTTTATGCATCTATTTAAATATTATGTTTTTTTCTTCTATATACCAATTTTTTGTCTATGTCAGGCGTCACATAAAATACACCTCCTGCAATGATAACCATGGCATTCGACCTCCTCCTCCTGAGCAATACCTCACCCCACTGCAACAGAAAGAGGTGTGCATCAGGCACCTGAGAGCACGGCTTAAAGAGACCATCGAAAGACTGCAGGACAGGTGAGGCATCCATCGAAATCACCGTAAGGGTCCATGCAGGATTTAATTAGTCTGATGAAATTGGTTTTAGATTTTTTAACAGCTAAAGCAAGTAGCGGTTAATTAAAGGGGCTACTTTATTTCTATGCAAATGTTCACTTGGTTTATTTTCATGTCCATGTAAAAAAATGTAAAAACAGATTTGCCTATTAAATTGCTTCACAGTGAATACTACCATTAAACTGCAGTCTCGTTTATTTCTCTCATCAGCACAGGCTATTTATTACGTCTAAACTGTTTATTTAATGGCAGCCTCCATTTGTCTAATGGCAAGGATCACATAAGCATAAATGTATTTTCAAAGCTTCTGTGTGTAATGCTCCAAAGAGAGATATTGTTGAACATTCCTATTCATCAAACAATCCAGCCATTGTTTGGCTGGATAATGATTTGCTCATTGCAAGTCTGGGCAAACATCTGTTTAGCCGTATTGGTTCAGCATTAAAATAGCATTAAATGGTGTCAGTGGTAAACATTAAATGATGTTCAGTGAAGAAACTTTCACCATGCTTTCCAAACAAACACTGACAGCTTGTTATATGTGTTAAGGGGCTGTCCCACTGGAGGAATGTTTTCATTATTCCTACTGGTGGAATACCCACTTTTTGTTATGTTCACACTGCAAGAACTGGGATATATGTGTTTAAAACACTGACACTATTACAAGACATACAGCTAATGTTAGGGGCATTAACCTGCCTTTGTTTTTGCAGTTGTTTTCTTTTTTCATCCTCAATCACATGTAGAACTATATGTTTCAATTGTAATTTTTTTCCTCCATTTTAATATTTTAGTTTGTTAAATTATACTTCAAGATTTCATAATTAGGGAGAGGGGAGTTTGAGCTCAGGTAGGTCTTGAGAACTCCACTGCTTGTGAACGTGTTAGGAATAGCTGAGAGATATAGCAGGCTAAGAGTTTGTCCTATGATGCCACTTTGGATTAGTCAATTTACTTATAATGAATGAAATCGGGGAACCCAGGGAAAACCCTCATGAGCACTGGGAGAACATGCAAACTCCGCACAGAAACTCTAACTGGCCCAGTGGAGTTCTTAATGTTAGGCAACAGTGCTAACCAATGGGCTGCTGTGCTACCCAATCAGGGGAACGGCGAGAAGTAGGAGTGAAAGGGGAAATTCTTCAGTGAAAAAACTCTGGTTATTTATGGTGAGTTAGTATTCATCTGATTGGCGCAATATGTGAAGCTGATGCGGGACTAGCCGTGGTCAATCATAAGCATGTGATCCTCTCGAAATTAGTTCATAAATAAACTGATATTCTCAATGCCAAAAAAACAAAGAGCACTGTCCTTCCTTCAGTTGTTCATTTTTTGTTCATCCTCCAGTTTGTCATTTTGAATGCTCTGCTTGATGTAGCTGTCTGCTGGCATACATCACTTCTGAATTCCTGGGATAGGACAAAAAATGTTTAAATCTTTTTTTCCTTGCTTGCTTTTCTCTTTTGACACCTGTTTTTCTGTCCTTTACTTCCTCCTTCCTTAGGGACTCTGAGATCGATGAGTTGCGTACTCAGCTGACTCGTATGCAAGAGGACTGGATTGAAGAGGAATGCCACCGTGTGGAGGCCCAGCTGGCTCTGAAGGAGGCCCGCAGGGAGATTCACCAGCTTAAAGAAGTTGTTGATGTTGTCAAATCCAGTCTGGGAGATACTGACACAGGGGTGCAGAAGGGCTTCCAAGATATAAACCTACAGAACCACAAACTGGAGTCTTTATTGCAAAGCATGGAGTTGGCTCAGATCGGCACTACCAAAACAGGAGAAGCCCTAGCAGGTGGAGGATTGGTGGGGGCAGGGCTGGAGGTCAGCGAGGGCCTGGCGGGGTCTTCCGAAGGCTCCCCAGCTCGCTCGCTTACCCGCAGCTCTACCTACACCAAGTTGAGTGATCAAGGTGGCCCGGAACGTGAGAGTAACGAAAACGGGTGTGACATTCCATGTTTGTCAGGCGAGGGCACGCAAGACAGCGGGTTTGTTTGCTGTGGAGAGAGTGGGAGAGGAGCCAGCAAGGCAGATTTGCTCCTGGAGGCTGCATTTCTGTCTCAAGAGACAGCCTCGCTGCTCAATGCGTACTCCCGCCTGCCGCATTCCTCCACCTATGAAGGACTGTGCAGCAGTGAGCCGAGAGTTGTGCCACTCCGCTGCAGTAGTATCGGGGCGGGGGCCAGTGTTAGTTTAAGCCATCCCTGTCTGTCACATCATCACTTATATCTTCACCACCTTCGTGAGCAAGGCATTCAAACTGAATATGACCATGCCCCAGCTTCTGCTCCTGCCCATGGTCCTAGTACATCATTTAACTCTGATCTAGACACTATTGCCGAGCGCACGTTCCGCTCTCAGGCCTGCAGTCCAACCTCCACATGGATGTCTGATGAAGGAGATGATCTGGAGTCAGCAGCCACAGAATCAGCTATTACAGCAACAGTTGCTACAACTTCTGTTGTTGCAGACTTTTCCACCAAGTCCGCACCAGTAGCAATGGGGAATTGGATGCCAACTGCATCTGATTCCAAAGGAGCTGCAACTTTTCCATTGATGCCTATTGATTCCCCTGACAAGGAGACTAGTTTTTCAGAGCCCCTTACAGACTTGCCAATCAGCACAACAGCTTTGACCACAGAGACCATTGGATCACCAGTAACCAACTCAACTGTTCAACCACAACCTATAACAGACCCTTTGCCAAACCCTGGCACATCCCCTTGCTCTATGCAGCCTTTGGTGGGGACAGAGGAGGACTCCCTTCCTCAGACCACTCAGCCTCACAGTGTATTAACAGAGACTGTGGTTCCAGGGGATAATGTGATAAATATAGGCGCAGATGATGAAGATGAGGGGGATGAAGGTGCAACGAACACAGATTCCAAATCATCTGGCTGTGGTTTACCAGTCAAGAACTACTGGAGTCGGCACTTCCTAGTGGATTTGCTTGCAGTGGTCGTGCCAGTGGTTCCCACCGTGGCATGGTTCTGTCGGGGTCCACATCGTGATGGTCAGCCAATTTACCATATTGGTTCTCTTTTGCGTGGTTGCTGCACCGTGGCCCTCCATTCACTTCGTCGAGGAGGTGGCCTTCGCCACTACCCTGCAGGAGGAGGTGGTCCAGGGGGAATGAATATATGAGACATTCTCTTTCTTGCAAAGCCCTAAAACCAGTGACATCACTGTTCCTCTGTCAGATGTGCTATTAGAGTCTGGGTAAAACATGCAAAATATTGTTTGAAGCAGGGATTGTGTCTGAGCACAGGCCCTTAAAGATGTAGTTCTCTTTGGTCTATGTTCAAGAGGAGCTAAGAATAAGAAAGGAGAAACATTAGCATGTATTTACACCAAGATTAAGGCTCCATGTGAGCTTTCACCTTTCTTCACATTTGTTCACTTAAGAGGTGAGATTAAGAGTTCTCAGTGATGGATGTGATGTGGATGGTTGCACTGATATTGCTGAATGAGTGACACTCAAACATCCCCTTTAACATGATTGCATTACCCTTATTTTGAGTGACGAGACGCAATAAGTGATAGGATGAATCTGTCTATTTGAGTGTCCGTCCCAACTTCACGTGGAGGATGTGTGTGCTGAGTGTGTATTGGTTTATCTGAGAGAGTGTTTGTGTTATTTGTGTAATGTACAGTGCAGCCAAAGTATCTGGATTACTAATGGCCATCATTGTTGTTGCTGTGAGTGCAGTAGTTAGCTGTCCCATTATTCATGCCTGTGTGGCACAGAGCAGCCATCATTTCCCCTTAAGGAGCCGGGCAAGCGCCTGCAGAGCTATTTATATGCTTTGAATATACCACTAGTGTCCTAGATAAGTGCTGTCACAAAATGAAACGTAGTCCATCTGGAGTCTTTTAGAAGATGTACTCATTATTTTAGGCTCAGTTCATTGGCAATATTTGATGGTTTTGAAATGCTGTACAAGTTGAATGCTGAAATATGTATCTAAAGTATATATTATAATAGGATAGTACTAACATTATGAAGGATTCAGCATTTATACAATGATCAGGGTTGAATGACTTTTATAGGGTAATCATAGAAGCTTTTTCACCAGAAAATAATTCGATTTTGTTTCACTGTGTGACCATTAAATATTGTCACGTTAGCCAAATGTTTTTGGATAAAGGCTAAGCTTTAATACGGTCACGTTCACTACACTGGGTTAGATAATTACAAATTACAAGAAGTATAATTACAAACTATAATTGTGTAATTACCCACTTATAATTTTACCTGTTATTATCTATACATAATGTCAAATCTGACCTTAATTTAGCTTTACTCCATGCTAAACAAATCATTGGTATGCTAAAATTCTAATTAACTATTTTATTTTTGAAATGTAGTATATAGTTCACAATATGTGAAGAGTTCAAATGCAAAACCCTCTAAGTGTTATCTGAAATTTTCCTCTAAAATGAGTATTTTTCATGCATTTGTCCTATTCGATTGGCCACACACTTTAAATTATTCATCCTTATGTTGGGTCCAATTTGCACCCTGCAGCGATTGAGAAAGTAAATTTACTTTACAGTCCCAACTCTTGATCAGTCCAGCCGATTTGAATGTTATCACTTGATTGAATGAGCATTAACAGTAGTTATCAGCTGATAGATATGGGCCAGTAGGGGCCTTCTGCGACTACTGGTAGGCTTAGAAGGCTGTTATTATCCACCCGCATGGTTAATCAGCTATAGATCGCATACAGCTGTGGCCTGAAGTTAACAAGAGTTATTTATATTATTTTTTACATGTCCCATTAGTTGTATTAACTTCTACCCCTACATCAACCATCACAGTAATGTAAAAACAGATCTGGATCTGGAGTCTTCTCTGGTAGTATAGCTGATTAACCACAAGAATTATTTATATTATTTATTAATTCCCTTATTAATTGTATTGTATTACCGTCTACCCCCTACCCCAACCGTCACAGTAATGTAAAGATCTGGATCTGGAGTCTTCTCTGTTAGTATAACTGATTGACCATGTGGATGGATGATAACAGCCCTCTTGCGCCTACCAGCAGGCACAGAAAGCCCTCACCGGCCATATCTATCAGCTGATAACCACTGTTATTGGCCATTCAATCAAATAATAACATTCAAAGCCGGTGATTAGTTTGCTATTGGGATTTTTGCAATAGTCAATGGCCATGGTGAATTTTCACAAATTGGTGGATGTGTTCTTTTATAATGATAACATGGCAGCCATGACCATGTCACAAAAGAGTATCGACATCTATGAAGACATCTCTGCCAGTAATTTTCTCATTTCCCCTTTGCTAAAAAAAAAAAATAGAAGAACCAGCTTTCAACCTGCTCCATATTAGTTTTTCTTTGAAAGTGAAGTTTCATACACATAATTACTGAGCATGTACGTTTAAATATTATTAATTCAAAGATCTTTTGAAACTGTCTGTCTGTGATTACCCACTTTTATTACCATTTAAAAATCCTCTACATCTGGCTTAGCCCAAATATTTGAAGTTTAACAATTTTAGTTTCCAGCTTTTTCCAATCATTTGGCCAAGACTGTATGTCCCCCGAGATGTTCATGTTGACCTTTTATTTGACTGACACTTGGTAATGGATGACATTTACTGTCAATTGCACTATAATTCACTTTATAAGCAATTACTTGAAGTATATTTGATTGTGTGATTCTGTCTGTCCAAAGGCCAGTGCATACATGTGCATTTGTGGTTCAGGGTTATTTCAAAGAACCATTAATCAAAGTTTGCATTCAATTGTTGAAAACAATGTACCAGATAATCAGCCAGGCGAACACCAACTGTCGTTATTTGTGTCTCACATATTGTCTTATCTTCTGTTCCTCCAAAACCATGAATAGCCGCTGCCTTTCAGTCTACCTCCTCCCTCTGATGTTGTGTACAGTACATGTAGTGCAATATTCGTTGTAAAGTTCTCTTTGAAATAATTTGCTGCTTTCTGTAGTGCCGATTTTGTGGCGTCTGCAGGGTGTTTGATATTTATTCTTTGAACTGCTGACAATCTTAAGTTGTGCTTCATGTGGTGGCAAGCGTGCACAGATGTGTTTGTTTTGTAGTTTAGTCCCTGCACCTTTCACCTCCATTCCAACTTAGCACTTATAAAAGAACCTCACAGTTGTTAATAAGACTGTATGTATTTGTTTTGTTTTTTTAATATCGACTTGTGTTTGTTGAACTATGAATGTGATTATGAGAGGTTAAATGAGATTGTTTCTCCAGGTATAGTAGGCTCCCCCCAAACTGCTATCGTCTGTTTTGTCAAAGATATGTACAGAATAACTATTACATTAGTTATTCGGCCAGGTAAATGTTTTACGTTGATATAAAGCTTTGTATAACTGACCTGTAAGGCCTTGATAAGGTTTTCTGGAATTTTTGAAGCCATATTACGAGCAGAGATGTGTATGTTGGCCCTATATGCTGGTAAATTTGAGTAATAATATTTCTGTTATGTTACATGTTTGTTTTATGGAAATGTAAACAGCGTTCAGCACTCTTAGGAGAGAGAGAGAGGAGCTGTGTGTGATTTAATGTGAAAATCCATGACTCTATAAATGAATTGTCTGTCTGCATTTTGGTGGTAACTAATAAGAATGAAATATAGTTTGTTTTTAAGTTTGAGATACTCCATTATAGGGAACGTTTACCTCAAAATCCATATTGACTTGTTGTTTACTCTCCCTCATGTGGTTCTAAACCATTTGGAGACTTTTTTTCTGTTAAATGAAAAAGAAGATATTTTGAAGAATGTTGGAAACTGATAGCATTTGACACTAGGAAAAATATACTATAGTAGTCAATGGTTACTTTTTTTCCATGCTCAAATAACTTTTGGTGATTGTTCAAACTACTTATTTTAAATGAGTTTCAACAACCTAATTCTTAAGGTTTTTGGGATAACTCAACTTTTTTATGTTCAATCCACTTCAATTTGTAATAATGATTGTTAACTCGACGAAGGAAGGAACTGCGTGAAACTTTTCTGCATTTTTTCCAGCGCAATATTCTTCAAAATGTTTTGTTTTGTGTTCATCAGAAGACAACCTGCATCAGTTTTAAACTTGATTCCTGGAGGGCCACAGTTTTGCAGTTTTGCTCCTATCCTAATCAAACACAGCTGATCTAACTAATCAAGGTGTTCAAGTCTACTTGAGAAAGTCACTTAAGCAGGTGTGAGTTAGAGGAGGTTGGAGCTAAACTGTGCAGAGCCGCGGCGCTTCAGGAATTGAGTTTAAGATCATTGCCTTTAGAGGTTCATAATAAGTTGATGGTGAATCAACTGTGACTATTTCAGTTTTGGGTGAACTATCCCTTTAAGAATTCTAATAAGTCAGTGCACAGAGAATCTGTTCATTTTCATTTGTTTATTTTGTTTTAAAATTGTGGCTAATAGTGACAGCTTGGCACAACTGGCACGACCTTTTGTTTAGAATGTGGTTTTGTAACCTTAAAATATCTTCAGCTTTTAGGTCAGACATCCTGTCATTACTCAATCACCCTCATGTTGATTCAGACCAAATAAGACTTTTTGTTCCTCGTCTGAACATGAAGATAATCAAATGTGAATTCTAATCAAATCTTCAGATTTCCGCCCCTCTACTGACAGTTCATGTTCGCACAAAACCTCTAAATGCTTCAAAGCATTTACAAAGAGATCAACGAATAAATCAATGTGGATCAAGTGGTTTAATCCAAGTCCTCAGAAGAGAGACTGATTCAATTTAGAGGTTTAATCCCATGTAAACACTGAACAGAGAACCATACTTGCTTGATTGCATTGCCGCTAGTCACGCAATGAGTCTCATACAGTACATCAAGCAAGCATGATTGAGCCTCTGTGTCTGAATGTGAGTATGTTTGATGAACCATGCTTGGTTACACTTGATATTAAATGGCCTTAACTACTGTGTACTTGCATTATAAAATAAATAAAATGTACTTACTGTCTTCATTATGTATTAGTTGATGTGGGATATGGGTCGAGATAGGGACAGGTTTGGTGGTATAGGTAGGTTTAAGAGTGAGTTAAGGTGTAAGAGAGATGGTTAACAGTGTAATTTAAAATGTAATTACATCCAGGTGTTTAATTAATCAAAAGAACGAATATGTTTTACAAAATAACAAATTGTAACAAATTATTAATTTTCATGCAAGTACACATTAGTTAAGGCCATATAACCCTTGTGTAATGTTCAAATTTACTACCCTTTTGTTATGTTATTTTTGCATAAATCTGTTAATTAACCTCAGTTCTGATCAAAAATACTAAATTGTTTTGAAAATTACTGGATTTTAACCCCTTGATTACTAAATTCATAAATGATGTCACTTATTTGGTGAAAAAACACACAAAATGACACATTTTCAATATAAAAAGTAATTGTGGGTTGGGTTTTTTAAACCTTTTCATTACAGTAACAACATTGGCTTTGATGCATTGTTAGATTTTCATTTTTTCTCTCTAATTTACTGTTGGTTGTTGCTGTTTTTTGGTCGTGACTGTTATTGCCCCATTGACTTCCATTATAACCACATTTAATGGAGTAAATAAAAACAAAGACTGTATTTAGGCACCATGTAGTTCTAAGAGCTGAGATGCATATTTAGATTTTCTCAGACACTTCAAGGTAAGTGTGTAATGGTCAGTCTTACATACACACATTTAATTTGCTGTTATTCCATATAAAATCCAGAAACTAAGCTTTTTCGCACAGGTCTATCTAAAGGGTTAATGGTGCCAACTGATGATCAACAGCAAAAATGACCAATTTTACATCTTCCCAACAGGGAAAACCACCTACAATCAAAAATGCCTGATTATATGGTGTCATGGCTTGCAATAAAAAAATAAAAAAAACAATGTGGTTATATTGGAAGTGAATGGAGCAAAAACAGCCACCAACAGTAAATTAGGGAGAAAAAAAAGAAAACTATTCAAAAACAATGCATCAAAGGCAATGTTGTTTCACATGGCTAAGAAAAAAAGAAAAAGTTCAGTTTCTTTACAATGTAAAGATGTCATTTTAAGTGTTTTTTTCACCAAATCAGTGACATCATTTATGAATTTGGCAATTGAAGAGTTCAAATCTTGTAACTTATAAAAACATTTAGTAGTTTTGATCAGGACTGACCTGGATTAACAGATTTATTCAAACAATCTAGAAAAAAAAAAAAATATATATATATATATATATATATATATATATATATATATATATATATATATATATATATATATATATATATATAAATATATATATATAATCTTTACTGCATCAGATTAAATTTCCCCAAAGTGTATTGAGTTTTTTCATTCAAAGCATTTTCTCAAAATACGTCAAAATAAGATGTCACCAAAAATCATTCTGCTAAATGAAATACAGAAAAAGTAATGGCCAAATGAAGACTCTAAATCACTCCAGAGTGGATGAAAACATCCCCAACAGCATGTAAGAGTTAATATAAAGTCACTTATTGTTTTATGTTATAAAAAAATCATGTGCCTTCAGAAGACTTTGTTTTAAACCACTTATTTATTACCCATGTTATTTTTGGATCCCTTTATTTATGGGTGTTTTGAAGCATCAAAGTTTTGTAAGAAATGACATTTAATAGAGGAACAAGAATAATTTAGATTGTATTAAAAATATATTTGTCTTTCTTCCAAATTTTTGCAATGATATAAGGCAAAGTAAATTACACAAATAAAATAACTTAATAACTCACTCCTGCAATAAACAGATGTTTAAAATGTTAGGTTATTGTTGTACATCATCAACACCTTTTGTTCTGTAAGTTGACTCCTAAAGAATGAATACTGAAATGTTTGGAAAGCTGACTTACACCAGTAGTTCAGTATCTGTTAAGCAGGATTTTATAAGTGTGCCTAGAATATTAGATCTTACAGAGCTACCTTTGAGTTTGTTTGTTTGTTTGCTTGTTTTTCTAATTGGTAATTCCAATGATGTTTACATTCTTCATCTGGCTATTCAATTGTGTCTATTGTCTAAACTAACAGTATAAGATCAATCAGAAAAATGGAAACAATCCTGTAAGCCCAGCAATGTTTCAAAGTGTCTCAATATTTTTTGTGTAGAATAATATTTTAATGGTGATATGAGTATGTATAAACATCACTGCAACACATGGCTGTTATACCTTCATCACTCTGTAAAAGATCTATATTAAACAGCATGGTGAACAAAGCCTTTCTTGCTACTTTGGATGACTTTCAGTCATTTGTTTTAAATCGTTTTTTTTTTTTTTAAAGATTACCGTTGACTACATTCCAATGGTATCACCAGGATGATTTATTTTTGTAATAATTTCAGTCTTCAGGTTACATTCGTATATAAATTTTAGAGACACTAACATTTACAGGATAATGATAGAATATTATGAAAGATTAAACATCTATAAAAACATTATGAATCAATAAGAAATGAGTTGTTGTATTATAAATTCTGGCCCAGGATCCTTTCTGGCAGAGTACAGCTGTCTTGGCATATACAAGTTAAAAATATGAATAAAAAAAACAAAAACAAAGTGTTTGTGCATAGTGGGAGGAATAGAGAAGTTAGAAGTGTTGAAGCCTTTCAGAAAGGAAGCTCAGATTCATTTTTTAGCCCCCTGCCTCCCAGCTAAAGTAAAAATAATCAGATAATAATGCTAATATTTCAAGAGTGGCGATGGATTATTATTGTATAACATGTAATATGACAGTAATTAAACAATGGCACGATGACATGGAAGGACAGAATCAAGAACTAGAAGGCAGAATGATAACGGCCAACAGGTGAAATAGAAAAAGGCAGTTTTTTTTCCATGTTCTAAATGAATGTGATTGAGAAGGTCTTATCCAATCAGTGATAGGCTAGCCCTGTGCTGAAGGCTCCAGTGGGAAGGCTAGAGATTGTAGGCATTGTGGAAAGGGGGTTTTTGCATGGTCTCCTGTGTTCAGACCTCAGGCACAGAGTGATCCATTGAGGACTTCAGCAGGCCGCCTGACATCCTGAAACACAAAGATGAGTCATGATCAGGAAAATCTGATTCCATAGTAACTCATATGGTGGACTTTTTAAGTGGAAAAACTGAACGCGGCGACGCAGTGGCGCAGTAGGTAGTGCTGTCGCCCGACAGCAAGAAGGTTGCTGGTTCGAGTCTCGGCTAGGTCAGTTGGTGTTTCTGTGTGGAGTTTGCATGTTCTCCCTGCGTTCGCTTGGGTTTCCTTTGGGTGCTCCGATTTCCCCCACAATCCAAAGACATGCGGTACAGGTGAATTAGGCAGGCTAAAATGTCCATAGTGTACGAGTGTGAATGAGTTAGTGATGGGAAGTTCAGATCATTTTACTGACTCGGATCTTTGAGTCATCTTTTTTTGAGTCATTTCGTTCATTTGGTTCAATTTGCCAAAATATTATTAAAATGTTACAAATTGCTTCCAAACACATCTACAAATAGGCCAAAATATTGATCACACGAAAAATGAGTCATAAATAGAATACTATGAGAAGGAGAAAATAATAATTCAATGTTTACCTGCTCTTTTGTCTATGAAGGTATTTTTGTCTCTTAGCTCAGCTTACCTCTTCATGTCTTCAAATGTCAGTGGTTCGTTCACATTACACTGACAGTCACATATAATCTTAACCAATGTACACAGTTTGAGCCGATAAGAGCCATGATTAGTTCCCCTTTTGAGTCTTCTGGTTCTTGAGTCATTCGTTCATCACGTGACAGAATGACTCAGACCCGATAGAGGACTCAAGAGATAAACGGTTCAATTCTTTTTCCGGCTCCGAACGCATATGATTGGCTTTTGAGGAACGAATTACTCCGACTTGATAGAGAACTCGAGAGGTGAACGGATCAATTCTTTTTCCAGCTCTAAATGCATATGATTGGCCCATAATGAACGAATGACTCCGACCAGATAGAGGACTCGACAGATGAACGGATCAATCATTTTTCCGGCTCTAAACGCATATGATTGGCTTCTCGAAAGACTTGAAATGAACGATACCACCTGCACAAATGTGCGCATGCGCGGTTGAACGAATCACTCCCTGAGAGGATTCGCAGTTCTCGAGTCAAGATTCGTTCAAAATTAACAAATCGTTCATGAACGACCCATCACTAGAACGAGTGTGTGTGGATGTTTCCCAGAGATGGGTTGCGGCTGGAAGGGCATCCGAAATGAAAACATAAAATGAAAATAGCCCCCACCATAAAGGCATGGAGGCATTGGTTTTGATGTAGAAAATTATAATTTTTGGAACATTACTATCCTTTAATTTTGTTCATATGTAGAGATATTTGTGGATTGCTGTACATCCTGTGTGTATTAAGCACTGTGAAAGCGTTTTGGACCTGCATAGGCACATAACTAACGTGCTCTGTGTGGACTTTAGACCAGCAATCAGTTGGCCAACAGCGTGGTCAATTTCAGTTTTTCAAAATAGCAACACGCCAACAATGCGCCTTAACACACCTCCATTTTAGACCGGCACATCCATGAGTTCACAAAGTGGTTCAAATGGATTTAGTATTAAAACAACATGGCCTTAAACCTGAAAATTAGGGTTGCGCTAGTCTGAAAATAGCAACAAATCTAAGTACTGTGCAGGGTGTATGATTCAGTACAGTCTTATAATGGCTGCTATGGTCATTCTAATGGTTCTACAATTCTGGTAGTATTGTGATAGTGTATTAATACATTTTAAGAAGTCATTTATTCTTATTAAATACAGATGATATGTATGATTTTGTGTAATGGTTTGTTTTGGCTACAATCCCATTTAAAATAGATTGTACAGTATTAAATATCAATGTTAATATTAGGGGAAAACAGCAAATAAAGAAAACTGTCCAAAAAAACATCTTTTTTTAAATAGCTACAAAATATTTATTGTTTCATTTATATCAAATAGTATAAGATCATTTGGGTATATATTTAAAAATACTTACTTCTTGATCATGTGTTCAAAGATGAATTTAGGCATGATGGTGATGGTCATGGCAGTAGGAGATGTGGTCAAGATGTCCTTAATCTGAGTGTCCTATGGACAGAAAACAACACAATATTACACCACTCAATTAATTAACTCAATTAATTAACAGTTTGAGGTAGTAAATATTTAAACATTTTATAAGTAGGCATGATTACATGCATTCATTAATTAATTACAAAAAAAGAAATTGTGCAGATTGTTTGCGTTCATTGTGTCGTGTTGTTCATTATGTTCAAAACACTATGCCCCTTACTGCGTGCAGGCTCGGTCCCTCACATACTGACTGGATTGTAAAGCACTGGACTTTTGTCTAGATGAGCCCCTCTCACCTTGAGTCCAATGACGTTCTGGCCGTTGATCTCACAGATGTAATGTTCGGTGAGCAGGCCGTTACGAGCAGCAGAACCGTCCTTCACTAGAGATGTGATGCGCCCAGATTTGAAGATAAAGCCCACATGGCCAGAGCTATCCTTGTGCATGGTGATTGTGCGCTGGAATGGTCTAGAAAACAAAGAGATATCTTTTAAATGTGCGTTGACTAGCATCATCTCATCATCAATTAATATGCTGCACTCCCTATATGATTTTTTATAAAATTATGACATATACAGTCAGTAAGGCCATAAAGTCATGACTCTGGCCATCATAAATGTTACGACCCTATTCTTTGTAGTAAGTTTACTGCTTTTAGGTGTCAGTGTGAATGATTTTTTATTATATAAATTATTAAAAATTATTTTCTGTGTTAATCTGCCACTACTCCACACATGCTGATTTAACTTAATTTTAGACATGGGGCGATAACCGTTTTCACAGTATACCGTGGTTTGAAAAAGTCAAGGATTTAAATCTTTCAAAATTTTCTGCTGTACCATTCCTAAGGTACGTGTAAGGTTTTTTTTATTTAAGTTTTTTTTTAATTAATTTTTTCGTTTGTTTGTTTTTTAGGACAACAGTATCTCCAGCAAAAAATATATAAAACAAGCCATTTAAATTGCAAAGAAATCAGTGTTTTTGCAACGAATGAGGACAGCAGAAGTCAATCATTTATTTTAATTATTAAGCCAGACATGTTTCTTGCTACAAAATATGTTATTAAAATGTTTCTCAAACTAAAATATATTGTATTCAAAGGAGATTTTGTTTTTGTTTTTTTACCTAGACATTTAAGAAGAACATATTTTAGAGCAGTAAACAATACCGATGTATACATGATACTTTTATCCTAGGTTATCATACCGTCAGAAACTTATACCGGCCCATGCCTACTTGAACATTTTAAGAAATGTCCTTATATGTTGAAGTAAACTAACGTTATAACAAATAACCACTAGAGGTCAACAGAGCTCTACACAAATACACCCGTCATGTTGAACCTGTCCAATACACTCATTGAGGTAAAATTTTGAATATCTTATTACTGCATTTCTTTAATTATAACAATGTAAGGTTCATTAGTATTGTAAATGCTACTCATTCCAGCTTTACAATCAAAATATTCTGTCATGATTTCCTAAAAACATTTTTTAGAATTTATTTTTGAAAAACATTTGTTTTACAAATGCTTCTTAGGCGTAAACAAAAATAATTACTGGAGTAATGAAGCTTAAAATCTGATTTTTTTTTATTCAAATACTTATATACAAATTATATCAAATTACAATATGTATATACAATTTATAATGAAACTGAAAACACTAAATTACAATATTAGCATTTTATTCCAATGTTAATCAAATGATGACTTCAATGAAATGAATGAAAATAAGAGTCCAGAATAAGTGATCATTTTAGCTTTTTAATTACATTTAATTTGAATATGTTGGTATCTGCATCAAATTACAACCACAAATGATTTTATTTATAGAATGCATATGTAAATGTGTCCACTTTTAAGTTTTAAATATGAATGGCAAAACAAAACACCCTGCCGTACATATTAAAATATGCAGTATAATAGACTAAGTTCTTATAATAGCTTTTATTTTATATCAAATTATTTTAAAACGGCTTAAATTCAGTGTTTTAAATGATAGTGGCAAAGTACAAACATTTAAAATGACAATGAATCAGTATTTTGGGGCTACTCTGTGATCATTAAATAGAATATTTTTATTCAGGTGTCTAATCAAAAAATGCCTGACAAACTGCTTGACTCTCTTTTATCATTTAAAGCTATATTACACTTAACCAGATTGAGTCTCGAGAATATGGGACTGACCTCAAAGAAAAAAAGCAGTGTATTTGCACTACAGTCAGAAAGGACTGACCTGTCTCGAACGATGAGCTCGATGCGCTGTTCTGCTGCTGCCTTCAGAGCTTTATGGGCCTTATCTGAATTCCAGCCAGCAACGTTCTGCCCGTTAATCTGCAGAACCTGATCTCCAAAACGCAGACCAGCCAGTGCCGCTGGAGAGTTGGCTTGCACCAGCTGCACAAACACTCCCTACACCAACAGGAAATGACACGCATGAAAGATAACCATATCACCTGCTGCTGATGATGACAACAATGAAGCATACAGTATGCTGACAATGAGAGTGATGGGGGTAATAATGATGCACCAATCTCTGATTTATTTCATACAGTTCCTCGGAAATTGAAAATCTATAACCATTGACTGCCACGGTAGAAAAAAAAAATTCTATGGAAGCGACCAGCAACCAGCATTTTTCAAAATACTTCTGTGTTTAAAAGAAAAAAGAAACTCAAATTGAGTTTGAATAAATGAAGGGTGGGTAAATGATGACAGAATGTTTATTTTGGGTAACCTTTACCTTCAAGATAAAATCAACAGATGTATACGTATATGTATAAGTACATTAAATATAGAAGTTCGCTCTAGCATTAGATAGAAATTTTCACAGATACAATAAACTGATATCCTGTACATTTTTTTTTACACTTTTCTAAAACAAATTTAATTAAGTACAAATAAAAAAGGCTAATCCCAATTTCGGGGGGAGGGGTGGATGCATCTCTGAATAATAATAATAATATTAATAAAGAGCTGAATTTACTTACATTATCGATATCTCTGAGACGTAGGCCGACCTTTCCCTCCTGGTCTTTGCAGAGAATGACCTCTCGTAGGCCCGGGCGAATCTCTGCCCTCCTGATGCCCATGTCTGCTCCAGTCACGGGACGCACCATGCCACCCACTGAGCTTGGCACTGCCACTTGCTGCCCGGAGAGAGATTAATATTTTTATTAATATACGTGTTAGCATTAGTTACATATCAGGAAAAGATACTTCTCTAAAACTACAACCTTGGCCCATGGTCATTTTGTTTATTTACTTTAGATTTTGAATTAACGCTTTAATTAAAAATTACTAGATGGGGTAACCTTACTATGTTAGACTTTACAGTAAGAGTTCATTGTTTAATCTTATTTAGCTCAATTCTGTTATGTTTTGATCGAAATACAGATCGATTGATCAATGAATAAAAATTTACAATGACACAAAACTCATTTCTTATAATAAAAGAGATTTTCAAACTTTTTATAGGTCAAGCAATCTAAAAAAAAAAAAATTGTTTCCTGACAAATATTACGTTTATATTACAACCGTTTCTTTCTAAACGGTCTTGTGACACTTGTGACAAGTGATTATTCACAGGAATAATCTGCAGTACATCTATCAAAAAACTGCATAGATATAATGAACTTTAATAATATTTTATCATGATGAACTTGTGTTAACTATTGATAATAAAAATAACACATTTAATTACAGATCAAATTATATATTAAACAAAAAATATATATCTTGATTTCATCTAATAATCAAAGAAATAAAGTAAGAAATAACATCAAACCAATTACAAAAATATCTATTAGTTGTATAGACTATCATTATTTAAGTTGTAGAAGTACATGTCATTACATTTTGCATAATGCATTTAAAATATACACTAGTTAAAAATTAACAACAGTACTGTCATAAATATCAATACCAATACATACTGCTGTTAATATCATTATGGACGCCTAATCCATTGACTAATGCTAATAAATCAGTTACCAAATAAACAATCATGATAACATCTCTTTTTTCATTAAAAAAATAAATAAATAAAAAAATCAAAACAAGATATTCTCAATAGAAAGTGCTAACTGTTCATAACAACACTCAAAAAATAACAACACTCAAAAAATGTCTTTCTGCTTGTTTAAACTACTTATATAAAATGAGTTGAATCAACATAATTCTTAAGGTTTTTTTAGGGACACCTTAAGGTCCTGTGAAGAGCTTTGAAATATGCATTGTTTTCAGTGTTTGACCTATTCTGAAGCAATCACAATGAGAGTGTGGGACATTGTGTAGCTCCTCCCCTTTTTTAAAAGCGGTCAGTATTGTTTTGTTTTATGACAGCTCTGCCAGTGAGAGGGGTTGAGCTCAAGTACATCAAATGAAAAGCAAATGAGAAGCATTTTTGAATGGGCGGGGCATGTCAAGTACTAGAGAGCATTTGATTGGTTATGATGTGATAAGAAGATGTAATGTGAGGTGACGTGAATAAAACCATTGATCCATTTGGGCGGAAGTGACGAAAAATACAAGCTTTACATGTTTATATGAGTTTGATATATTCTAAATGTGAATTTTGTCTCTGTTTTGGGGCTTAATAGCTTATAGATATCCTAAAAAATAATAATACTGACACTAACATCTAAAAAACTTTATTTTAAATCTTTTCCATCCACATAAGGTTGTAAAATGATGAAGTTAACTTCATTGATTTGTGTTAGGAAAATGTAAAGGGTTTGTGTGGAACCCAGCATTATACATATAGTATATGGTTTTGATTTTTACCCACTGTAATAACAGAAATTATTGACAATTTTAAGACATTAATTATTAATTAAGAGACATGCATGTCTAATGATGACTAAGAGCTACTAATTGAGGCTTATTTGTATTTGTGACTCCTGTAAAGAGTCCTAAAACAAAAAAAAAAAACAAAAAAAAAAAAAACAGAGAGACTCTGCTCTAATGTTTAGCACCTTGAACACTGAGCATCTTTAAGACGTTCTCAGAAAGCAGCCTACATTAGCAACACTCCAACACAGACCTTATGGTGCATGAGTCACTCCTGAGCTCTGCTTCCAGTAATGATGCTGAGAAGAATTATGGGTTATGCTAAGACACCCTGTGGCTAACTTGAACTATTCAGAGAAAAATCACACACAAAAAAATCCCAAATGGACAGATGCTAACACACATACACAACCACCGCCTCCTCTTTTCCAAAGGCTTACACAATTACTCTTGGCTGCTTAAACAAGGAAAATACTGTATAAATGCAGTGACGGTAAAAACAAACTGAACCAAGGAAGACTAACAGCACTGTAAGGACCGCATGAGAGACTATAAATGTCATTGTTTGCATATATTTAACATTTTTTTCAGTGGTAATTCTTTGGAACAAGGAAGAGAAATCTAACCTCACAAACTGAACTCTATAAACAAAGCTGTGCGTTTAATGACAATCAAGCCTTTGTGCTTCATAAACACACATTTATCCAGTGCTAATGCTACAGACGAGCAGTACAGTGGTGCAGTGTGTAGCACTGTCACATCACAGCAAGAAGGTCGCTGATTTGAGCCCCGGACTGAGTCAGTTGGTATTTCAGTGGGGAGTTTGCATGCTCTCCCAGTGTTCGCATGGGTTTCCTCTAGGTGGTCCTGTTTCCCTTACAGTGCAAAGACATGCAGTATAGGTGAATTGGGTAAGCTAAACTCTCTGTAGTGCATATGTGTATATCCTGGACCTCCAGGTTGGGGATTGAGCGTTGAGCTAATAAAAATTAGATACTATGAAACACCAAAATGGTGCGGCTAAATATCAACTTTGATATAAATGGGAGTAAGTACTGTGAGGGCGTACTCACACTATGTACAGTTCCCTTGAACCGGGCCAAAGCACGCTTGTCTCCCCCGACGGCCCGCACTCACATTACATTCAGGCCTGGGCACGCTTGCGACATCGATAATGCGTTGTTCAGTAGGGAATCGCTCTCACTCAGCACAGTGGAGATTTTTTTACTGTTAGTCGCTTAGTCATTTAGTCGTTTGATATGCAGTCAAATATTTCGCTGAACACATCAGCCACTTTTGACGCTCATACAAAATCATAAAGTCCTCTTGCTGCAGGAATTAGGAGGATTGCTGTAGGTGCAGTTGTCATGCAATGAGGGGTTTGCCTCTTTGATAATCTACGGCAGTTTGCGTTCATTAAGCAGTAAGAATGATTAATAAAGCCATATGATACAGTCCCGTAAAAGTCACGTCTTGTCTCGTCTTCAGTTTCGGGCTTAGATGCATTTTGCACTCACACAATACAGGGCTCTAAATGAACCTTTTTGCTTGGTAGCACCAGTGCTACTAACTTAAAAAATGTAGGCGCATCAGCCAAAAGTCAGTCGCACCCACCAATTATAAGCACCGTTACTACAAATTTATACAAACATATTTATTGCATTTGAAATCAACAGTAATCAAACTAACAAGCAAAAAAATATATATGCAAGCGTGAGGAAAATATGTCTCAACAAAATCCCGTTATCACAAGAAAATACAGTTTTATAACATAACTGAGTGACCAAAAGATAGACAAAACGCTTACCGGCACTGCACGTACTGCTTGACATGAATGAGTCTGTTAACGGTATAACTGCTGTTCTCACGGGTGCTGTCTGATATTGCACTGATGTTTTTAACATTTATTGTACCTTATTATATGCATATGTTGTGTTAATAGCAATAAAGGTCTATTCATGAGTTGCGATATTAGTTTACTCAGTGCAAGCCTGTTTGCGATGGTCTTTGTCACAGGTGTCAAACTCAGTTCCAAAAGCTGCACAGTTTACACTAAAATGGTTCCTGCACAGTTTACACCAAAATGGCACCATTCTGCAAAGTTTAGTTCCAACCCTAATTAAACACACCTGATCAAACTAATTGAGTCCTTCAGGCTTGTTTGAAACCTACAGGTAAGCGTGTTGGAGCAGGGTTGGAACTAAATTGTGCAGGGCTTCGGCCCTCCAGGAATTGAGTTTGACACCCCTGGTCTATGTGGCGTTCAATTTGACATATAGCTGCCACTTGCACGGCGGACAGCATCTGCCGATTATATGAAGGATTAAACTGAAGCTTGCGTGCTAGATGTGGCAAACAGTTACCTGAAAATTCCATCCCACAGACTTTTCATAGCGGACTTGAAGCCAACGGAAGTCTTTTATCCACTCTTCGAAAAGTGTAGATCAGGGATTAACATTCAGCACATGATCTTAGTAAGATGTGTCATTATTTGTAACTTTAGATGCCATGGTTTCTAAAACAAAATCTGTCAATGTTACCTTTATTTTCATCTTCAGCGCTTTACAATTTTTCGCGGTAACAGCTCTCTCTGTCATCCCAAGCCAGAAGGCATTGACTGAGTGATTGACAGCTGATATTTCAGTGCTAGAGCAGTGGTGGGCTAATAAGAAGAGCGCGAAGGCGGGGCAAGCATAACGGACTCCTACGGACTTTGTTTACTGCAGCAAGTTGACAACTGTTTAAAACCATTCCTGAACGCTGCGTTTCGCGTTTCAAGAGCAAAGATGCATTCTGTGTGAATGTCTCCCAAATCCGCGCATGTGCAGTAAAAACTGGTCACACTCAACAATTTTATGCACTCGCACAAATGCTCCCAAATATATTTTGAGGTCGCATAGATAAAATTTTGGGCGCATATGCGACCAAAATGGTCACAATTTTGAGCCCTGCTATAAGCGTACTGAGCCAAAACCCAAGTGAGCCGCGCTCTGACACATCTCTTCCAACCAGGCCAGGGCCGGCCTATCAAACATGAATGAATGCCGAACATGAATGAATGCCTGAGCATTCGTACTTCTCAAACAATCTGGGAAAGGGCCTGGGCACAGTTCGGATAACATAGAGTGAGTAGGTCCTTAGTAATGCTACAGAAGCATGCATGAACTTACAGTAGCCACTGGGACCAGTGCAAGGTTTCTCTGGACCTCATCGCTGTTCAGACTGAGTCCCATGTAGTCTCCCAGCTCCTCCAGATTGGGGTATAGAGCTAAAGAAAAAAAAAGGAGAAAGCATGATGGTGTTATATATATATTTATTTATAAAATTATAAATAAATAAATATATATATATATATATATATATATATATATATATATATATATATATATATATATATATATATATATATATAATTTCTTTTTTTAAAAGCGACATATACTTTGTGTAATATTTACAACAGATACTTTTACTCCACTTGCACTACATTTTTAGTCAAGTAATAGTACTTTAACTTAAGTATGATTTTTCTGTACGCTTTCCACCCCTGATGATTAGCTATCAACCTTTTCTAAAGGAGATCAAAAAATGAAAATTTATTCACCCTCTAATTGTTTTTTTTTTTTTTTGCTTCTGTTTTTTTAAGAAAATATTTTGAAGAATGTGGAAATTTGAAGCCATTGACCTCAATAGTAAGAATAAATGTACTTTGGAAGTCAACGGCTACCAAGTTACAACATTCTTTAAAATATCTTCTTTTGTGTTCAACAAAGGAGAGAAATTCAAATGATTTAAATTGCAACCAGTGAAAGGTAAGTAAACAGTGAGAGAATTGGGTAAAGTATTCTTTTTTCATATTTGGACATTTTTGTTTACTTTTTGTTTTAAAATCAGAGGTTTTCTTTTAAATCAGAGTGTTTTGTGACAACATTGAGCAACTGCAAAAGCAGAACAGAAAGGAAAAAAAATAGAAAACGGGAAAGAACAGCAAGTTCAAGTGCCGACACTCAATCGTCCTACAGTCGCTGGTTTTAGATTCTGGCCATGAATGTTTCCATCTAGTAATTATTTCCTGGGTTGAGTCATGGTTACAGTGTTCGCCCCTCTTCCTGCTGCTTTTCATTGCACTAAGATTGAAAAATGTCTGCCTTTGAAACGCGCTCCAACACAAAAACACATTAGCCAGCCATTATGCTCACATAATCTAACATTTATAAAAATAAATTCATATCCATAGAAATCCTATTAAAGGGATAGTTCATTCATATCTGAAAATTCTGTCATGATTTAAGCACCCTTGTTCCAAAACAAAAGATATTTTGAAAAAAGCTAGAAACCTGTAACCTGATTTCTATAGTATTTGTTTTTCCTATCATGAATGGTTACAGGTCTTCAGCTTTCTTCAAAACACCTACTAGAATGTTCTACAGAATAAAGAAACTCATAAAGGTTTTGGAGTAAGTTAAGGGTGTTGAATGCGGACTGAAATAATAGCTGCTGGAAACATTTCAGGTTCCACTTTATTTTAAGGTTTGACTCTGGCTAATAATAAACAATTATCTACAACTTTTGCCACAAAAAAAAAAAAAAAATCCTCATTTGCTGCTTATTAATAGTTATTAAGCTAGTAGCTGGGTTTACATTTATGGTAGGATTAGGGATGTAGAGCACAATCATGCAGGATATGTACTTTATAAGCACTAATAAACAGACAGTGTCTTAATAATAGGCAGGTAATAAGCCACTAGATGAATGGTTTCCAAAGTGGGGGTTGTCGCGGGACAATGTCAAGGGGTCGCTTGGTGATTTACAAAAGTCAAATAAATTTAACTATTGGAATTACCCTATTTTACCTATAACCCACAGAAGATAAAAATAGTAGTTACTAGTTACATGAAGAACAACAATATGCAAATGAAAAGCCATCAGCCTTTTAATTTTTTTTTCATTGGATTGGTGTTTTAACGTTATTAACAACACAGCAATAGTGTCAGATGCAGCAAAATAATTTCATGGCACCAGATAAACTTTGACACCTTTATGCCAATCAAATTCATTAAAAATAAATACAGCCACAACTAAACATTGACAATGATCTCTGATTGGTGGTCTCCAAAATTAAACCAAGAGTAGACTTGTGCTGTAAACATTGTGTCCACCAGTCTCTTTAGCTCATGTTAGTATTAAATTAATCAATAAATGACTATAAAAATGATATAGTTGTTAGACTGTTGTACTTTTTTGTGTTGTCAATATGCTTGTGTTTATATAAGCCTATTGTTGTGTGCGCAACATTTGTATATTTTTAACCACCTACAAGGAATTTGAGGGTTGCAAGTCACTGCCATTATTATTTTGTGGGTCACAGGCTAAAATGTTTGGGAACCCCTGCCCTAGATAATAGTAAGAATTGATACTTATACTAAAGTATAAAACATATAAAAAATATGACCTATAGGATCAAGCTAAACATTCACCATTACTGAGACAACCCGAGAATGTTTAAACAGCCACTTTAAAAAATTCTTGTTTTTTTTCTTAATTTTTAAGCATCGTTATGTAATAATCTGGCAGTGTGCTGAGAGGCCTCACTTAGGAGACACAATGACAGAACAGATAAGACAAGTCCAAAAAAAAAGTAGGGAAGGCTGTTGTTGCCCTTTGATTGAATAGCTCCCAGATTCCCTTAGGCAGTGGTTCTCAAACTGTGGTACATGTACTACAAGTGGTACGCAGGCTTCCTTCTAGTGGTACGTGGAGAAATCACTGAATAATTCAAGTAAAAAAATGAACACACTTTCAACCCTTTTGATGTGTACGATAACATCGATGTGATCAGGAAATTGATTTTAATAGGCTAAACAAATAGGTGTCAAAACGCGGTGTTTAGTGATTATTCATATTAACCCTCATTTGTGTAATAAACATACGAGTTGATGATCAACAGAAACGTGAAAGAGAAACCATTAAAGAGACGGTGTGATGTTCCTGCTGCTGCCTGTTTTTATCATTAATCAAACAAAACGAGAAAACCCCTCACTGCTCTTGACTGAAGGACTTTTGTTACAGTTAAGATGCTTAAAGCAGTTTGTTTCATATTTTATTTTATTGTATTTCTCTTTCCTTTGCAGGGTGGAAAATAACTGTATAGATACAATTTAAGTCAGAATTATTAGCCCTCCTAAATATTAGCAACCCTTTTCCTGCCCAATTTCTGTTTAATGGAAATAATTATTTTTTACTTATTTCTGAACATTATAGTTTTGATAACTCCTTTCTAATTAGTGATTTCTTTTATCTTTGCTATGATGAAAGTAAATAATATTTGACTAGATATTTTTCAAAATACAAGCATTCAGATTAAACTGCAATTCAAAGGCTTAATTAGAGTAATTAGGCAAGTCATTGTATAACAGTAGTTTCTTCTGCAGACAATCAAAAGATATATATATATATATATTAACATATATTAATAATATTGACCTTAAAATGGGTTTCAAAATATTTAAACCTGCTTTTATTCTAGCTAAAATAAAACAAATAATCGTAGAAGAAAAATATTATAGGAAATACTGTTAAAATTCCTTGCTCTGTTAAACATCATTTGGGAATTTTTGTTTTTTTTTATTTCTCAGGAGCGCTAATAGTTTTGACTTCAACTGATAATCGGTTTAAATAATCGTGATTACAATTATGACCTAAATAATTGTGATTATGATTTTTCCCAAAATCAAGCAGCCCTAATGTTTGTTATGTATTCTATCATTTGAGGTTGTTTTCCTCCCCATACTTGTAACAGTTGTTGGGGGCGTATCTCATATGTTTATATCCCAATGTTGACATGTATAGTTTAATCACTTGCTTCTCTGAAACACATAGCCTAATCTAACGAGCAGTAAGCAGATCTAATATCTGATTCATTTATTCATTTTCTTGTCGGCTTAGTCCCTTTATTAATCCGAGGTCGCCACAGCAGAATGAACTGTCAACTTATACAGCACGTTTTTACGCAGCAGATGCCCTTCCAGCCGCAACCCACCCCTGGGAAACATCCACACACTCATTCACACACACACACACACACTCATACACTACAGACAATTTAGCCTACCCAATTCACCTGTACTGCATGTCTTTGGACTGTGGGAAAAACCAGACCACCTGGAGGAAACCCACGTGAATGCAGGGAGAACTTACAAACTCCTAATTTCTAATTTAAATATGTAAATCCAATTCATATATTTAAAATACAAGTTAACATTTAGATTCAAAGATATACAAATAAGTCATAACTACATGCAACATATTTCAAAATTTATCAGACAGAGTTATATATGAATGACAATATGACGTTATAACCTATATTTATGAGGTCCAAGAAACATTAGCAGGTTTTTATGAATAGGCTACTTTATGAAAATACTTTACATTTAAGTACAGCAGTTTTCTTTAAATTTTTTAGGAACAACGCCATTTTTAATTAACTTTTAAAATCACATTGTAATTTAAACATTGACGTTTTATTTATCTTATTTTAGTTGTAAGTGTGTTACTGTTCAAACTATTTATTATTTAAAGTGGCTGACAATAATAAGTATTCATAATAATAAGAATAATCTGCCGTGTTTGTGAACTGTGCAGTGCTGTAGCCGCATAATTAGGCCTACTATGTATTTCAATATCTGTCATTATGGTTGTACTTGGAGAGACTACTTTTTCTGAGGTGGTACTTGGGGAAAAAAGTTTGAGAAACACTGCCCTAAGGCATGTCTTCATTTCCTGTTTGATAATCACACAAAACATTGGCAAGCCTTTGATCTGTATAAAAACAGCTCTCACTCTGCTCTCCAGAAATGAAAGGGAGAATGGCATGATAAGGAGAGGGAAGAAAGACGAGAGTAAGAGGCTTTGAAGGTAGACAGATAGGCAGGGCCGCAGGACTCACTTGAGCTTGGCATCCCCTGTGTGGCAGGCTGTGGCTGGTAAGCACCCTGAGTGATGGCTGGAGTGCTGGAAGTGGCATTAGCAAACTGGGATTGTGCCTAGAAGAGCAAATCACATGTTAACATCCACTATAATCTAATAACGGTTGTTTTAAAGGGCCATAATCAGGCTACATCAGCATAATACCAGGTATCTAAAAATTGATCTTTCTGCACTAAATTAAAAACAGTGGGCAGAAGTTGAAGATTAATCTTCCTTTGAATTATTTTTCAAGCATAAGTGATGTTTAACAGAGCTAGGACAGCATTTCTTATTATATTTATCTTTCTGGAGAAAGTTTTCATTTCTTTTAGTTGGGTTAAAATTAAATATACATATTTTAAAATGTAAAAACTGCTAAGGTCAATATTATCAGTCTCAAAAAAGTTGGCTACAAAACAAAAGTCACTTGTTCAGTGAATTGGCTAATTAATCTAACTTGCCTCATTAAATTAATTAACCTAATTAAGTCTTTATATTGCAAAACTGCTAGTAAAATAGTACACAGACTTTAAGGCAAAGACAAAATTAGTTATTAAAAGTTATATGATTAAAAATGTTGAAAAAAGTGTTCTCTGTTAAACAACTTGAGAAATATTTGAAAATAATTCATTTTACAGGAGGGCTAACATTTTTGTCTTCAACTGTACACGTCTGGAAAATTGAACTGAAAACGTCTCATTTTAAAATTGCTGTATATTTGATAATATTTGTGTTGATATTAGACTTCTTAATTTCAATAAATGTAATATCAAAATTTATTTTAGAAAATTCATACATTAACAACGTAGTTTCACTTGTATTACTAAGTTTTGTTACGATGCGATGATCCGTTAAATTGCTAATACAGTAGTAGTGAGCTACACACTTTAAGATATTCTTCTTTTGGTGTTTTATTTGACGTTTGTCAGGAAAACTGACAAAAAAAAAATAAGTAAAAATCTCTAAGCCTTCCTCCACACACTTTTTAATGAATGTAATACTCAGATAAAACTATCACACTTTATGTTTTAAAAAATGGACAGATTATTCTAATTGTTATTGTAATTCAGTTCAACAGAATACATTTTCTTATAAAATCCAAATAACTATCATTACAGGACAAACAGGAACAATGAGCTCAGAATCTCCTGTCAATACAGCAACAGAAAATACTGTATTTTGTATTTTACTCTTTTAATAAATAAGCACAAAAAGGCAATACACAGAATTGCAAAATGCAAAAGAGCTGATTATGGAATATACGTGGACACTGCATCCTAGAATCATTTGATTTTAGTTTATTCAATGTTATTGAATCAATCTTATCTGTAGGACCAAAAAAGATAGAGAATTTAAAGTTGTTTTGAAATCTGTATTTGCTCAGACCCTTACATGCTTATTCACAATCTTTTATTTTTTGCTTTGCGTACTTAAAATAACAAATCATATAAATGTTAAACATCTGAAGCTATAATAAAGTTGCTACCATTACTAACTGAAAACTATAAAGCCTAAAATTGAAATACAAATGAAAACTAGATAAAAATTTAATTCTGTTTAGAACAAGAAAAACAACAATGTACAGAACATGACTAAAAAAATAAGCTAAAACCATTTTTCTACAATTATATTTTAATAAAACAATGCTGCTTACCCTAATGACCTTGTCCACTTTAAGGTCCTCTAGCGATGGGTACAACGACATCCTAGAAAAAAACACACACAATTGTCACAGCATGAACATGAGGGAAAACAAAGCAGCATCCAGCTATGTGTGCTAAATCATCATTTTATATGGAGCCATGGAGTTTGTTTTTTCTGCTGACTAGAAACAACATGACTCCAGTGGGAACTGAAACCTATACTAATTAGACGGGATGGATGAGAGTATATTAGGAGCAATCTAAGAAAGAATTATGTTTTGATCAGGATCAGAAAAACAGAGTTCATCAGGCTTCTCCATCATGACACACACTTTCAAGAATGTGAATCTCTGGAAATCAAACACACAGACAGACGGTTGTGTCACTGGTCTCCAGGCATTAGCTATAAAGTGGTGTTGCTTTCACATTGAGAAACGATCCGCCTGGGAGTCCATCTGTGTCTTCTGCACAGTCATCCTCGTTGATGTAACAAAAACATGTCGATAATCCTCCAGAAATTATAATGCCTCCTACAATAACCCTGGCTGCTCTTTACTTCAAATACAGACATACTTATGAGTTCAGAACAGAGCAAGAGGCACATATAAAACCTTGTGCCAATGCAGATTTAACAATGAATCATGCTAGGTGCTTGCATTGACAACTCAAGAAAAATACTTCTGATTGTTACATCAAACCTAGTTTGAAAATTTCAACCTGTGAATTAATAATAAAACTACAATAAGTGGAACGTCAAAAAACAAATTATGTAAATATCAGGGTCAATGTTCCAAAATCAGAATCAGAATTATTAGCCAACCTAATAATTCACTCTTTTAAGAGCAACGTGTACAACTGGAAAGGGGGCAGTAAATGATGCAATAATCGTTTATCTTGATTATTGGTTTTTCATAATTATTAGAAAGCAAAATCGAAATCGGATTTTCGATTAATTGCACAGCCCTAGCAGTAATCACAATATCATGATATTTTTATCCAAGATTATCATACCGCTAGAATCTTATATCAGCCCTTGCCTAGTGCATACAGACTCAAACCAATTGTCATTAGGCTTGCCACGATAGACGGTGTTGACGGTGATACCGGTGTTAAGACGCAACACCGGTGACATCACTTTTCCACCGTGACACCGTCCCCACATTTGTTTTTTTTAAGTATTCGTTTATTTTTTTTTTAACATTTATTTGAAATAAATGGAAAATATAATTATAAATAATTGACTTAAAACGAGAGCATGCTCTATAATTAAAATATATACATAGCTACAGTGCGTCATATTTCATTTACCACGGGAGGAGAAAAGAGGAGTGGAATTTACAGAAAGAGGATGGAGGACGATTTATTGTCAAAACGCAATGCAAAAGCGCCTGTTTGGCAATATTTTGGGTTCAAACCAAATGCATAAGAGGACCTGAAGACGTTAATGAGGCAATCTGCAAACTTTGCCTGACAAAGGTGGCAGTATCTGGAAACATAACTTATTTATACACGCACCTTATGTTTAACTATGGGTGGGTCGCGGATAGATCAATGGCCATAAATACGCAACGCATACTCACATTTTTAAAAAATCACTCGACCATCATCTCACAATGTTTAATAATAAATATCTTTCTTTTTTATTATTAAAACGAGTGATTTAGCAATGCCGCGCCATTGACAATCCAACTTCAGAGAAACATCGTGGAAACGTGAGCACTTTTTCCAAAGTTCAGCTGTTCTTTTTTCCACTTGATTATGTGTTTAATGTAAAAAAAATCCATAATGAAAAGGCCGACAAGAGCGCATCTTTTATAACTGAGGACGCTCTCTTCAAAAACCGAAAGTTGCTTCTTCTGTCTGGCAATATTTCAGCTTTTAATATATGAAAAGTTTATTTAGATGAGCCAATATTAAAAATTGCAATAAAGTAACTGAGACGTGTGGCCACACATCGAATCTGAGGACTGATTTTTCTCTCTCTCTCTCTCTCTCTCTCATTCAGACATCGAGCCGCAACACAAGTCAAGTTGCAAACTTAGGCAGGTGCAGCTGACAGGTAGAATAGCTGAAGCCTTTACGAAATCTGTCAAAATACACCACTGAAATTAAAAGGCATAAATGTCTTTGAGCCAAAAAAAAAGTCTATTGCTAGGATATCTGTAAAAACGCAATTGGAGCCAAAGATATGAGTTGTGTAGCCTATAAATTATAGGCCTATTAATTCTAATAAAATTAAAATTAACAATTCATTGCATTTTTCGTTTGATAAAAATATACGTAAACGGAAAAAATCAAAGGTTGGCTAATTTGTATTAATGTGTTTTAATATTAATGAAAATATGCTCAGTCTATTTAATTAATGGCTATATACGCCGTCAATAGACAAGCCATTCAAAACATATTTTACTGTGTACAGGGTTATAATGTATATTTTACAATAAAAACTAAACGTAGCATGTCTCGCTGTCATTTAAAACATGTAATTCATACCACACCAGAGCTGTGGACCTGTAGTGTTTAAACTTACAGGGCGGTTGGTCAATAGTCTTACTGCGCACTGAACTCCAATCCGAGGGACTCGATAGTTACTCGATTATAGACAACATTAACTTGAGAGATTTAAAAAATAAAAGGTATTTTTTAAAAGGAACAACGCGCAAATCTGCAACAAATAAAATAAAAATAAAACGTCTTGCCAGTGCTGTGTGTATTCCGCCACTGACAGTGTGAGACGCCCTTATGCTGCGCCTGTAACAACCGCTTGTAAGAGAGATCAAAGCTGTATCGATATAACCAAAAAGCAAGATCATATAGTTATAAATATTCCATAACAATACTTATAGAAATATTTATACATTTACATGTTGTATATTGAGATTGTGTGATCTGTATAGGTTGTCTGATCTTTCCAGAAGCTGTAAACTGACACATGCGGTGATGTTTAGCTCTGACGAGGCGCTTTTATTTAGCCAGTAGTCTTTAGATTTTTTACATAATGTTCCAATTCTTAACATTTTTTAAATATATAGTTTATATATAAAATGAGTGCTCGCTTGTTTAGCTGTGATCATTATGCAAGGATCATATTTCATATTCGGTTTATTCTTCAATAGCCTATAGATTCGTTAATAATGTATTTGATAAACGGATTGTTCATAAGGACTAAGCTGTTAATATATAACATAGGCGTTTATGATTGTTATTTGTGTGGTTCCAACTTCCACAGTTTTTTCAGCCTGTAGCATTGTTGTGTTTTATTCGTTATGTTTATAAAAGTTATGTTTTGTTTAATAACAGGGATTTTTTTTGTAGTTTCCTTTTCGTCCATTCAAACAATTGACGCCGAATTGGCAATTCCCGCAAAACTGAAAGTGAAAGTATTATACGCACGCATTTATAAGCTATTTAAAAGCAGAAAAAAGTGGAAATGAAGAAACGCCCACTCCCACGGTGATACCGGTATTACCGGTGTTGTCACGTGTCGATTAACCGGTGGGGAAATTTCCTCACCGTCACAACCCTAATTGTCATGCAAGAAATGATGAAATACAATCCATGACATTAAGTGTTGTTGACTAGGCATGGGACGATAACCGTTTTCAAAGTATACCGCGGTTTGGAGAAGTAAAGGCTTTAAAACTGCCAAAATTCTCTGTAATTCCCTTACCAATGAAGACAGCAGAATGACTAATGAAGACAGCAGAAGTCAATGATTCATTTGAATTATTTAGACTGACATGTTTACTGCTCCAAAATATTTAAAATCTTTCAAAAAAAAATATTAATTTAAAAAAAAAAAAATATATATATATATATATATATATATTGTTCCCAGACATTTAAAAAAGAATATATTTTAGAGCAGTGAGCACAATACCAGGATACCATGAAACCGTGATATTTTTATCCAAGGTTATCATACCGTCACAATCGTATACCAGCCCATGCCTATTGATGACTACTACACACCAATGACAACTCACTATCATGCCTATAAATGAAAACTTTTTATTATGAACTGAACACTATATGGACATTTTTCAATATGACTTGTTGTATACAATTTAATTGCCATGATACAATAAAAAGCAATTTAATGAGGTCTAAAGTTTATGATTAACAGAACTCACAGAGGAAACGCCTGAGCACCACCTCCACATTTAACTAAGAACATCCCATCAGAAATCATCACTTTAAAGCCAAAGCACTGACAATGCTTCATATCCAAACAGAATGAAACATTAAACACTGCCTGAATGTGCTGTTCATCTCCAAGAGGAGGAGCAATGAGAACCTTAAGTGCTTTGCTGGTAACACACATCCATTACTGGAATGGGAAAGGAAATGGAGCAAAGTGAGAGAGGGGGAGAGAGCGAGAGAGAGAGAGAGAGAGAGAGAGAGAGAGACAGCAAGAGAGAGAGAGAGAAAAAGACATAAAGAGAAATTGTGTTATCCCTTCAATGATAGGCATAGTTTATTTACTATTTTAGAAAGATTTATTTATTTACATGTCACTATTATTATTATAATTATTATTATTTATTGTTGTTTTTATTATTGAATCCTAAAAAGTTGATTCTTGAAAATCTTCTATCTCTTATTATTACTATTAGATTTTAATCTTTAATACCATCACATTTGTCTTCATTTGCTCTGTTTAATGTAAATCAGAAATTTGAGAGGGAGAGAGATATGCACTTACAAACAACACACAAACATGCACACATAAACTGTTATAATGACTCTTAAAGTGATGATAGTTAAATATACTGTTTATTATTATTTTGTATTATTAGTTTTATCCTGAAATGTCAATTATTAAATATGACATTAGAGGTGCTGTATGTAAGTTTTTGACTCTTTTAAAGCATAAAAATGACATAATATGTTTGCAAATCTTTAGGAAACGTGCTAAGAGAAGATTCATGTTTATCTAAAAATCAATGCTGATGTCAGATATTCTTCTTTGAAAATGTCTGTTATAAGCGTCTGTCTTTGTTTTGGGTTTTTTAACCCGCCCACTGCCACTTTAGCCAATTATTTTTCAGCCCCCTGGGTTGCCTTGGTGGAAAACTGTGTATTTCATTCTATCAGAAAGGCTCTGAGAACATGCTTTCGTGACCGAAAAGTGACAGTAGCAGACTCTAAAATGAGACAAAGATTCAGAGTTCCACATGAGGATTAGAGCTGTGAACCTACACTAGTCTCACGGTTCGGTTACGATTATCATGCCATCGATTCGGTTCAATTCGATATTTTGGTGCATCACATACACAGTTTTATATTTTCTTCACAGCAGCAGTTCTTGTATTAAAATGTATGGATATATTTATATTTATATATTATTTGTAATACAATTTTGTAATTTAATACAAACAGTCAGATATATAAACCGTAACTTTAAACAAAATGAGCATTAAGCAAATAATATAAACAAAAATATAAATATCCAGCTCAATTTCTGATCCTTGTCTAGTTCTCTCACACCTATTTGATTGGTCACACCCTCAACAAAAACGGTTGCGATTGGCTCTTGTGTGCTGCGCTCTTCACAGATGATCAACACTGATAAGCGGCAGGCGGCAGCGGCGATCTCACAGCTGATGTATAATAGACACGGTGGAGAAAACTCTGCAGACACGCGCTCGTTTCTTTATCTAGACGTAACGCTGTAAAACAGCCGAGAGGAGAAGAAAAGCCACGCCAGCAGGTCAAATGGGCCACTGTGTGTGTGTGTGAGAGAGACAGAGCGAGAGAGAGAGAAAGAGAGAAATTAAGTACTTTTATTCTCTCGATCTCAGTGAAATAGGGGGTTTTGTTGTATATGTCAGTGAAAGACTGATCCAGCAAACACACACAGTGAAATTGTGCACAGTTTATGAGTTTTAAGTAGTTAGAGCGTTGTAAATACTCGCGATCGCCTCCCTCGCGACAGAGCACATATGAGGTAAATGACGTCAGTAATAACCGTTTATGATTATTACTGAACCAATACCGAATTGTCCGTGTCTTCATCCCGGTGCACCGAAGAAACGATTAATTTTGACACCCCTAATGAGGATGTTATTAATTAGCAAATAAAATAAATATTACAAGCATAAATAACAGTAGGGCTGTGCAATTAATCGAAAATCCGATATCCGTCATATACGCCTCCTTTCCAGTTGTACACATTTGTTGCTATGCAAAGCTCAGTTCCATGTGCAAATTACTAAAAGCATGTGCTGTAATGTAACTTTGCAGCGCGAAAGACCGTGTGTTTATGTGTGTTTGTGTGTGTCATCTTAAGTCATCTTAACGTGAGCGCTTTAATGGTCACATAGGTGTCAAAACGCGGTGTTTAGTGATTATTCACATTAACCCTTATTTGTATAAAAAACAAACGAGTTGAGAATCAAAATACATGTGAAAGAGAAACCATTAAAGTGACAGCGCACTATTCCTGCTCGTTCTGTTTTCATCATTAATCAAACAACAAGGAGAAAATACCTCACTGCTCCTGACTAAAGGACTTTTGTAGCTTAAGTGCTTTTCTTAAAGTTAAGATACTTAAAGCACAGTTTGTTTCATATTTTTAATCTATTGTATTTATTTCTCCTTCCTTAGCAGGGTGGAAATAACTGTATATGCAGTTGAAGTCAGAATTATTAGCCCTCTTGAACATCAGCAATCCTTTTCCTCCTTAATTTCTGTTTCATAGAAAGAAGATTTTTTTCCAACTTATTTCTGAACATAATTGTTTTAATAACTCATTTCTAATAACTGATTTATTTTATCTTTGCTATGATAACAGCACAATGCACATAATATTAGACTAGATATTTGTTTCAAAATACAAGCATTCAGATTCAAAGTGTGATTCAAAGGCTTAATTAGTGTAAATAGGCAAGTTATTGTATAACAGTAGTTTCTTCTGCAGACAATCAAACAATGTATTGCTTAAAGGGGCTAATAATGTTGACCTTAAAATGGGTTTCAAAATATTTAAACCTGTTTTTATTCTAGCCTAAATAACACAAATAAGGCTTTCTCCAGAAGAAAAAAATACTGTTAAAATTCCTTCCTCTTTTAAACATCATTTGGGGAATATTCATTTTAAAAAAATTCTTAGGAGCGATAATAATTTTGACTACAATTGATAATCGTTTTAAATAATCGTGATTACAATTATGATTAAAATAATCGGGATTATGATTTTTTCCAAAATCGAGCAGCCCTAGTGAGCAGAGCATGAGCTTACATTGTAACCATGTGTCCAAACAACATGCTACGTGTCGGGATATGAGAAGCAATTTGGCTGTTTGACAAAACACAGAAATTTAAACACAGTCATTCAGAAGCACAGAATATGTACTCACAAAATGGTAAGGTTTATAATCTAATGAATACATATTAAACATTATTAAATGTACATGCTGAATCACTGGTGTGAGCCACAGTCCCAAAGTTCAATTTCAAATGTTTTTTAACTATCTATCTGCTGCTGCTTTTAGAAGTATGGCAACAAATGTTATGTAAAATGGCATTCAAACTCATACTGTTGCCATTTAACATTGAATAAAGCAGCTGAGGTGTAACTGAGGTGATCAGTGCCAGTTTATCCTGTTGTTCAGCTGCAAGGAAGAAGCCATTTCTAATATATCAATTTGAGATGTTATATTTAGAACACGATTTAAATCAGCCTTTAGGCTCGATCGTCAGACTCATGCTGGTCCTAAAACAATCTGCACTTGCATTTAATTTGATCCAGGAATGCAATACCTAATTGAACCACTATATTAAACTTGCATAACTCACCTTTAATTAAGGTTTTTGTGTTCTATTTAATGCAAACATCCCATATGCTTTGGCAATCCATACAACTGAAGTTCAAAATTGTTAGCCCTCCAGTGATTTTTTTACTTTTTTAAATATTTCCCAAATAATAGAGCAAGGAATTTTTCACACTATTTCCGATAACATTTTTTCTTCTGGAGAAAAAAAAAAGTCTTATTTGTTTTTAATTTGGCTAGAATAAAAGCAGTATAATGATGGTTTTGTTCTCTAGACAATCAAAAAAAAAGGCGACTAAAGGGGGCTAATATATATATATATATACTGTGTGTGTGTGTGTGTGTGTATAAATCCAGATTTAAATTGTGTTCTAAATAAAACACTATGGATTAGGGATGTAATAATATTGTAAATACCGTCATACCGCAATAGTAATTTTTTTCAATATTACCGTAGGCGCATGACTCAATAAAACTATATTTCTGAGAACAGTTTGCTTAGGCGAATGAAGCGAACGGGAGGTAGCGGGAACTACAATTCCCATTAGCCTAGGCGTGGCCATCATCCTTTGCGGTTTGTTGTCGTTACAGATCCAGTAATGCGGAAATGGATTGTGTTGCTAGTAGCGGGGAAGAAAAAGAGCTGGAAATGATCGAACCTAAAGCTGGTTTTAAATCGGATGTGTGGAAGCATTTCAGTTTCTTTCTAAAAAGATACAAAAAAGAGAAAAGGTGACAGACAAAGAAAAAAACAATATGCAGGCACTGCCAGACTGTGGTGAAATATAAGTCAGGGAATACGACTAAAAACAGTCATAAGGGCCTGCAGAACACAGCACACTTATTAGCACAGCACACTTTAGATTGATGCAGACATTGACTTGTACTGCAAAGAGACCTCTATCCCACTCATGGCTTGTCCTCTCAAGTGGTGGAAAGACAATGTGCAACGTTACCCACTGCTGTCAACCTTGGCTAAATCATATCTCTCTGTCCCAGAAACCTCAGTCCTAAATAAGAAGGGTTTTTTTCTGTTGCAGGGGACATGCCCAGAGATCCCAGCTTTTACCAGATTAGTTATATGATAATTTTCCTTAAAAAAAACATCTCTATCTAAGTGAGTGAATGATTAAATGTTGAATGTGATGAGTTTTCAACAATACTAAATTGAAACTATTTTTTATGTGGTTTAATAGTTTTTGTTATTAAAATTGAAAAATTGAAGTTCCTGTTTCGAAACTTACAGAAAGATGGCTAATTTGTATGTCATCGATATGTTCAGTGCTAAGGTAAATAAACACTTTTGCCACTTTTTTCGAGTCTTTTCATTAGTTTTGTTTTTCCTGTAAATTATTCAATAAATACCGTACCGTGCCATCCATACCAATGTATTATCGTACTGTGAAATTCTGATACCGTTACATCCCTACTATGAATACATGTATAAGTTACCCTAAGCCGCCTTTTTTTTATTGTCTAGAGAACTAACCATCATTATACAATGACTTGCCTTACTACCCTTACTTGCCTAGTTAACCTAACTAACCTAGTTAAGCCTTAAATGTCACTTTAAGCTGAATACTACTGTCTTGAAAAAATATGTAGTAAAATAAAATTTACTGTCATCATGGCAAAGATAATAGAAATCAGTTATTAGAAATTAATTATTAAAGCTATTAGGTTTAGGAATGTGTTGAAACAGAAATTAGGGGGGATATACATGGGGGCTAATAATTCTGACTTCAACTGTATGTAATTTTGGTAAATTTGAATTGAACTGAGTTGAGAGAGAGAAAGAGAGGAAGAGAGAGAGAAAATGGAAAATAAAATAAAAAAATTAAACTGCTTAAACACACAAAAGAAAAAATGAATGAAAATTATGACAGAGATATCTGTAACTTACTAGAGGAAAGGCCAAGAAGAGAGATAATGGCAGCATGTGACTGATGGAGGCTGACATTAGTCACAATCATATGACAATGATCACATGATGTATTGTGTATTCGGGCCAACAATACACTGGCTGTACATCGTCAGCTTACTGTATACGTCACACCCGCAGAAAACAAACCAGGAAATGACAGAAAACCGGCTCAACTCAAACACAGCATGAAACCTTAAACCTTGAATTAGGTGTTACCACAACACCATGAAAATAAAAACCAAGGCTACAATCTACATACTGCCCTATGGTGTTAGGTGTAAAGATAAAAAGTCTAAGCAAATATAATATATATTTATTCTTAAGGAAGAAACTTAAAGTATTCAGAAGAATAAATAATGTAGGATGACATGATTAAAGGACAAACTAAAGAAACATCTTGCATAGTTAATAATGAGATATGAACAAAATTACAAAGGAAATAGGAACTATTTCGTTAGACCGAGAGTGACTGAAGCACTGCCAGTGACTGAAACTGAACAAACATACAGTGTGTACAAATGGAGACGTATTCAAGTCTCAAAAGACCAGTTCACACAAAAATCTAGAGCTACAAAAATAACAATAAATATAGTTTTTTGAAAATGTACAATATAAAGTCCACTGTAATGGCATGGAGTGAATATTAGAATGTTTTTTTCCCGAAATTAACAAAAATAAAAACATTGACAAGTAAACCACATTTTACCCTTAGGCCAAATAAGAGTAATATATTGCTTGCCAATTCAATTTTAATTTTCAGTGTCACTTTCAGCGCTTGATTGGGACTCCTGCTTGGGGTCAACCAAAGACTTTTATCCAACAGACTTTGGTTTGAAAGAGTCCAACTGGGCGTAAGTGTAATCATAACCAAAGATAAAGTTAGTGAAGCCTTTCATTTTCCATGTTTGCAAATCAATCAAACAACAGGATTTAAGACTAACAATTTTGAGTTCAAAACCCTCTTTTAGAAATCAGAGTGTGTCTGAAATTAAGGCTGCACAATACTGGAAAAATATGCAATGTTTTTGAGTATTGCGTTTATGACATTTCTTATAACATAATAAACTTTAAAAAACACTATTTTACAAGCAATTTTTTAAAAATCCTTTATGTAATGATCATATATAAATAAACAGTTAATAGATATTTTTCTGAGTCAAGATGCAAATGTTTAGACTTCAAAATACTGCAAATTACTGAAAACCTTGGCAGAAATTTGGATTCTTATTGACTGTTGACCTTTTCCTCTCTCGTCTCCCAGCATTATTATTTATTTTCAGCTCTATGTTTACCTACCATCACCTAACCTATTTAAAAGGTGTGGATAACCTTAGTAAAGACCCCATCTGATTTGTCAGATTTGGATAAACAACCAATGTATGTAGAACACAAATGCTTTGCACATAAACTGAATTTAATGCACCTTCCTGTGATATGGATATTGCATATACTGTTATCACAATAACAATAATTTTTCGTTATATTGAGCAGCCCTATTTGAAATTACTTTAGACTACAAGCCCCAAGGAAGGGGTAATGTACATTACTCTGCGTTCATAAATATATGAAAGCAGGTGTGAATTATTAATGTGTTTAATGTTTATGTGAAATACTGATAAATACCAGGTTACCTGAGCAGCATCTTTAAAAAAAATTATCAAGACACATTCCCTTTTACACCTGGTGTTTTATTAAATTCCCAACCATTTTGCTGATTCTTTGAGGTGATGTTGTTTGTATTATAATCATTTTTCTGATCTAATATAGTAAAATGAGCTTGCATAAATTACATATGAACATGAAAGGAAACAATGGAAAATTCATCAAGCTTAAAAAATATTGTTCACAAAGCGTTAAACTACAGTGTGCAATTATAATGAACAGAAAATTAATATAAGTATATATTAGTATGCAAGTTTATCGATGGAAATAGTTATTGTTTTTAAGTTATGTTTAGCCACTTTGCCAAATCAAATTGGTAACTTTGCTCAAATAGCAAGCTCGATCAGCAACAGGAAAAAACAGGTAGCCAGAAAACAGACATGTGGCCATTCCTGAGTGCCAAAGTCACTGCACGCATTTTCCAACCATGCTGAGGATTCTGGTGCAAGCGCCATGCCATGTAATTGTGCCATACTAACCCAAGCAAAAGTGGAAATACCAACGTAACCCTTCCTTACTATTCTTTAATCCACTTGGTCCAAAGGTCAAAGAAGGGCTTATAAGGTTCCTGTTCTTAGCACAAACAGGCCCTAAAGGATGAAGCAGGCACATACTGGCTTTCCAACCAGATTAAAGGCACTGGAGCTCCTTATTCCATGATGGCAGATTCAAAGCTCTGCATGCTCCTACACATCGCCATATCACACAAATCTGTGAAACATTCTCAGACAGACATGACCATGAAAAGACAACTTTCGCCCACAGGCTCATGAATAAACTCCCACACTACTGCACACAGAACAGCTCGCGCAAACCAACACATTCGCCCGCCTCATCCCATCATTCTCAGTCTGTGAAAGCAAACGCATGCGCTCAAATATCCGCTCTGACGATTCAACCAAAACCACAATGACGCCAGAAACGGGCACTAAATATATCCAAGTGGCTCCACAAACACTGTCTCTCATCCCCAAAAAATGTCACCAATGGCCCATTATTTCCTGTCAAGAGCACTCCAATAAAGTAGAGATGTCTCCAAATAGTGGACAGATGGAGTAATTTTCTTGCAGACATGTGTGCTTCTATTGTTGGGAGCTTAATCTAGTTCATCTACTCGCAAGGAATGAAGTGAATCCACTGGACATAAAGTGGGCCATAAATCAAGCAGGCATCGACGGGGAATCTCATCATTCAGGCTGGAAGTCATCTGAAGTCAACACCTGTTATCAGTGTTTTTTTTATTGAAGTTGCAGTGAAACGAAACTTAATTCTGAATTAAACTGTGATCTGATTTGAAGAAGCATATTGCATAACTTAGTTCTAGTTTTGGCACTTGCCACATGAACACAAAGGAAGGGCAACAAAATTAATGGTTCTGCACACAAAATTTAATTTATTTTTTTAGTCAACAAAGCTTGTCTTTTAACCCCAAACTTGTTGGGACTTATGACTTTGACTAAAATATGTGTAAAAATATCCATTTCATAACAAATTATGTGTTGTTGTGTATTTATTTTTTGAACCAAACCTTTAAACACAATGTTTGTTTTTTGTTTTTCATAAAGCAATTTTCATTTTTAAAAAGAGATCAAACATTCAGTATTTTTAATTGTACTGCTTAAAATTTCTTTCATGGGCCTATGCTCCAAAAGTGATAAAAATAATTATTTAATGTAATTTAATCTCATAAAACTAACTATACAAAACATGAATTGTTGACTAAAATATGACATAATTTCACCAAAAAAAAAAAGTTTAAAAGAAAAAAATAAAGCCTATTTGGATAAATCATTTACTTTCATGTTGACTTTAAATAAAAACTGAAAGATTTGGTAGCTGTTGAAATAAAATAATATAAGCACAAATATATAATGAAATAATTTTTATTCATGTTTTAGACATCAATAGTTCCAATACAAAACCAAAACAGCAGAGTATAAACAAAACTAATCATGTTCAAAAAGTTTATTTTCAAAAAACTATGTTCCAATCATGGTACAAAGAAAAAACTAATTATTTGATGTAATTTTATATCATAAAACTATCTAAATATGCAAAACATAAATTGTTGACTAAAATATGACATCATTTTACAAAAAAAAAGTCCAAAAAAGAAATAAAGCCTCTTTGCATGAATTATTTACTTTAAAGAAAAACTGAAAGATTTACAAGCTGTTAAAATAATATAAGCAAAAATACTCAAATGAAAAAAATTGTATTCATATTTTAGACACCAATAGGTCAAATACAAAACCAAAACAGCAAAGTAAAACAAATCTAAATAAACAAAAAAGGTCCAGACATCAAGTAAAAAAACTAATAATTTAATGCAATTTAATACCATAAAATTATCTAAGTATACTAAAAAAATATATAAAATGATAAAAAAAAAACTAAAATCTGACAATTTCCGCAACAAAACGTATAAAAGAAATAAAGCCTCTTTGCATGAATTATTGACTTTTTATGTCGACTTATAAAATAAATAAAAACTGAAAAATTATTAACTGTTCAAATAAAATAATAAACAAAAATACTAAATGAAATGATTTTTATTCATCATAATATTAAGCTTTTTAATACCCAATACAAAACCAAAACACCAGAGTATAAAAAAAACTAAATATAGTATAGTATAAGCCTGAATAACTCCAACATTATGGAAAGTTTCACACAAATCTAAGGCATGATCATCCAAAAGCTTAAGTTCAGACATCATTTCCTAAACATGGATTACTTAACTTGCAATTGCAGAACAAATCTACAAAGCAAACTAAAGTTGGGGACAAAACCAGTGGATAACTGTCCGGCTGAGTGGGTGAGGGGCCTTTGGTATGGGGAGAATTGGGCAAAGCTAATTTCCAGGCAGACTGGATGAGTGCTGAGCATAATAAACGTTTCTCCCATGGCAACAGTCTGTAACTCTATTGACCGAGTCCAGCAAAGGATCCGAGCGGAAATATCCAATCCACAGCTTTTGGGAAAATGTAATTTCACAATGATATGTTTGTTAGCAATATAAATCCGTTATTTCACAAAACCTACTCGTGACCAACTATGATGTAACGTTAGATTATTCCAATGGACGGTTGTCATCATGTGGGAAAATCCCTTCATCCATAAAACTAAGTGAAAACTAGGTCGTAATTAAGTCTTTACATGTTGGTCAGCATCACTCATTAACCTTTTTTCATTAAGTTTGCTTTCCTCCATTCGGTCATTAATAATTCAGTTCTTTCCATTACGTGTTTGTAGACTAACTTAAACATAAAGGTGGAACCGAAAATAAATCTTGTTTCTCGAGAAACAAGCAGGACGTGGTTTCACATTTCAATGACGAATCGTAGGGTTAAAAACATCGATCTAATTAACCATATGCGAGATCAACAGAAAAATATGACTGAATTGTATGTGGCATTTATCTACATAAGTTATAACATCTCATGTGATTCAGTGACGAATAATGAACGATGTGACACGAGCATACAAACCTACTAAACGTTCATTTAAAGAGAAAGTTAAACATAAGTGTGATTTAGCTTTCTCTATATAACGTTATCTAACGTCATGTGAATGAAAACCTGAGGTAACTTATACAAGATTATTTATTTGTAAATATATTCTGCATTAAAATTCCCAAAACATAAACAACAGCGAAAATCGACTGCCAACGGGTTTAAAACAAAAAGCAAGGTATTATAAATCTGCTTTTCACCGTAAAGTGAACAGATTTAAAGCATTTTTATCTGTTTGTGTTGTGTTTAGCTCTCGAGCTAGTCACGGTAACTCCGTTAGCAACCGCATAACAATGCTAATTTCACGAATAAAGTTACATTTCCCTTTCCTTAATTAATGACCACGTGATGTGTAACAAAAATAGCATCTAAATAAAATAAACAAAATATAACTGAAGGACGAATCAGGTGAAGTTAGCACAAGCATGTCTTTGTTCTTCGTGTGTGTGCGAGTGTGTGTGTCTGTGTGTGTTAGCAGCAGCCTGGTTAAGTTTAGCTTCGGTTAGCCACATAACGTTACCTGACTGTATAAAATAAAATCGCTCACAACGACAACTAAAATAACAACATCTATACTAAAGATCATCGCGTCTTACCTTTCTGCTTTCAAACAAGCGACTTCTGAAGAAATGGGTTTAATGTGATGAGAAGGAATGTAAACAAGCCGAGCACAGTAAACGGGACCCTTTCCTCTTTAGGTTGGAGCAGAAGTGAACACTGAGAAGGGGAGGTGATCGAGAGTAAAGTGCGTGACTGAGTTTCTGTGGTTTAGTAGCTGTTTACTTCCTGCAATCCTCAGCCTTTTTTGTGACGTTATTGGTCTAACAGAAGGTAGGGCTGAAGCTTCTATTTATATATTTATTACTCAATAACTTTAGCTCAGCCACCCTCACTGCCAACAACTACCATGGTAACAGTTACTCTAGTTATTAATGGTTTACCATGAACAGATACTGTAAAAATGATTCTTGAGGCACTGAGTGGTGGCCTGATCAATGTATCAGTAAAATTGGAAAAACTGATCAATGTATCAGTTTTTCCAATATTATTTAACAGCTGGATCATGAAATACTTTTTTTTGACACAAGTTGACACAACGACTTTTGAGAGTGTATAATGCTCTATGGTTTGTACAGATTGTTGGTTAAACAAAGGTTTACCTGCTGGCATAATTTTGTTCAAGCAAAGTGTAAGTTAAGTAATCATGAGTAAACCCAACTTAAAGTTAACCATTATTTCAACTCATAAAAAGATCCCATGTTAATAACGTTTAATTAAAAATTTTTTGGAAACATGAACTTAAGTTTAAAGTCATCACAATAATTAGATTTTTAGAAATAAATTCCAATGAACTTACAGTACCCATAGAATAAATTAACCTTTGCATATCAATTAAAAACAAATTATATAGAGAGGACAAACATATTAGTCAAAAATATAAAGGTGTCATGTTTATATATGTTGTTGCATTTTCACTGATATGGTTTTCTTTACCAGCATAGTTTCTCAGTACATAGATGCCAACACACCCAGATAATTATAATTACATCATTTAAATTGATTTGGCCTCCAGTGCTCAAATTCAGAAGAATGTGATTATTTCTTTCATAAAACAAACCTGAAGAATTTGTGGCAAAATAATTATTTGTAAATAGTTTTGAATCCTTGTCAACAAAATTAAAGGGGTGGTCAACTACAGTATCATACTTTAAACTTTAGCTGAAGTGTAATCTAGCTGTGTAAACATAAACATCTCTGAATGAATGCTCAGAGTACAATGCAAAGCGAGACATTGGGTTTTATAGAGTTAGCAAAACCTAAAGCAAAGTTTGGGGACTACCAAAAAAATACATCCAGGCTAGTGAGATCACAAACGCTTCAGGGTACGTGCATTCACCATGTGCACAGCAAAGGGGCATGGCCAGAGGCGCTGTAATATTATCCACTTATTAAGTGTGACATGACGCAAAGCAGCTTCCGGGTCCAAGTGCTCTATCAAACTGCATGGGGAGACTTATCAAATGGTAATAATAAAAGGTCTACAAAGCGATGTAATACTTTTAAAAATCACGATCGCAACATGTATATGCATGCTTAATATTCGATGGCCAGAAAGTGATTCATTTTTGTCATGTACATCATGACTTAATATAAAATTCACTTTAAAGTGAGATATGACTAAAAAGTGACCATAAACGAACATTTTCTCAGTTCAATTAAATAGTGGCTTGGACCCGGAAACAGTATTCCATACATCACGACTTAACAAGTGGATAGCAGAGAAAGCTTAAATGTCGCCCAAACGCTGCTATTTTCGCAGAGCTTGTTCTGTTTCTGTATTTGGGCTTCCAAAGGACACGACACAAAGAGAGAAGTGCTTACAATTTACTTTTAACTATGTTCTAAAGAATTATTAAAAGATATAGCTCTAGCATTTGACAAAGGAGAACTTCCAGAATCTCTCCCAGATCAGTGCTGAATTCGGCTAAAAACTCCTCAAAGGAGCAGCTCCAAGTAGGGGTGGGCGATAGGAAAAAAATATAATTTGACGATTTTTTTCTGGGGTAATCATGATTTTTATCCCGATTCTTTTTCAAATTTATTTTTTAAGACTATTTTTCAAATTACAAAGCCACAATACAACCAAACTAATGTCCCCATCTAAAATATACTCTTACTATGTATGTTTAAGAATATTTTAAAATATATGGCGATACAGTGATTTTTCTGAAAAAGTAGATTGTGCAGTAATTTCGATCGTCCACAATCAAATATTGTGTTATCACACAGCCCCAGCCCCAACCATAATAGACGAAGCTGTAGATTGTGAGCCACAACCTGTAGGTATTTTAATTTGTTGAAATTGATCTATTAAATGCATTGTGTCTACTGTTAACGATATGTTGTAGCGAGGACGTAAACAAGGATGTAAACAATGGGAAATGCGGTTTGGCACCATTAATAATTAAGCTACAATTTCATTAGTCAAAGCTGCTTTTCCTGCGTTCTATATCTCAAATAACAAACTCGCAAAAGAACTTACACATGTTTATAACCTGAATATATATGAAAGACACTTGTCAGATTTTTTTTATAGAGCAGATGAGGTTCAGCTGAGTTCTTTCTTTGTGTCATTATCTGTCTAATTCAGACTCAAACTGATAAGGCTAACAGCTACTTTGACTGACAATATTTACACAACGCAAAAGCGTTTGCGTGTAGAGGCATGACGCTTTTAATGGCGACGTGGAGACAATCTGCAAATCACAGCACATTATGTTAGCTGACTAATCAGAGCCTCTTGAGGGCGGGTCTTTCGGGGAAACTAGGAAACATTATAGTTATTTTATTGTTAGCTGAGTAGCTGTATATTATCAAAGTATGAACAAATTATTTGATTATTATTATTATTTTTTTTTTTACAAATGAAGCACACATTGCTTTGCATCTTATTAACACAACCAAGCCTTAAAAATACACTCTGGACCAACCATTTAAAGCCTATTAAGCAAAGATTGAATAGAATTTTGCTTAAAAGGCTCTGGAATGAAATGGAGTTTCAAGATTAAATAGGGACAATTTTGTCCTGAAATTTATAAGAGGAACTATTCTATATTTCATATAGTGTAACAGAGATGTAATGTATGAAAGAAAATTAAGAGTTAAATATTTAATGTTAATAACAAATGCATAGTTTTGCCAAGCTTTGCATTAGCACAGCCAAAATAAGCACAAAAAATAAACGAAAGACAAAAGTATGATGCACATGGGTTAATATTGCGAAATCTAAAAAAATGTTGAAACAAAGCAACGTTTTCCAAAACAAATAAAATCACTTCATACCACATTTAATTAGTTTATTGTTTTTTTTTTGTCTCTATGACAATACATACAGTGCATTACAGAACTAATAAAGCAGTATATCTGACGCTTGACCTGCAATCACAGACATCAGTAGCATCCACTCAAGTGTTTATGCACCTGCAGATTTCATCTGAATTATGTATGTTTTGTCGATACATAAAAAGTGTACTGTCACTGTATTGTCATCCAGTCTAATTAAATACATTTTCTAGGCAACATGGTCTACATTAACAACTAATGGCTGCTAACAATTTAGCATCAGAATATATTAATGGCACGTAGTCTGACAGGACACAGTCTGCCACAACCCACAGTTTTCTTTTTCAGTCATTTTCTATCACTGAGAACAAATTGTTCCAGCTCAGTTGAACACAAGTGCCCATGTATTACATTAGTAAATAACTGATTGTATTGAGAGAGTTAATGAGACAATACCAGTGAGGGAAACATGATCACAAAATCCTTAAGCACTGGCATGCATCCATTGCTCTGGTGCCAAATGTGCCACCTACTCAACTACATAGCCGAATCATACACACAAAAAAATGCACTGTAAACACATTAAAATCATTTACAAAGAGCTGCATGTTAACAAAATACAGTAAAGAAAAAAGAAATGAACAGAAATAGTAGTAGTATCACTTCTTAATTTTCATGTCAGGCTGGTCTATCATACAGCGATTAAATGATTTGATGGCACATTTTCAGTTCATATGGTCAAACTGTAAATTTACAAAAACCTGTGGTATTCTGGTGTCAAACATACAGGGAGGCACAAGGATTATTCAAGAACTGTACAAGAACTTGTACCAATCGAAATTAGTGTAAATCCATCTGTTCCATCCAAACAATTTTAAATAGACAGTTACATACTTGGTTGATTTAAAATGTTGAAAATACTATTTGGATGTATTGATTATCAATGTAAAACATAAATATATATTTTTTTAAATTCCCCAGAACAACTTCATTGAGATCAATTTCTTTTTTTTCTGATATTAATTCATAGTTTAAGATAGTGACTTTGACATTTGATTTGTGTACAGTCACATTATTACTTGCTCTCAAGCCAACATCAATCACAGTGTGAAGGAAATCACAAAAGATTACAATTTAAACCAAGGGTGTCCAAACTCAGCCCTGGAGCCGGCCTGTTATGTGAAACTCCTATTCACATGGTGATTTGTTCACAGTGTGTATAAATAGTGAAATTGAATCAAAAGCAATGTCTGAAAACACTGTTCCTCATTTTCCCCAACTATGATGTCACAAGCCCCACCCACTAATGATCTGCCTAATCAGCCTAGATCAATAATAATAAATCACTGAAACCTAATCTTGTTAATCAACTAAAGCTATTCAGTCAAGAACAGCAAGTGCTTTTCAGTTCTGTAGTTTAGTTTATAATAACAGTTCAAACTGCAGTAGGCACTGTATATTACACTTTTGTCACGTTAATACATAGATCTAACATAAACATAGTTTTTGTCTCAGCTGTTTACGTGCACCTCAGATGTGTGTTCAAACTGACAAGGCTTTAAAATGCATGCAGATAGTAAACTTTCATAATGATGAATAATTGCAATGTCAAGTGAGAGCAATATACATAATAAAACCAAACAGCAGTTTAGCCTTCAGAGCGTCTGAGACACAAGCTGTAAAGGCCCACTTCTGGAAAGGGGGTGGAGAACAGAAGATAATTTGCATTTTTAAAAAAAAAGAGTTTTTGTTTTTGCATGTTATAATAAATAGTGTGTGATGTATTTTGAGCTAAAACTAGTGGGGACACTCTATAGTAAAAAGGTCTCCTATAAGGATTCAAGTTAAGGATTTAAGACTTTGCAAGGATTTAGGCATTTAGAAGGTACAAATTACAAAGAAAGAATGTTAGATTGAATTAAAATGTTCATAAATAATTCCTAATGTAATGTGACCAAATAATAGGTGAGAATTACGTTCCTGTTTACACCTGGTATTAAAATGCATTACCATCAATACAGGTGTAAATATTATCTAACATGTTTCAAACGTTTCTGAAGAAGGTACTCAAAAACACAATTTGATTGCATTATGCTTTCATTGTGAAAATCATATTTGACTGCATGCCATGGTAACATTTTACAATAACAGTACATGAATAACAATGTATTAATATGTAAACTAAACATTACTTTATTATGATTTAATGATAAGTTAAGAGGCGCACTAATCATGAACTAACTTTAACTACAACATGAGTCATAAGAGTTCATGTGTAAATAACGGCAACCTTAATTACTTGTTAGAACATGTTGTAACTGAACATATTAATTAAAGTTTAAGTATAAGCTAAATGTAACCAACATAAACTCATGATATGCTAATGTATAATTAGTTCATGACTTTACTTGAAGTGACGGTTAACTCATCCTAAACTACTCATGAACTCCTGTGTTTAAACTGTTCATGTTGATGTTGACAGAACACTTTTCTATTGTTATTAAGTGTAAGCGCACTAGACTGATGTAAGGAGCTCACAAGTAGATAATGATGATGTGCCCCTCTAAGTAAAGTCATGATATAACTATATCATGATATAATTATGTCATGAGTTTAAGATGGTTAAATTAAGCATAAGATAATGTGGTAAATGATACATTCATTTACAAACAAACATGTACTAACAAGTTATTCACACATAAACTCATGTGACTCATGAGTTCATGATTAGCGAGCGTCTTAACTCATCATTTATTCATAATAAAGTAATGTTTAGTTTACATATTAATACATCATTATTTATGTACTTTTATTGTAAAATTTTACCCAAAAAACACATACTTTCTGACTTTTGACAAATGAGTGATTGTCATTTTTAAGTGTGTTATACAGAAAATCATAGTTGGCTTCCACATCGTTTTTTATACACGCTGTTTAATCAACTAGCATGAGTTAATTCATTCAATAGCACTTGTGGATTGCACTGAGTGCTACTTTTCATCATGAGACATGTATCTGAATTTAATAATAGGAAGAAAAATTAGTAATGCATCTACACATGTGATTGGATAACTTAAGCACATGTTCATACCAAGTGGAAACAAGGCCTCTATTATAAAACGTACCACATGCCTTTATTAAAATGTGCCTAAAAGTGTGAGGGTGGGATGCTGAATAAATAAAAAGATTTAACCTGATTTATTTAAGTTTGCAATGTTAACACAAAACCTTCTGGCACTTGAAACTTTTATCAAATAATCAAAAATGAAGAAAAGCACTAGTAGATCACTGCAAACTGAGAAGCTCCACATCAAAGATGAGGGTTGCATTTGGGGGAATAATCCCAGGATGGCCTTTATTACCATAGGCAAAATCAGGTGAACAGGTCAGCTTTGCACGCTGTCCAACGCTCATCTAAAAGACACACATATATAGCTGTTATTTATTATTACATTTAAATACTGTATTATCAGCAGATTGACAGAATAGGTGGTGGTAGATTTCAGTAAGAACTCATTTTTTTATGATTTTCTAAGTGAAAAAAGCACCATTACACACCTGCACAACACCTTCTTCCCAGCCACGAATCACTTCCTGTTTACCAATCTTGAACTTAAATGGCTTGTCACGGTCACGGGAAGAGTCAAACTTCCGTCCATCTGTCAGGGAGCCTGAAAATTTGAGAATAGAAGGACAAGGCCAGAAAAACAGGAAATGAGGTTTGAGCATCAGATAAATGCACTACTTTATTATTGTTCTGTCCTCTCGAGGGGATTTTCCGTCCACGTCTAATAGAAGCAAATTACCAGGATATGAGAGATGTATCTCTTTCAGGAATAAGGCAAATGTTGTGGTGTATATTTACATAAACATGAAACAAGCAGAAAATGACCACTAATCTGTTCATTAACAAAAAAACTATGGCTGTTTCTCAATATGCGTTCTTCAGCGGTCTAGCGTCCTCTTGTTCTCGTGCAACGTCATCATCAGCTACCAAAGTTCAGTTCCAATACTCAAGACCGCAAGAACGGAGGATGCGTGAAACTTCCCGGATGTGTTCTTGATATCGAGAACGCACTGATGCAGACTTGAGCACCGAACTTGCTCTGGAAGTCCCAGAAGTCATTGCGACTGGAGGTGGGAAGTGCAGCATTTTATTTAGATTCATTATTAAAGTTCAGAGATGTAACTTATTTACCTCGGGAGTTTCCCCTAAATGAAACGGTGAACGTAAACATTAACATAAATATCTTAATAAAGGAATAAACACATTAAGCGTGTTTGTTTGCTGAAATTCGTATTAAAATGTGTTTTATTTATATTGTGCAGAGTATATTTATAATGTTTTTATGCAAAGTATATATTTTGAACAGGGGGGAAACAATAAATCGTTGTATGAGTGCTGTAATGTTAAAAAAAATTCCATTTAAAACGCGTAAATGTCACGTGACCATCAGGAAGAACGCAGCATCCCATTTCTCAAAGGACGCGTTCTCTGCCCTCGCGGCCTCATGAGTTCCTGGCAAGACCGGTCTCCACATGAACGCAAGTCAGTTCTCTGCGTTCTTGGAATTGAGAAACATTTATTTATTTGCCATATATATATATATATATATATATATATATATATATATATATATATATATATATATATATATATATGTATGCGTGTGTGTGTAGCATCTTAATGTGAATGCAAAGTAACTAAGGTTTAAAATCAGTTTAATAAGAACTGTCAAATTATAGGTGAAATAATGTTCATTCAGCATAACATATATATTTATGTAAATTTATTCAATCATTTTCTTTTCAGCTTAGCCACTTTATTAATCAGAGGTCACCACAGTGGAATGAACCACCTTTTTATGAAACAATTAAACAAGTGTTTACATTTTTGAAAAATGTCTTTGCTGACAAACAGATAAAAATGAAGTATATGAAATAATGAAGTATAAATAAGTTGAATAACGGATAATTCGTGTTTTGTGTCTGCACTTAACATCTGCACATCTTAAAGTCTTTATTATGTTTTTTCTTGTTTTAAATACACTTGACAAGATTTTCTGGTATATGAACAATTACACTGTTTTCATAAACTCCTAGGTCCAAACCTGTTTACTGATTTGCAGACAAATAATTCTTAAGAGCTTGAAATCAAAGATGTCCCTTTCCTTCAAGAATGGGCAGTAGAACTTGCTTGAGTGGCCCTATTTGAAAAAAAATGTCTTACAAGCAAATAGACAAGCTAAAGCTATAATATAAAAATGACTCAAGTACTTAACCTGTTTGGAAATAAAACAGTAATAAATGTGTGAAAAATATACTGATTGTGACAGTGTAAATGTGATATTGACTGAATATTCATTCATTCTTTTTCTTTTTATTAATCTGGGGTTGCCACAGTGGAATGAACCACCAACTCATCCAGCATATGTTTTGCACAGCGGATGCCCTTCGAGCCACAACCCATCACTGGGAAACATCCATTCATCCATCCACACACTCATTCACACACATACACTACAGACAATTTAGCTTACCTACTTCACCTAACACATGTCTTTTGACTTGTGGGGGAAACCCAGAGGAAACCCACGTGAACATGGGGAGAACATGCAAACTCCACACAGAAATGCCAACTGATACATCCGTGGCTCGAACCAGCAACCTTCTTGCTGTGAGGCGATTGTGCTAACCACTGCACCACCGCGTCACCCTGACTGAATTTACCTATTCATTTTTTATTGTATTTTATTTACATTTTTTCTTCATTATAAAAAGATGGAGGCTTTAACTGTATTTAATGATAGCCAAGCTGGGACCCTAAAGTTGAAGTTTAGTTTGGGTTGGGTTTGTTATTAGGGTAAAATATCGAAACTTTCCAGTGTTGCATTCTGAATTAATAAAAGTTAATCACTACAATTACACTGTTATTACTTTTTGAAAGTGCAGTAAACAACATGACAGTCATTAGTTAGTCAAAATAATAACTATTATAATAAACTGGCCACATAATATGCAAAAACTGTAATGTTGTCTTGCACAAATTGAAAATATTTTTTCTCTTTCTCTGTATGAAGAAAAATAAATGAAAGATAATGCATGTAATGCAAATAAAGCAGAAAAAGAAACAATGTAGCCTGATGCAAGTTGGAAATTACAGACGAGGGTACATTTGGTACAATTTTACATTATATCAGTTTTTATATCAAATCTATGAATTTATATTAGTGTTTCATAAGGTCGACATTTTGTATGTAAAAACAATCTTTAAACGGTGTAATGGCCTTGATAAATTCTTTAAACTGTGTAATGGCCTTGATAAATTCTTCCTAAATTTAAATTACCTATTATTCATCAAATAATCTGCCTGCCAGACGGAGATTTCTTAGTTAGTTTGAACGATTAAGCGGCAATCACACAACATCCCAGGGGTCGAGTCACTCCAGACAGCGATAATCCGTCTCTCCGACGCGATCCAACAAAGACGGAATCACTCGAGCGTCTATTAAATCTGCTCAGTCTCAGCTGTCAGACGAGGATCATCTGCGGACAAATGCCACTGCGTGCAAACAATACACAACTAATGATGCACAATGGCTTGATTTGTCTAGACTATATTTGATCTTATTGCGACTCTAAATATGACTGTGTTTTCTAACCTCTGATTGCACTTCTTTTTGGAAAGATGCGACCATTTGTTTAAATCGAGTAATTTTAAACATAATTCTCCCATTTTTTAAAAATTCTAACCCAAACTAAAATTAATAAACTATCACAAGAATACAAAATCATTTCACCCATTAACATAAATGATGTGAATTTCAACTCACCAACATAATGCACCACACATGTCTGTCCTTTTTTGGGGAAAGTCCTCCCTGTAAAAGCAGCGCCAGCAGCAGGAAACAGGAATAATGCTGTTAAATGCACGCAACTTAACAAACAAATACTTGTAGAAACTGTAGCGGGTAATTTTACCATCTCCGGGGGTTATGGTCTCGATTTCCACTCCCATTTTGTCCCGCTCGTGTGTCTCTGAAGAGCCTAACCGCACACTGCCTCAATCACAGCTGTTTGAGCAGAGGAGTGATGATGTCGGGTCACGTGACCGCGAAGAGAGGACGGCCAAAGGGACCAATGGCATCGCGCTAATTTAACATAAACCCTACTTTACTGACCCAGTCACTTTAAATATGACCAGTGATGACGAGTGAGGAACGTTCATGTTAAATCATGCAAGAAACATTATATCTTGATGAGGTGTGGAAAGTAGGAAACATCTATCTATCTATCTATCTATCTATCTATCTATCTATCTATCTATCTATCTATCTATCTATCTATCTATCTATCTATCTATCTATCCATCCATCCATCCATCCATCCATCCATCCATCCATCCATCCATCCATCCATCCATCCATCAAAAATGTTGGATTATTTTAACCCAGGGGTGGCCAACCCTGTCCCTGGAGAGCTACCTTCCAGCAGATTTCAGTTGCAACCCATATCAAACACACCTGAACCAATTAATTAGGACCTAAACACCACGTGACAATTACAGGCAGGTGTATTTGATATGGGTTGCAACTGAAATCTGCAGGAAGGTGGCTCACCAGGAACAGGATTGGCCACTTTAACCCAATGCTTTGTGTAATTCGTACTAAACGGCAAAGTTAAGTAGCCTAAGTTATTAAATGATTTTTTTTTTCTCAGTCACTTTGGTGCATTTCTCACAACACTATTTATATTTGCACAAAAGTTAATGCATTTTTCAAAACGATTAGCCATTTGTGCATATCAGTAGCAGTTTCTCATTTCTTCCAACAAATTGTAAATGCTTTTAAACATGCATCAATTGCTTTCATACAACTCTCTGCTGTAAATTGCTCACACATGAACATTATCATGTGTTATATCATGCCAGTCAAAATTAACTAAACTTGTGGATGCTGAATAGTCATTTCATATAAAACTAATAGTCATCTAAATGTCTAAAATTGAAAAATGTCTTCTAAATTGAACAATTTCATGAATGACCTATTACAGACCTATGTATGTTGTAAGTTCAGTTCCAATATGTACTGCGATATTGTTTACAGTTGTGCACATTTCTACCCAAAGAGAGTTTATGTTTGTTGTAAATAAGGGTGTATTGATTCTTTTGCACATTGCTGTGAATAAATTAGAATTGCAAAGAGCAAATGCAGTAAAAATGTGAAACATACATATTCATTGTCTTGTACTCAGATACCTTACTAAATGCAGTAATGTCTAACTTTTCTGTAGTTTTCAAATGGCTGTGCAAATAGTATAGTGCTGTCTTGAGTATTTTCAGGAGGTGCCACCAAAATCTGACTTTATTGCATTGGAAAAAAGGTACAGAGTCATTATGAAAACATAACAAAGCCATTTGAATATCTTGTTCATAAACAATGGTGTCAGGACTTTTCATCTTGATCATTCTCCGAGAGGCACTGCAGAGTGAAAAACACTCAGGGCTGCCATATTGAAGTGTCATTCCAATCTCAAGTGCTCAAAACTGGTCACTGTAAAAGGCTCTTCAGGATGAAGAATTTAGAAGGGTACAACAGAAAGACACTTTGAACCTTTGCACAAAGGAGTTGTTTGGTGTCACATCAGTGCGTTCCATTCAGAAGGGCTCATCCCTATGCCCCTATATCTCTTTGAAGCTGTAGGCCTATGTCAGTTCAGAGAGTAAACGCTTTGAAAGGATTCGGGTGTAAATTACATTATATTTTCATAGATGGTACATAGTGTGTAAGTTCATAATGTTTCATGTTTCATGTATGTCAGATGTGTAGTGTGTAAAATGTCCAGCAGGGGGCAATAACACATTAGTTGCATTCCAAATGAACACTGTACAGTATGTATAAACTGTGCACTTACACGCTCAGCCATAGAGTATGGGTTTAGAGTTATCCAAATGGAAGTCTTAATAATATTTTACGAACTTTACAAAATAGGGCCTTTTTATTTTTGCTTGCACAATGCAAAATAATCCAATTTTACTACTTATAGCTCCTTTCACTTCAACTGCGTGAGCAAATCTGTGACCAGTGAGTGTTCAACATTCCTTACTCATGTTTGAATAAATACATCATCCAGGTATTTCAAGTACACTTTTTAGAATTTTCTCTGACTGTGAATACACTGCACACACCATTTATACTACAAAATGGCGTAGAATACTGTGCAAGTACGCAACTTGGGATGCACACATATTGTAAGGGTCTGTGTAGCTTTAGGTATGTGAAAAAGTAGACCAGAGGACAGCAATTGCAACAGCAGTCTTGTCCCGGAGGTCACTGCTTCATTCAGACTTCATCCAGGCTTTAATTCTTAAAAAGCCCAGTGCCAAAAATATATGCTGTAATACAGCCCAGTGCCAAAAAGATAATGTCATACAGCCCAGCCCAACTGAAATGTTGGTTCGATTTTGCAAAAAATAAAGATTAACTGCTGAAGAACAGATATTTCACTGATTTCTTCACCCAAAAGAATCAAACAAAGCTAACATTAGCTAATTTTCAAGTTTAGTTCTAGAGTAGTACAGCTATTTGATAACCGCTTCCGCTTAAGATTGTTTTGCACATAGCACCACCATAACTGATTCCTGATTTTTTATTTACTTATTTTTTATTTTTTGAGCAGGAAAATACAAATGACTGAATTCTCAATGACTAACTATAATAATAAAATACTTACAAGTATATTTAATTTAAATATTGCACATCCCTCCCATGTAAAAAAAAAAAAAAAATTGCAGTATGTTAAATCATGCTTTGTCCTAAACCCTTCTTTTTGAAGTGTATTAAATCATGCTATTTATGTGACTGTACATGCAAAAATGCTACATTTTAGCATTGCTATTTTAAATCATGCCAGAAACTTGGTAATACTTGCTAGTAACATATATGTGTCTGTCTGTCTATTTGGGACAATGTGATGAATCATAGTAGAAACATTCTACATGCTAAAAGTTTTTATTAAATATGTTAAATCCGACTTGAAAGATAAAACTTTAGTAACAAATATCCTAGCTCTGTACTTAATCATGGCAGAAATATATTAGAAACTCTTCTGAACTAGCCTATTTAAAACCTTCGAAAGCCAACTTCAAAGTTTTGTCTCCTTATTTTCCTAGTTAGTACTATATATATGAAGAGTTTAAATGCTAAAACCTCTAAGTGCTGTCTGAAATTTTCAACTAAAATGAGCTTTTTTATCACGTGTGTAGTTTCAGTAATATTTACTCTCTGCACAACAAATAGGTTATTTTCTTTGCATTTAAAGTGAAATAACAACATAAACAGGAGGAGAAAAACAAAAACTTTATAGGAACATTACAGATGGCAATAAGTTTTTGCATCTGAACTGTAGTAATCTAGTAACTCTAGTAATCTAGTAATCATTGTGTCATTAAACTGTCAACTGTTAAATATAAGTGCTGTTTACACTCACATCAATCTATTTGTCTGGATATGGTGAAGAAATACACACTGCACCTTTAAGCACACTAATGTTTTTAAATTGTCCTGAGTGCCTTGCAGCACTGTATGGCTTGAATGTCTTTTTATTCATCTTGTCAGCTCATTAGAAGAGATCTCCATGCCCGGAAATGAGTCTGTAAGATTAGTGAGACTTTTAAAAAGAGTCGGGGTCCCCTTGAGCAGGACTTTAAAAAAATCCCAAAACCTTTACACTGAGATGAAGCAAAGCATGTTCATGATCAATAGCTGCTACAAAGTTACAAAAGTAGAGACAGTCACTGATTTCTTCATAGAATTATTTCTTCTTCTCCTTTCAAGCCGTTCTCTGTCCTGCGTAAACCAAGATAACACAAAATGATGACAGTTATTACAGCTATTGCAACTTCCCAAGAATCTTGTGCAAAACTGAAATATAGTGTAAGAATTTGAACATCACTGATATAATACAGGCTTGCGTTTCTTCTAAACTAAAATAATTCTTAACCTTTAGTTTAAAAAGACTGCTTCAGTATTGAAGGGAAGTTGTGGTAACAGACAAGAAAACAACAGAAGCACGCTATTTTTGCAGTGAGCATTGCATATCTCTCATTATCATTGTCTCACATCTGTAGAAAGCATTAATGTTGCATGCAAAATAAAGGCTCATCAGAACCCTCAAACTGACAGAAACACATACCCTGCTTTGCTTAAAGCTTCCTGGATTTTCCGCCGTCGCTCTTCATTGATGGGATAGAAGTAAAAAAGCACCATGCCAATGAGAATCAGGCAGATGGGCACAGGGGCAAAGAGAATCCGGAGTGCGTAAATGACCTTTTCATTGTGTTTACAAGCTCCAGGCTTGTATCCTACAAAGCTAAAGAGGTGAGGAAGAATTTTAATAAAGCTTTGAGGGTTTCTAAATGATGATTCAGTGCACAGCAAAATAAATAAACGGCAACATCTTTAGACAACACTTATTCTCATTCAGTATTGTTTTGATTTAATATTTTTAATAACACATACTGTATGAAACAGTCCGACTGGAAAAAGCTCTTACTGTAGTACCAAGGTGGACACTCCAACAGACAATCCTCCTCCGAATTTGTTAAAGAACACATAGCAGGAGTAGAACAGTGGCTCTAGATCCTGGCACAACGGGTTCTTGACTTTAAAGTCATCCACTACATCTGGCAGCATCGACCTGAAATAAAAACACCTTGGCTGTGTAGTATATTACATCCTTAATTACATAAAATATTTGAATGCAAATAAGATACTGAAGCATACCAAACTGTGTCAGCTAACATTGTTTATGTCATACTGTTAGATAATCACTCTTAGCATCAGCAATGGTTTAAACCAGAGACTCGCTAGTATAGTTTTGATAGATAAGGATTGTGATTAAGGTCAAGATAATTGTAGTGATATACATCAGTTTCATGTGAGTATGCTCTTGATGCTCTTGATAGTCATTTTACAAAAACCAAATTAAATAAAAAACACTGCAGTATTTTGGTGCCTTGGTAATTAGTCTACCATTAATAATGAAATGTGTATATTCCATACAAAGTATGAAGCCGATTTTTTAGATCATGTCACATGACTAGAAGTGCACTCATTACATTCTGAAAAGTTGAGATGTTTTCAATTGGTGCGCCTGGAAAACTTAAGACACAATATGTGAACAGCCCCTTAGCCTACTTTGGAAACTGTAAAAATGTACTTAAACATACATCTCACAGCAGTTTGTAGGTCAAATGAACACTACGGGGCAGCATAACAAATTTTACACGTATTCACACATTGCAAATTGGTCCCAACACAAACAACTAAAGAAACGCGTATCGTTGGGAGGTCTTGTTTGGGGTGGTATCAATAGGCCCCGCAAACACATGCCCCAAAATATATACAGTGCCCTGTAATGTGTAAATTTGTAATCTGAAACATGCCAATAAACGTACAGTGCTCAGCAAATATAAGTACAGCTCTCACAGATCTCTCTTTTAAATTCATATTTTTAATAGGAAGCTCTACAGTATTATATGTGTGCATATAGGTTGGATTAGTCAGCACTGAAGCCAAATCTGGAGATTATTTACAAAATTACCAAAAACTAGTACACCCAAATTTACATGTTATATAAAAATATTAAATACAAATTTAAAAAAGAGGAAAAATCAAGAGAAGCAAAAAAAAAAGAAAAAAATAAATAGTTGAAATTTTGTAGGTTGTAAGTTTTTTTTTAATTATTAAAATTTTATTGTATTATCTTTCAATTTCTAAATGTTTAGAGACTAAAATATTACTATAATAAATATACCTGTTTCATAAATCTGTTTTGTTGAAATTCACCAAAATACATTGCCTTTATTCACTGAGAAACAGATAAAAATATTCCTTTTCAAAATGGGGTTTAGTCAATTATGCTAAGCACTTTAGCTGTCCAACAAACCTAGACTGCACATTTCAGTACATCCACATTGTTGTTGATATGTATGTATACATTTTAAATGAATATGTGTACCTTAGTAAATATATGGACAACTTAGTTTTGCAATGTTTCTTTTCACGCATACCTTTGTTTATTTTGTATATATTACCTTGGTAATTATATGAATATGGACTTTTTTCACAAGACTGTTATGACACATTTAACTGTCATCATAATCTTCAATCTTCAATTCTAGAAAGTTTTTAATATTTAGATTTGTTTTCAAATGTATGAACATTTATATGCATTTATGTGTGTATTATATTATCACTTATGCAAGTTGTTTCTAATGCAGCATCTATGGGGCCGAGAGTAAATTTGACGTTATTCTCTCGTCTGGCTGCTGTTATCAGTCTCACACTGTGTGTTCCTTTTTCTGAAAGACTTTATAACACTGTCAAGGCATTTTTCTTTTATTATTTCAGCAAAATTGTAAAAATATATATTGTTGTACCCTCCCATTCACTGTGCTCCAAGTTTATCTAACTATGATGACATCTGCTGCTGAGACACCCAGAAATGTGAAAAGGTCTATTGTATTTACATTAGTTGGTTATTATCTGAGTCTCAAAGTGTCTTCAGAAAGAAAAAAATACATTTAACTTGAAAAAAGCTTGCTGAATATACAGTTTTGTGAGAAATATCTTTTGATCTGATAGATTACTTTGCATGGACAGGAAATGACAACAAATGTGCAAAGATGCTTTGTTTCACAATTCTTTTTGATTTATAAGAATTAAACGTACCCAGTTTTGATAGACCTAGTTTATGTTTATTTATTTATTTAAATATCTTATTATAATTATTTTGTTTCTTATTATGTTTACTGGTTATGTGAATGACTCATTGGTAAACAAGTTCAAATAACAGATCGTATTACTTAAGTAAAAAAAAAAAAGTTTTGCGAATGACATTTCACGTTTTTTAGGCAGATTTATAATGATAATAAAGAGTATTTTATCACTCCCTTCTATAAAAATATTCTTTCTCACTTGACTTTGTGCAATAAAACAGCATGGGAGGACTGGGGTCGAATTTAAGGATGACATCATTCTAAATCAGCCAAACATAATAATGGCAATCATATCAACTGACCACCATCTGGGTTTGCGTAATGTGTCAGTAATGTAAGAGGAGAACTCTGGATGAAAGTAAAGTCAGTGAAAGAGGTATTATATCAGTTACCAAGGGAGTAGATAGAGGGCTGCCAGACTTGTGCCAGATATCACCGACATAATAATGAAGACGGGTAAATTACTGTTCACTAGAGATATTACAGTTAGAGCTGGGATATAAACCTGCAGAAAAGAGGAGAAAGAAGGATGAAAACTGTTCAGGCTGCATTTATTATTAATATTATTGGCTGTGATTGTAACAGTATTAATATTCTGTTTCTGTGCTATCATGAATGATCCACTTAGAAACCCAAAATGATGCTCACTGAAAGGCCGATGAATATGGTGGTCTTCTTTCCTATTTTGACTAATATTGTCTGCCACATTGGGATGGATATTGTCGCTGATGTCTGCACAAGAATAGATTACATGTCAGCAGCTAAAAACATAATTCTTTGTTACTCATAAATTAATGTAATTTGTAAAATAAACATGAGCATTTAACATATGAATCTTTTTTTTTTTGCTTTATTATTATATAATACTGTACTTTAAAGGGCTAGTTCTCCCAAAAAATAAAATTCTATAATAATTTACTCTCCCTCCACTTGTTTCAAACCTTAATGAGTTTCTTTCTTCAGGTAAACACAAAGGAAGATATTTTGAAGAATGTTGGAGACTGATATTCACTGACTTTCAAAGTATTTCCCCTTCTGCTATGGATGTCAATTTCAATATTTTTCAAAATATCTTCTTCTGAGTTCAACTAAAGAAAGATATTTATCAAGGTTTGGAAAAAAACTAAGGATTAAATGATGAGTATATGTTTGGGTGAACTGTTCCTTTTTATAAACAATTTCATGATTTAATATATGTAGAATAATGCGTTTTAATGTATTTATTGTTCTTCATGTAGTAACAGATGAAAAGTAAATTCTTTTTTATATATTATTTAAAATGTAATATTACAGAAGATACATTTTTTGTGTCTTTATAGAACAGATCACCTTAACAAAAAAAGCTCCTTCTATTATACCTGATGTAATACATTTTGAAATAATGGATCCCTCACCAGTAATATAAGAACAAGATGCTGGAAATATCCTCCCATATTTGCTGCATGAGTACAGAAGAGGGCAAAATTCCCCTGAGCCATCTGAAACAAATATTCGATATATAATTCCAGAATATAATTGGAATATCATTCCAGCAAATGTCATACCTTACAAATCCGTATTTCTAAATTAAATTCTTAAACTAATAAGAATCCACTCTATGACTAATTTGAAATCCATCCAAGAAACCAGGGCATCTTTCTTGGTAAAAACCACGTTTGATAAATAACAGACTCAAGTGCTTCAAAATAAGATAATAATAATGCAATAAAACATCTGACCTGAAAGGCTAGCGAAGAAAAGAGGAAGCCAAACACAAGCCGCACATATGGAGTGTGTCCCACAACCATCTTCATTCCGGTTAGATAGGGGACATTTATGCGGTCCAGGTTACTCAGAGGCGCTGAAGTGAATTAAAGAGTCATGCAAATCATTTTATTCAGTCATTATATTATAAAATGTATCATGTCCAGCCACTTACAAGCCTAAAAATATGTTGATTTATGAAATACATATTAAAAATGTTTGTGTGTTTAGGGAAACATCATAATATAGTTTTTGCTACACAAACAAAATGTGTCAGACCAAAACGAATCCCTTATTTGCACTGTTTTGCATTTTGTTGCTTATGATGAGAACACAGAATTCATTCAGGAAACGAATGTGATCAACAACATTTTCAGAGATGACTAATCTAAACACCTCTAACTGGCTATACTGTATTCGTAAACTCAACAGAAACGTGTGATTCAGAGCTGCTGAATAAAAAAAGAAATGTGATGCACTGTGCACAGGTAGACTGTTGTGAACTGGCACCTTTTAATAATTCTCACATTAAGTGCAACAGCTATAACTGTTAACAAAAAAAAACACTGACATTTTGGCTGTTTACTGATGAACAACAGATGCTGGAATTGCAAACCATGTTAACGCATTTAAACTTACCCAACTGTTCCTTCACTCCAAGAAAAAGTATGAGGCAGCACAGAAAGTACAGCATTCCTAACACAAGTGCGCCAGTCAAATAGGCTCTTCTCTAGAAATCAAAAAGGTGTATATTCAGCTAAAACTTTTCAACATCAGTGCTTTCATTTCAAAATAGCAACAACCCATCAAGCATTTTTTCTTTGTGTTTTTGTTTTAAAGATATCTAATAGACATCCAAACATTAGTTTTGGCTAAAGCAAGACAATTTGGGCTGTCAGCAAAAATCTAATAGAGGTCTAAAAATAGTCCAGAAATATACTACACTCTCAGAAATAAAGGTACAAGTGCTGTCACTGGGGAGGTACTTTTTTAAAAGGGATACATTTGTACTAGGGTCCTAATTTGTTCCTCAAAGGTATACACTACCTGACAAAAGTCTTGTTGACGATCCCAGTAGTAAGAGCAACAAATAATACCTTGACTTCTATTTGATCATTTGGAAAAGTGGCAGAAGGTAGATTTTTGCATCTCAATCATCACAAATATTGACCTATTGGAACCCACATGGACCCAAGATTCTCACAGAAATCTGTCAAGTTTGGTAAAGGAAAAATCATGGTTTGGGGTTACATTCAGTATGGCGGCGTGCAAGAGATCTGCAGAGTGGAAGGCAACATCAACAGCCTGAAGTCCCAAGACATTTGTGCCACCCATTACATTACAAACCACAGGAGAGGGCAAATTCTTCAGCAGGATAGCGCTCCATCTTATACTTTAGCCTCCACGTCAAAGTTTCTGAAAGCAAAGAAGGTCAATGGGCTCCAGGTTTGGCCAGCCCAGTCACCAGAAACGAACATTATTGAGCATGTCTGAGGTAAAATGAAGGAGGAAGCATTGAAGATAAATCAAAAGAATCTTGATGAACTCTAGAACTCCTGCAAGAATGCTTTCTTTGCTATTCCAGATGACTTTATTAATAAGTGATTTGAGTCATTGCAGAGATGTATGGATGCAGTCCTCCAAGCTCATGGAAGTCATACACTATATTCATTCTTTTTTTCCACTGCACCATGACCTTATTTTCTATACCGTAAATTATTTGTTTCATGACAAGACTTTTGTCTAAGAAAAGTCAGATCTTACTGTCCTAATGAAATACTTAAAAATCAAAGCATGATCATATTTTATTTAGGTAAAAACAGCGTAATCTAGAGGCCTTTGTGTTTCATATAAGCCACTTCTGATACTAAATGATCAACTAGAAATCAGGTTAGTATTTGGTGTTCCTAAAACATTGATAGACGACAAGACTTTTGTCAGGTAGTGTATATCATTATCTAAAATCTGTCAAAAGGTAAGCAGTTGTGCTTTTTGGGTATTGATATGTACCCTTGAGGTATTCATCTGGACCCTTTTGGTACAAATTTGTACCTTTTGAAAGGGTAACACCCGAAGTGCTCTTGTTTTTTAGAGTACCTATTTTATTAGAGTGTAGCCATCACTTAGACAGGAATGAATGATTAAACATGTTAAAACAGTCTAATTGATGACTAGTCAATATTTTTAGACCAACAGCCTAAATTTAGCTTTGCTTTAACCAATACATCTACGTTTGGATGTCTATTAGACGACTTTTAGCACACAAAAAAATGCAACACAGGCTCATTCCAAAACTGTACCCCATATACAATTCTGGAGAGAGTGAAATACATCCCAGTAGGTGTGTTTTTTTACAGTTTTTGTTTTCGCAAATCCCCCAGAGGCCGCTGTGTCTGCTTTTTGAGATCTCAAATTTATCTTGCAGGTAACGAAGGGCGGGAGGGAATGTCGCGGGGGCACTTTTGATCATTTTGGAAGGGCACTTTCTATCCAAGACTGAAAAGGGCATGTGCACTGCACAGGTTGAGCCCTATGTGTGCACGTGCCTGCGGCTGTCAACTGACTGACTGATTGAATGACTCTTTCTCCTCCTTCCCTAAACACAACCAATAGTGTTTTCAAAAGCACTGATTGACCAGTGCCCACCCACTTCTCTAAACCAGACTGACAGTGTTTTCAAAAGGAATCCAGAAAAAGAAGCCCTCACAGCCTCCTGATTTTTAGCATATTTTCTGATCTTACCACATTATCACCCTGTTATTTACTTTTGTTTTTGTCTTAGCTGCTTTCTGAAACCTTTCTTCAACGCAGGCAAGCATGAAAAAAACGGCATCATACAGCCCCAGTGTTTGTTTTAAAGACGACATGCAGCCATAGATAGCTCTGGCTACATGGTTTGTGATCTCCAGAAATGTATATAGGCTACATTTTCAGAACGAGCTTGTGTTGAAACAAATGCTTGCTAGGAACTAAATAGGTTCCACAAATTGCATGAAAATGATGTTCTGTACAACTCACTGTATTTTGTAAAGTGTCAGAAATGCCATCCAGTGGGCCAGTGTAGTTTCCGGAAAGCTCTTGCGTGCTGTTCTGTAAACTGCAATCGTGTGTTCTCTTGGCATGGTGAACCCCGACTATCTGCCCCTGAATGGTGGCTCCTGCCAGTGTGGCGAACACTTCCATGCCCATTCCTGTATCATGACATCTCATTTAAGCATACAAACTGAGAAGTAACAGAACAATGGTTATAAATATGATGCAAACTTCACATACTGTTACAAATGTCATATAAGTCTAATAGAAAGGTATTTATATAATGGATTACTATGAATCAAAAATAATTCAGACAACAGTTAGTGTGACGATATTTACATAACTATCAATACTTTTCTGTCAACCCTTAGCCCCAATGACAGCTTGTATGGTATCCTGATCCTGTCAACCGGGTTCATAAAAACGGAACTTCAGAATTTTTCAATCAGCATTCAACTGCTGGTTTCTGGTTCGAGTCATGGCTGATTCGAGTCCCGGCTGATCCAACTGAAAGGCTGTGGAGTGTGCATGTTCTGCCTGTTCACGTGGATTTTTTCTGTTTGCTCTAGTTTCTCCCAAGGCATGCCATATGAATGAATTGTGTCAAATAAATGGGATGTAGTATATATGTGTGTGTGGGTGTTTCCCAGCACTGGTGGTTCACGAGTTCTTCGTTGTACTCTCTGTGCTGGGTTGCAGCTGGAAAGTCATCCAAAAAACATGTGCTCAAAGTAACTGGTGGTTCATTCCGCTGTGGCAACCAGTGATGTGTCATTCTTGAACAATTTGTTTATTTTGAACAAATCTTTTGTATGACTCAGAAACAATGAATCCTTTCAGTGAGTGATTCGTTCATTTGCGCATGCGCACATTTGTGCAGGTGGAGTAAAAGATTATTTCCTTTGAGTCTTCTATTGGGTTTGAATCATTCTTTCGTTACATCAAAGACAGAAGCCAACCATATGCATTTAGAGCTGGTAAAAGATTTGATTCATTCATCTCTCAAGTCCTTGGGTTTGAGTCATCTCTTTTTACATGCTGTCACGTGATGAACGAACGACTCAAAAACCAAAGGATTCAAACAGTGAATTAATCATGGCTCCTTTTGGCTCAGACTGTGTGCTTTGGTTAGGCGTATAAGGGACTGTCTGTGTGACATGAACAAACCCATCAAATCTGAAGACATGCCAGAACAGGTGAGCTGACATAATCATACACAAAGACCATGTTGAATAAATGATTATTTTCTCTTCAGCATTCTAGTTATGACTTGTTTGGTGTAGTTGTAGATGAGTTTGAAAGCAACTCGAAAATGAACGAAAAGATTTGTTTTTCTCACTGAACGAGACTCAAAGGTCAGAGTAAAATGATCCGAACTTCCCATCACTAGTGTCAACCCCTGATAAATCAGGGACTAAGCCAGAGGAAAGTGATTGAGTGAGTTAAAAAGAGAAATGGTTTAACTGTATTTTTACCTAAAGTGTTTATTAAAAACAAGTGCAAAAACAGACTTCCCTGAGCTGTACTTCCACTGTCTCTGGCTGGAGAAAGGATGTTTCTTCACTGATGATAAGTTTATCATTAAGAAAAACAGACCTATTGTTCTCTCAATTTTTGCCTTTTTCTTGATAGGACAGTACATAGACCAGTGCAGAGAGCATGTTTCAGAGAGAGGACGTTATCAAAAACCTTGGGAGAGAAATTGAACTTCTTTGTACTGTACCTGAGGTGAATATTTCCGAGTGTTGCCAATGAGACTATCGGCTCCAAAAATATTCTGTTGATTTTAACTCTGCTTCCTTTTATTCAAATTCACATTCCAGTCCAAAGCTCAAAGGTTTCCATCCCTGTTTTTTTATTTATTTTTTTATTTACCCTGTTGAAAGTGCTTAGTAACTTGATCTTATTGGTGTGATTGATACTATTTTCCAGTAAGATAAAAAAAAAAAATCAATGCATGGCTGATTATTTTCTGATATTTCCTGATTTCTTTTCATCTTTCTCTCTATTGGGATTCATATGTATTTGTGTAAGCTGTTTCATCAAACTGAACCTAAGACACAATGCAATTTCACCTAATCATCTCTTGGTGTTTTTGCAGTTTTATTTTCTTACTGTATCCAGTAGCTGAGTCTCGATCCTTCTGATTTCCCCCAAGAAACATGTTTAGGGAGGAATATGGCACATGGTAGCACTGAGAGGCAGAGAGAGGGAAAACTACTTTAAAGGCAAATGTAAACGTGTACAAAATCAGCTGTTTGCTTATTATACAGTAATAAAGAGTACTATATTTCACTGTAGAAATTTCAGCTTGTTATCATCATGTGGTGGCCACCCGTATTTCCAAATGTATTGCAAAATATGCATGAAAAAACATAAAATGGCTTTTTATTATTTTGTAAGGTTCTCCGGCATTTATTTATAATAATTCCAAGGTACAACATTGCTTAATAAATATATATCTTGTTTTGACCCTCTCATCGGAACCAATTGAATAGGTGTTCCAGATTTTAGATCCAAAAGTAAAGACCCGCTAGTATGATTGGCTAACAGTCTGCATATTTAACCAATGGAAACTTCTGCATGAGCTGTATGTTTGACAGACTACATTCTTCATAGATGGCCACTGCTGAGACTTAATGACATTTAAAAAATGAGTACATATCAAATGATCTGTCACACCAGACAAAGCAATAGCAACAATACAGCTGAATTTTGCTTTAATGTTGGTATCTAATGGAAGGGAACACAAAGACTGTAGCTGTGTTCGAAATAGCATACTTCAATACTATATAGTATGCTAAAAACAGTATGTGAGCAAAGTAGAATGTCCAAATTCATAGACTTAAAACAACAGTATGTGAGAAGTACCCGGATGACCTACTACTTCTGAAATGCGCATCGGATGGATGCTACACTATCCCATGATCCCACGAGAGAATTCATAAATGTGAGTGGAGCGACGCAACTGACATGAGTAGGTCACAAGATCATGACAAAATGGTGGATGTAGCACATCCGAGTTGCATTCATACTACTAACATTTATACCATACCTGCCAACATTTGTCTCTGAAAAGAAGAAATAACAAAATGGGAGGGTGGCGGTAGATGGGTCTGAAATACGGGAGGCTCCCAGGAAAAATGTGAGTGTTGGCAGGAATAATTAATACTGTTTAGAATATACTTTTCTAATGACCGAGTAGTACGTTTAAATTCAAATGCAGTAGCTACTGAGTAGTAGGCGGTTTCGGACACAGCCTGTATTTGTACATTTGGTTTCTGTGTAGAACTGCATTTTCATCTGTTATTATTTAATTAATACAAAATTTGTGGGTGAAGCTAAACAGGCCACAACCTGTCATTATGGCTGCATCATATAAGCTGCTTTAAGGCTTGCAAGAAGTTCTGAGTTCAGAAACCTACAGTGTTTTAAAATACAATGAATGACCTTTCATATTCAAAAAGATTAAGGGAATTTGGATTTCTCAGTTTATGACCCCTTTAACTGCACCCATAACTGCTGAACCTCATCTATTCTAAATGTGTAAAACAGTGTCAGTTAACTGTATGCAGATAATAGTAATAGTGGTCTTACACTCATAAAGGTGTCAAACAAACAACACCATATGAAGTACCAGCTGAAACTGAAGGCAGGGGACATGGTGTCCTGTGGGGTATACCAGAGCATGATGTATGACAGGATCCCGAGCGGCATGGTGAACACAATCCTGTATATAGAGCACAAATTAGCACAGAGCAAGCATAATGTTGAAGAATATCTAACATTAAAAATAAATACAGTATACTGTTAATTTACATGCTCTAAACTAGTAATGTGTGTAAGCAAAGCACCCTGTGTTCAACCTGTGAAATATCTAAATGAAATAGATGTAGTGCTATACTGATATTACCCAGTACACTAACCAAGGAATGAGTTTGCCAATTCTGGTCCGGCCACTTTTGCTCACAGCATATCCAATAAGAGGATCTGTAACAGCATCCCAGGCTCGACCGAGGAAGAGAATGAGGGATGCATAAAATGCTCCCATCTATTGAAAAAACAGAAAATGATTCTCAGCCAATACTCACTCTGCCCCATTTTTAAAAAATCATTTGTATTATAAAAATGCTGTTTTATATAGAAACATGGTTCTTCCAAGCTGTAAGTACTCAACATAGGCTTCTAACTTTTGCAGCGCTTTACACTTACAGTATTTTTTACTTCCTGTGCTAACCATTTAGCAAAATACTACAGAAGTTGGCATGCAAACATGAATTGCAAATTGAGCTGCACCACAAAAGCATTTTATAAATACTCACACAGTCACAGTGATGAACTTTTTCCATAAGAAAATGAAATGCACATGGTTTAATGTTACAGTGTTTCATTTAACAAGACTCCCAACTACTAGGCTACACCATAATCAGAAAAACATAAGAAATCAAGAGATAAAAGGAAACCATAAAAACCAGGACAAAGAAAAACATGTTAGAATAAAAAGTATGTCATATTGTGTTTAAAATACCATATTTGAGAACATGCTTTAACAGTAAGTAAATCTCAAGTAAGTGATATGGCTGGTTGCATTATCTGGTACAAATGTGAGGGAGAATATCCTAGTTTTGAAAAGCAATGTAAATCCTCATTTTACACAAACACTAATATTATAGCATGTTTTTCTGGATCACTAACACAATAAATAGGTGTGTTAAAATCAAATGTTTTTCCTTAACATACATTTTCTTCAAATTTTTCACATCATATAATCATATATTTACATAATATAGACAGTTTTTTTGTACAGATTCATTATTCTATATATTGGCCAATTTAATGTGATGTCAATATGAGAAATGCTAGAGTAAAATCGAATTTCGTACACACAGCTAAACACCAAATATACTATTTCTTTTACTTACTTTCACAACATCCAGTAAAAAGATCTGCATGAAAAAGCCCTTGGCGTTTGCAGTCATTTGATAAGGCATTCCTCCAATGGCATAGCACAGTTTCCTGGACAAAGGGATGCCTTCTTTCTGCACGAGATCAACAAGTAAGCATCAGTGCCTCTATTTTGTGAATGTTGTAACAACAACGATCTTGTGAATATTACGTTAACAATGGAAAAAGTTGAAGTAGTCTAATCAAACGTGTTCTCTTGTTTAATAGGACCTGATAAAAACACTTTAAATTTCTCGATATAGTCTGCTCATTTGTAAAAAGCACATGTATATCATCACCCCAACAACAAAATCTTCTAATAAACGCCATACCGGTTGGTTGTCGTCATTTTCCGTGGCACAGGCGATACTGTGATCGGTTTGCTTTTCCATTCGTCCATTCCCAGTGCCGTTGGCCATCGTTCAGCAGCTTATGGAGAAGTTGCCCGTTATAGTTTTCTACTGCCTCTTATACTGATCGTAAGGTGGGCGTGGTTCTTAGTTCCTCTGCCTATCTAAGCGTTTGAGGATGCTCAAAAAAGGACAAATGTTTCGAAATAACATGTCGGTTTCTCTCTCGCACTAATTGTTCGACAAAGCATGGATATGGAAACTTTGAAGGTCAAGTTTGTGTTTTCTCTTGCATGTGAGTTTGTCCGTTTCAAACACCAAATTCAACTTGCATTTGTTTGTGTAAACTCTCGACAAACTTCCATTTTGACTGTTGAGTAAACATATACAAAAAGAGAAAATAAAAATCTACCGTTTAATCTTTTATTAATGTTTAGTTTATAGCTCTGTCACTATTACACAAAAGGGAAAACATAAAAATTTGAAACTGAAATAAATATAAAACATTTTGGCTGGAGAAGGAAAATGAGCTATAAATAGGACCAAACGGAATCTGCGCGCATTTTTGTGATATTTCAGCGCAGAATCTTTTTTTAATCTGCGTATTAATGCGGAATGATTTTGGGAGTATCATAACTAAATTAATATATGAAAAAAATACCATTTAACTTTTTATTTAATGTTTACTATGCAAATCCAATTTAATCCACTTTATTTGGTAAACAAAGCAAGTCTCTTATATAATATATCTACTAAAAGACAGAAAATATTACATTAAAAAACTGTATTGTAAATAAATCATTTGAATATTTTCAGATTAGTCAGTAATATTACTGAAATTAGTTTAAAAACCGAATAACTATAAATTTACACATATTTACACACGTAAATAAATAAAATCCATGGGCTAAAAATCTGCGCAGATTCCGTGTGGGCCTAGCTATAAATGCTTATAGTGGGTATGCATTTTTTTAAAGGTCACTAATAATCTAATCTTTGGACTATTAATATCATTTAAAATCAATAAAGTCTGTACTTCAACAAAAGTACACATTTGTACATATTATACCTTTATTATTGTTTTATTATCTGTTGCATATTTCATACAACTGCCTTTCTCTCTCTCTCAGTTCAATTCAAATCACTTTATTGGCAAAACATACATGGGAACATATTGCCAAAGTGTACATAGCAGGGGGGAAATATGTCAATATAAAAATTGTAGTAATAACAATATTGATAAAAATAATAACAACAATAATAATATACATTTTTAAAAAATACTGTAAATGCAATATTAGGCAATATATATATTTTATATATATATATATATATATATATATATATATATATATATATATATATTTATATATATATATATATTTATATATATACACACACACACAGTTGAAGTCAGAAATATTAGCCCCCCTTTGATTTTTTTTTTGATTTTTTAGATATTTCCCAAATGAGGTTTAACAGAGCAAGGACATTTTCACAGTATGTCTGATAAGATTTTTTTCTTCTGGTTTTGGCTTGAATAAAAGCAGTTTTACATTTTTTATGAACCATTTTAAGGACAAAATTATTAGCCCCTTTAAGCTGTATTTCTGTTGGATAGTCTACAGAACAAACCCTCAGTATACAATTACTTGCCAAATTACCCTAACCTGCTTAGTTAACCTAATTAACCTAGTTAAGCCTTTAAATATCACTTTAAGCAGTATAGAAGTGTCTTGAAAAATATCTAGTAAATATCTAGTAAAATATTATTCACTGTCATCATGACAAAGATAAAATGAATCAGCTAATAGAAATGAGTTATTAAAACTATTATGTTTAGAAATGTGTTGAAAAAGTCTTCTCTCCGTTAAACAGAGAGAGATAAACGGGGGTGAATAATTCAGGGATATATATATATATATATATATATATATATATATATATATATATATATATATATATATATATATATATATATATATATATATAATTTATTTATGTATACATGTAAAACAATAAATACATACATAGATTTCTAAAACATAATATAACAAAGATATGTTTACTCTTTTTTTTTTTGGCATGTATACAAAAGTTTGTGGCATTTATAAATCTAATGGGCTACTAGATACGCAGTGAGTCTTGTATATTAATCACAGTGAAGCAGGAAGTGTGTTTTAGTCTTCACTGCTCCTGATCTTTAGATTCTCTCTCCTCTATAGACTATATTTTTTTCTTCTCTCTGTCTCTCTTTCTCTTGCTCTGATTTGGAAAAATATTTTTCTGTATTTGAGTGGATGTTGGGCTTTGCTGTAAATAGTTCTAAATCTAAAACGTTCAATAAATTAATACAAAAACAAAGGTTAATAATCCAAATAAAAAGGTGTCTTGATTTAATATAAATACAGGTGTTATGGATTCGCCACAACACCCATTGGATTTTCCAGTACCCCAGATTCCTCTCACCTGCTTCTGATCATTGTCATCTGTACACTCCCCAATCAGCCTATACTATACTATAAATGACACTGACACACAAAGCATGTTGTCCTGTCTCAGTTCACATACTCTGAACTTACCTTCTTTATGCCGACTTCATCATCTCCTATGTTCTCCAATGTCTTCCCTGACACGTCCACGTCCATCATTCCAGAAACTTCTACTCAGACAAGGCAAAAACTTTCACTAAGCCGATGCTGATCGACCTGTCATTCATCTCTCCTGTCAATAAACAAACCAGTTCAGTTTGATTCCTCCTGACCACCAGAGAGTGTGCTAATCATCACCAGCTAGACAGGGCGAGATAGTATACCAAATTGCTCACATGTTGACATTGGCAGATCCACAAGGGCGTGAGTTATTCTAGCTATTCTAAGCCTCTTTCGCTTATGGCGAGTTCAGACTGCATGATTTTTAAAGTAGTCATGTCACAGATGTTTTCACACTGCATGATTATCTGGGCTAGCATTTCGTCGCTTCTTTGTTTACACTGCAAGATGTATCGACAACAGAGTGTTTCACACTGCATGACTTTAGAATAGGAAGAATTGCTGACAACTTTGTCCAAGTTAAATTTCTCACATCCAAACATACACGAGAAGTGACATGAAAACAACGCGAGGTCCAGTCATATATCTTTTTATTAACTTTATAATGAGAAAGAAGCCTTTAGTGGGGTAGAAAATCTACATACTTATTTTTGCTCACCTAGCTTTTTAAAAGTTTGCAACTTTTTTCTTTTTCCATAGTTTTTCCTCCGTTTCTTGGGACCAAATAAACTAAAAATGAGCCCTTTTAACTTCTCTCCAAACCTCCTGCTGGCCTGCAGGTACCCATACCAGTAGACACTGCTCTCTCATTGGCTGTAGGCAATTGCTGATGTTTTTTTCAATCTGAACACATTTCACACGGCATGATTTAAATCGCTGATAGATCCAGATATTTAGCATGCCAAATATCTCACGGGCATCGGTGACTCATCTGCGATTCTCTGAGATCGTGTCTTGGATAGTTCACACTGTGTGATTGTTACCCGTGTGAACAAGTATCGATTTGCCTGTGATTTCAGGCATTTGTGGGCGATTTCTCAAAACCTGTCGGAATCAAGTCAAAATCAGGACTAAAATCATGCAGTCTGAACTCGGCATTACTTGCTTGAGAACAGATCATTCTCCAATTGATTTTGTGTAGTAAGGAGTTTCTTTTACTTTGGATCAGATCACTTCAACATCAGTGAGGTTTTACCTAATAAATTTAGCACATGCTAATGACACCACTTTTGTTTCTCAGTGCTATCTGGTGACTGTGCTTTTATGGAGCTATTAATTTATATTAATGGTGCTCTACTTTCTACTCTTACTGCCATACTTCTGAGAGCCTATTGCCAAGTGTGGCTTGCACAGTCTAATGGTGCACTCACACTATGCTATGCGAACCGTGCCTTGGCATGTTTCCCGGTTCGTTTGACAAGTGTGAGTGCTCCAAATTGGGCCAAGGGATGGTTCAGTTAGCCCGCCCTGGCCCAGTTGAAAGAAATGTGCCAAAGCACGGTTGGGTTGTGTGTGCTAAGCGCACCTGAGCCCAAAATTGAAAATACAACGTCACTTTTAAGTTTCATTTGGATCTATTAACTATTCTTACCGTTTTATGAACACGAACTGTCTTAGTGTATTAAAGACACAAACCTCTTGCTGCACAACAACCTCCTCCGCAGCTCGGGGACTTTTATGATCATTTACGAGCTCTTTCTGTTAAACTGAACAGTCGCATCATCGATAATGTAAGCGTTCTCAGGTTCGGAAGGCAAAATGCAGTGTGAGTGCAGGACATCAGAGGAGAGGGGAGAGGGCACAATCGTGCTTTATCATGGTTCAAGGCACCTGTACCTAGCATGAGCACGACTTCTAAGTTGCCTTAGACTAGGGAGTGCAAGAAAACTTTAAAAGAATTTCTGGTACACATCTTTCATGTACACATCTTTGGACCTAATGTCTCCAAGTTTCTGGGTAAAAGAGTTAAGTTGCCAGAGACTACTTGCCACCTATTCAGAACCACTGGAATCCTGTCTTCAAAGTTCCACAGATTCAAGTGTATTACTGATTTTCAGTGGGATAGGAATGAGTCCATTAGTGTTCTACCACACAGTATCTGGGTTCAAAGATACCTTGTGTTGCTGAGAAGATGCACAGTGTTTTTAACCGCATCAGCTGCAAATGCTATGGGTCCCATTTCAGCATACCCCCATTGCCTCTAATAGTCACACAAACAGCATGAGCTTGTGGGGCCAGTAGTCGTGAGTTTTTCAAGCCTACATCTGCCTTTATTGGCATCAGACAGTAGATCCTTGGATTTGAGCTACTCTGAGCAAGGGATATATCCTGCAATTTCAACATCTACATTTTTAAAGATTTTTAAAGATCCACATTAATAAGGGATGCAATTCTTCCAGTGGCTTTTTCTCTGCAAATTTGTTCTCTATTACAGGAGGGAGCAGTAGAAAGAGTTCACCTCCTTGATCAAAGGGAAGGATTTTATTCAACTTACTTCCTAGTTTCTGGTTACCAAGATTCCTGATTCCTTCCTGTTTTTTGACCAATTCACAATTTTTGACACTTAAACATTATTCTCAAGACTCCTCCCTTTCTAAATGATGCATCATGTGCAGCCAACATTCTTTGTGATGTCTTGAAGTAAGACATTTTTAAAGATGATTTTCACATTGCGTTTGTTCCTCTTTAGCGTAAAAAAACATACTATTCAAAGTCCTTCCTTTCGGCTTGTTCACAAGGTGCATGACTGCAGCACTGTACCCTAATGGGATACGAATCCTACCCTACTTTGATAACTGGATGCTATGTAACAGTTTGGGTGTGAACCTGTCTGGACACTCCGGTCTATTTAATTGTTGTTTTGGTAGCAGAGTGCAGACACTAGTTCTGCCTTGTCTTGTATGTTGTGCTCTGCTCAAGTTTTCTCGCGTCGAGCACTCAGTGTTTATTATTGTGTGTCTTTTAGTTTGAGCATCGTCTCGACCGCGCTTGATTCGTGCACGCTCCAGCTTAATGCGGGCATGCAAGGTCTGGTGTTTGTGATGCACACTGTTGTCTTGGTGTTTGTGTTTGTTCTGTCTGTAGTGTGGTGTTTCATTTTCAGCGTGACAGTCTAGTTGGTTTCGGTTAGCGCTGGGATGAAACGTTGCATGTTTGAGTGCACAGGGAGTTTTTATTTATCATTTACTTGTGTCTTGCGTTCAGTCTTCTGTTATAGTTATATTACAGAAACTATATCTATTATAGTCTCCCCATGTCTGCTATCTTGTGCCAGTTCATCGTCAATTACTACCTTATCCTGTTGTGTCCAGCCCTGCTCTTCCCTGCCAGCCCAGTCAAGTTTGTTTTTGTGTTTCAGCTATGTTTTTCCCCCTCAGGGTTGTTTCTGTTGCCTTTTTGTTTCATTTTATTATTAATAAACACATATTATTTACTGCATTTGAGTCATTGCTCCCGTTCCATTTACCAGAACATCACAGAACTCTTCCAGACATCAGCATCGATTGTTTGTCATCTCACACCATTATTTTTGGGTGTTGAGACCATGAAATCACTGGGAGTTTTAGATGTCAAATGTACCAAGAGGAGCCATTCCCTCTCATCAGAAGTAGTCACGACAAATGCTTCTCACACATCCTTCGGTCAGAGAACACCTCAACAGGGTTTTATCTGAATCATCAAGGTGGCACACAGTCTCTCAAGTCTCAGCATCTCACTCACAAGATTCTCATTGGTCTCTTCCTCATCTAGCATTGCTAGTTCAGGGTCAAGTTATCAAGCAGCAGATGCTCAGTCCAGGAATCATCTGTGCCCAGGGATCTTCTGGACCTTTTTGCAATCAAGCAACCACTCACTGTCATTTATGGTTCACAAGAATAGAGACATCCAGCCGATGGGGACAGAATGCCATGTCTCACAAGCGGCCAGATTGTCTCCTCTATGCTTTTCCTCCTCTTCCACTGTTGTAGGAGACAATGCACAGGATAGCTCGTTCTAGAAAAACAACCCAGCTTTGGTACCGCAGTGCCAGATACCATAAATTGGGTTGTAGAAGTGATCACTATGGCATGCTGCATAAAATAGCTATATTTTAATAAAGGTTCTACCAGAGGATGTCTTTTATTATTCCATTAGGTCAGGGGTGTCAAACTCAGATTCTGGAGGGCCCCAACCCGCACGCTTTAGTTCTATTCCTGCTTCAACATTCTTACCTGCAGGTTTCAAACAAGCCTAAAGAACTTGTTAGTTTGATCAGGTTTGTTGAATTAGGGTTGGAACTAAACTGTGCAGAGCTGTGGCCCTCCAGGAACTGAGTTTGACACCTGCACATTAGGTTTTTGTCAACGTGTTTTGCTGCTTTAGAGGTGTCTCTATGGTGGATACCTGTGCAGCGGATATCTTCTTGTACTTTTGCACAGTTTTTCAAGCTGAACTTACTACCCTGCATGCCATCAGTTCTGCAGTCTTTCAGAAACAGGCTTTACTATTTTGCTGGCTAGTGTCACTCCTCATGACTATGCTAGTACGAGACATCCACTAGTAGTACTTAGCACCTTATCTGGCGTTAAGGAGGAATGAAACAGAATTCTAGTTATGTATGTAACAGTGGTTCTATGAATTCCGAACGACCACCAGATTTATTTGTCATTTAGAATGTACAAAAAAGGCCATGTTATTTTGGTATACTACCTTGACCCATCTAGCTTGTGCAGTAAAAATCCACATTTGCTTAGCAACGTCTCCGACAGTCATCTGGAATTCACAGAACCACAGTTACAAATGCAACTAGTGTTTCCACTTCTTCCTGTTTGCTTTGTGCTCTGTCATGACAACAGGTTCAAAGTTGAGTAATATGAATATAATGCGTACAAAAGGGTGGAATAGGCAATTAATTGTTTTCACTAAATAAGAGAGGTAACTTCTTCAAAGTTTACTTTAGAATTGTGAGAAATATTAGCTTGATTAAAAAAAAGATTTAGAAGCTGAGCAGCAATAAAATGATTAATAAGACACTGGGACTTCAAAGTCTTGAATAAACTTGATTACAATAAATGCTGTTTTTTTTTCTTTTTTTATTCCACAACCAATACAAAAATACATTTGAGGACTACATTTTGATGTATCTATTTATCTGTTAGTTAGTTAGTTAGTTAGTTAGTTAGTTAGCTAGTTAGTTAGTTAGTTAGTTAGTTAGTTAGTTAGTTAGTTAGTTAGTTAGTTAGTTAGTTAGTTAGTTAGTTAGTTTGTTTGTTTGTTTGTTTGTTTGTTGTTGGTGTCTACCAGGGGTGGGATGAGAGTGGGTTCTAAATTTGCATAGCTACTTTGTGTTTAATATTATTGTTTCCAGAGGAAACTTCAATAAACAGTGGTAAACAAAAAACTGTTGACTTTTTTATTCCTTGAAAATCAGTAACCCTCTGTCAGAGGACCCCACATAAATCATATTACAGTTTTAAATCACTTCTCTTAAAAGTCATCAATAACTGGAGCAAATGATCCAGAATTTCCTTGTTATCAGTTTGGTTTATTAATCTTTGGCTCAGTTTGACATATCTGTGACAGTATGCTAATGATATGTTTTTAGTGAATCTAATCTATATATTGAATTGTGTAAATGACAAATTCTAAAGATATAAACCCTATGTCTACCATTCTTCTACTATAAAAATAAATAAATAAACATATCGATAATATTCCTAATTTTAATCCTTGATTGTGAAGTACGTACACTTAAAGGGTGTGATCCCACGCAAAACTTCCATCCCATTCTAATTTCTTGTCTTAAAGTGTTTTACTTTCTGTTTCATTCATTCATTTTCATCCGATTTTCCAGGACCCCCTTACAAAAAAATATTGCAGTTTTTTTAAGAATATTGCTGTTTTTAAAGGAATACGGCAGTTTTAAATAACTTCTGAAAAGTGCATTTTTTTACACGAAAAAACTGCATTATTTAAGTACATTGCAGTATTACTGCAATACAACTGAAGCACTTTAATACAAATGCAGTACAACTACTGCAATTCAACTGAAATACTACTACAGTACAACTACAGCAATACAGCTGCAGTAAAACTACTGCAATGCAACTGCAATACTGCTACAGTACAAATGCAGTAAAACTACAGCAATAGTACTGAAGTGATACTACTATAATGCAGTACATACTGCAATGGTACTGAAGTACTACAACTACTATACTGTATAGTACTGCTACTGCAATATAACTGAAGTACTACTACTGTACAACTGCCATACCACTATTTTAATACAACTAAAGTACTTCTACAATACTACTGCAGTACAACAACTACTATTTTTCTGCTCAAATGACATCGGTTTCCAAATGAGGTTTTAGTATATCAGTTGTATTGCTAAAGTACTACCACAATATATTGTATTGCACTTTTCAGAAGTGTAACTATTTACAGAAATGCATCTACAATACTGCAATACATAATAAACTAAAGTGCACTTTTAATACTTATGTACCTAAGTGCAATAAATTATATACCATATCACTATATTGACCCTCTCAGTTTATTTAATGTTACTTTAGTTGTACTGCAGATTTTACTGCTGTTGAACTTTATGGCAATATAGTTGAACTGTTTTTATACTTCATTATACTGCAATTTTGCAGTTGCATTGAATTTTGCCACAGTTATCCTTGTATATAGGCTACTGCTGTTGTACTGTACAGTTCTCTGCAGTTATTTTTTATTATTCGTTTTTGCAAATAAAACTCTTTAAAAAAACTCTTGAATCCAAAAAACAGAATTTTTTTTATTTTAAATTACAAAATATTCATTGGAAGATGTTGAAGAACAAACCATTTAGAACACAAGTGCAGTACAGCTCTTACCACACCATTGGCATATAAGACTACAGCAGCACAAGTGCAGTAAATAAAAAGTTTTTTTTAAAGTCCAGTTTACTGCAACTTACACTGCTGTTAAACTTTTTTTTTTACTGCATTTAAACTGTGTTTACTTCAGTGTACTGCAATTTTGCAGTTGCATTTAATTTTACTGCAGTTATACTTCTACATACTGCTTTTGTACTGCAGTTTTACTTCAGTTTACTGCAGTTATTTTTTGTAAGAGCGGGTCACGGGGGCAGCAGTCTAATGCCTAGTTCAGACTGCGTGATTTTAGCCCCGATTTCGGCTCGCTGACAGGTTTTGAGAAATCGCCGACACATGCCTGAAATCACAGGCAAATCGCTGCTCGTGCACGTGAGTGACAATCACACAGTATGAACTATCAACGACGCGATCTGAGAGAATCGCCGATGAGTCGCCGATGCCTGCGAGATATTTGGCGTGCTAAATATCTGGAGCTGTCGGCGATTCAAATCATGCCGCGTGAATTGAGTTTTGACTGAAAATAACATCAGCGATCGCCTACAGCCAATGAGAGAACAGCATTGACTTGCGTGTGTGTGTATAACTACTGCAGGCCAGCGGGAGGCTGGGGGAGAAGGTAAAAGCGCTCTTTTTCGGTTTATTTGGACCCACTAAATGGAGGATAAACTAGTGGAGGTTTGACAGGACACAGGAGCACCCGTATCTGTTTTGACGTTTAACACAGAAAGAAATTAGTTTATTATCAACATTAAGGAGAAATAGCTAATTCCCTTTAAACCCAGGTGAGCAAATATGTACATGTTCTACCCCATTAAAGGCTTCTTTCTCATTATGTAGTTAATAACAAAAGTCGATATAATACGTGTTTTTGGCTGTGAGACGTAGTTTGTACGACGTTGTCTTCGATTCTTCCTATTGTAAAGTCATGCAATGTGAAAGCCCCTGTCGCCCATCCATCTTGCAGTGTAAACAAATCAGCGACGAAACGCTAGCCCAGATAGTCAAGCAGTGTGAAAACATCTGTGACACGACTACTTTGAAAATCATGCAGTCTGAACTCGGCATTAGGAGAGAACCCCAAACTTTCCTCTCCCCAGACACTTCCTCCAGCTCCTCAGGGGAATTCCGGGGAATTCCGAGGCCAGCCGAGAGACATAGTCACTCCAGTGTTTCCTGGGTCTTCCCCGAGGCCTCCTCCCAAGGGTAAATGCATGGAAAACCTCTTTAGGTAAACTTCTAGAAGACATCTGAAACAGATGCATGAGCCACCTTAGCTGACTTCTCTCGATGTGGAGGAGCAGCGGCTTTACTCCGAGCTCCTCCCAGGTGATAGAGCTCCTCACTCTATCTATAAGGGTGTGATCTGCCATCCTGCGAGGGGAAACACATTTGTACTTGTATCTGAGATCTTGTCCTTTTTGGTCATGACCCATAGCTCATGAGGAGAGTAAGAACGTAGATTGACCTGCAAATTGAGAGCTTTGGCTTTTGGCTCAGCTCCTTCTTTACCACAACGGACCGGTACATTGACCGCATTACTGCTGCACCGATTCACCTGTCAATCTCACGTTCCATCCAACCAACACTCGTGAACAAAAACTCAAGATACTTAAACTCCTTCACCTGGGGTAAGAACTTTCCTCCAACCCGCTGTATTCCAACCAGTCAGACTTCAGACAACCCTTAACAGAGCGCCTCTGACCCCATGCTATGAGAATGCCACCAGGGACACGGTTAAATGCCGTCTACAAGTCCACAAAACACATGTGGACTGGTTTTGTGGAACATAATTTATTTACTTTTTTCAATGAAATGAAGTCAATAGTCATCCAAAGATTTGGTAAAGGCTACAGTAAAAGAAACTATAATATATCAAATTTATACAAAAATATAGAGACAAAGACCAGCTGTGTGCATTGTCTCTATCGTATAATAATCAGTCAGTTTCATATGCATACAAGTGCACATAGACATACAGTTTGACATTCTTTAATTAAGAAATACTTTGACATATTTCAGAGCCAATTATCAAGACTTTACACACAGCAACATTCAAAATCACTAATGTTTTTTTCCTTGTCTTTAGAATTGGCAAGTTTTGCAAAAAAGTTTTTTAATGTCTTTTTTATTAACTTGCGTGTGTAAAATGACTAAGATAACTAAAATTCATTGGAGTCCATCCAAAACATTCCTGAGAAACTTTCACTATGTGTAATGAAGTGACTTTCTACTGACATGGGAATCTGAACATGTTCATTATTAGCAGTTCCTGGATCAGGAAATGTAACTAAAGTGAAATCGTTTTGTGACATACTAGGTGATTACTTCATAGGCCGAGTTCCTCTTCTTTTGAGTTGGGCTCTGTCCTGTGCAAGTAATAAAAACAGTCATTGAAGTTAACAGCAACCTTATGTAAAATCAGAACAGTGTAATGAAAACATCACTAAACATTATATGCCCTGTTGAAATTACTGTAAAGTCTTAAAAGGTTAGTTCACTCAAAAATTAAACTCTGTTATTAATTATCATTCCAATCTTCTAAGTCTTGTGTTCATCTTCAGAACACAAATTAAGATATTTTAGATTAAACTTGGGAGCTCTTTGATCCTCTCTTTGACTCTGTTATGTTTTTGTTTGTTTTCTTATCTCAATGTGTCCATAAGTTTCACAGTTTCAATTTACTACAACTTCTATGTTAAATCTGCTTTGACACAATCTGCATTGTAAAATTGCTATAGAAATAAAGACGAATTTAATTGAATTGACCCTCCAAAGACAAACAGAACCCTCCATAAAAAAAAAAATTTAAAACCTTTTTTTGCCAATGTGTTCTGTGTCAGATTACAACATCCCTTTTCTACAGGCAATAAACTTGCATGTTGCACTGCTGACTCCATTGGCAATACAATGAACTGTCCAAAGTAAATGTGCAACTTTACCTGATAAAAACAAGGAGAAGACAAAGGCAAATAAAGTCATTTTTATCTTTTTTGGCACGTAAAAGTGGTCTGGAGCTTCATGATTACAGATGAGCCAGTAAAGTCAGATGGAATGTCTAGACAGTGACTACGTTTACATGGATATCAGTAATCAAATAATATGCCTTAATCTAAATAAGACAATTATATGATTAAGGTGTTTACATGAGTTTCTTTATGAATGTTCCTTTCAAGATCTCATTTTCACATGTTACAGCACATAGATCGATTAACGTCATTGCACCACCACACTATCCACATTTCCTCCAGAGTTTCATGTAATTTCGGGTGTTTCATTTTTAATTTGTTGACTAACTGCAGTTTGGCACTTTCACTTTCTTTTGGGAACATTTTATGCATGCCCCTTCATGACAAACGAGATATTGGATGCGAGTATGAACTGCTGGAAGAGTGCTCCTTTGATACCGCACGGCGTATATGAAAAAACCTTCGCATTTCGTGGGGCAGGTGTCTGTGGTCCTTCACTGACTCGGTAGGTGCAGAGAATAATATGCAGCATACTCCACATCTTTATCCAATTTTGATTTAGTTCCATTATGACCATAATTGGATTAAATTAATCAACGTTTACATGGTAGACTTGTAATCAGAGTATTGTCTTAATCATAGTAAAATGTTTTTTCTATGTTAAGTCTGTGAAAATTCGAAAAGCTTTTGGATTTCATCTAAAAATGGTAATTTGTATTAATGAACAAAAGTGTGGAACATCATGAGGGTGAGCAATTAATAACGGACTATTTCTTTTTGGGTGAGCTAACTCTTTAAAGGTTCCTAATTTTATTTTGTAGATTTCCTACTATGAGTTCAAAGTCAAATAAACACATGAATGCCTGCTGTGACTGCTGTACAGCTCATAGAGCATATCACTACTAAATTGTACGTTACTATATCTGAATTTCCAGAGGTTTTCTTAGCTCTTTATGCTGTCTGTTTTGTTTAATTAGTTCAAACATGCATCATAATTGTTAGAAAAATGGGTTTCTTTTTGCAGCATCTTTTCAACATGTTAAAAACCCGAATCTAAAACTTCCCCACTTAAAACTACAACTACAGCATTTGGGGGTCAAACAGACATTGTTTGTAGACAGCCTGTGAATGCAACAGGCTGGCATATGTACAAAAGTACAGAGTAGGCAGTCAAGCTGGAGTTACTGATGACTTTTCACTTGCGGTTTCATCTACTGGGAAACCAAAAATGAATTTACCTTGAACTTTGAGCTTTGAAACAAGAGTTTAACGTTTGCATCCACACAGATGAAAGCTAATATTTAACAGTGGCACTTATATTAAACCCTGAACCTAAGGACACTGCTTCTCTCTCATTATATTTTGAATATGTAGAAAATGATGGCATATTACACATGATGGTTGAGCCAGTTATTCTCCAAAGACTGTACATATGCACACATACCCTATGTTCCTTAACGCTTCCTGGATTTTCTGCCGTTGCTCTTCATTAATGGGATAGAAGTAAAAAATCACCATGCCAATAAGCAACAGGCCGAGAGGCACAGGAGCGAAGAGAATCCAGAGTGCATAAATGACCTCTGAATTGTGTTTACAAGCTCCAGGTATGTATCCCACAAAGCTGAAGAGGGGAGAGGGAATTTAGTAAAGCATTCTCAAATAAATCTTTTAGGTTTGGGGTACTAAAAATACATATTTAACAACAATTAAAAAAAAAAAAAAAGCTCTTACTGTAAAACCAAGGTAGATATTCCAACAGACAATCCTCCTCCAAATTTGTTAAAGAACACATAGCAGGAGTAGAACAGTGGCTCTAGATCCAGAAACGACGGGTTCTTGACTTTGAAGTCGTCCACTACATCTGGCAGCATCGACCTGAAACAACATCTTGCGTATATTATGTGTCCAAACAGGAATAAAAGTTAAAAGGATCACTTTCTGTTTTAAGATCTTTATTCTTGTGAATTTCCTTCAGAAGTCACACTGTTATGCTGATTTGGTCCTCAAGAAATTTTATTAATTTTACTTTTGTTACAAAATATTAAAAGATTAGCATATTCAGGATAGTTCACCTATTAAATGTTTAAACCAAATGTAACAAATAAATGTTAATAAATGATAATTAAATGTTACCATTAACCAGGGGTGGACTGAGACTAAAAATCAGCCCTGGCACTGTAGCCACACCAGCCCACATTACCACACTGACACAGCCCCATGCACAGACACGTACATTCACTACTTAGATTGGTGTACATATGGTGAAATATTATAAGCAGTACCATGTGTAATTGATATTTAAACATTTAATGTATGTGACTGGAACAAAAACAACCCATTTATAACAAATTTATATGCAATCATTTCATTCATTCATCTTCTTTTCAGCTTAGTCCCTTTATTAATCTGGGGTCGTCACAGCTGAATGAACCGCCAACTTATCCAGCATATGTTTTGCGCAGCGGATGCCCTCCAAGCTGCAACCAATCACTTGGAAACCTCTATGCACACGCATTCACAAACATGCACTATGGACAATTAAGCCTACCCAATTCACCTATTGCACATGTTCTTGACTTTTGATGGAAACCAGGAGGAAACCTATGCAAACATGCAAACTCCACACAGAAACACCAACTGACCCAGTTGAGGATAGAAATAGCGACCTTCTTGCACCACTGCGCTGCCCTCTTTCAAGACTATTTTATTTAATTTTATGCATTTGGCAGCTTCTGATTTTAGGGACTTTTTTTGCTTTCTCTGAGCAGTGCCTTTCCTTTTTATGGTCCATCTCTGACAATTAGCTTGTTTATAGCTTTGTTTGACATTCTTACCAGATTTTGATTACGTCTGGTTTACCTCTGATTGGGTCGGCCCATCTCAAAACCATCCGGTTGTTGCCGATTGTGCCAATGCTTAACATTTATTATTATTATTACTATTATCATCATCGTCGTCATCATCATCCTCAAAATATTCAAATCTTGCAAGAGATAAAAGCTGCCTGCATGTAAAAACAATACATATTAAAACATTTATTTTTAAAAAAACTGACCGGCCCACATTTAAAAAATGGTCCGGCTCTTCTGATATTTGCCAGAATTGCCAGATGGCCAGTCCGCCCCTGCCATTATCTCACCCTAAAGTGGTTCCAAACCTTTTTGAGTTTCTTTATTCTGCTGAACACAGATTAAGTTATTTTGTAATTATAGGAAAAAATATGGAAGTCAGGGGTTACAGGATTTCAGCTTTCTTCAAAATATCTTCTAAAGGCAAACAGGTTTGGAACCACTGGACGGTGAGCAAATGATGACAGATATTCAGTTTTGATTGTCTTTATATATTATTATAATAGAAATATTTTGTCACACTATAAGTTATGAATGTTCTATTTTTATTGTCGGCTATGATAAGCGTAGAGGGACAATACGATGGCTAAGTGGTTAGCACTGTCATCTCATAGCAAGAAAGTCACCGTTTCAATTCCCGGCTGGGTAAGTTGGCATTTTTGTGTAGAGTTTCCATGTTTTCCCAGGGTGTTTTGGTTTCCCCAGTCCAAACACAGGCGACTTACTTGAATTGAATAAACTAAATTGATGGCTTTATAGCATATGTGTGTGTGAATGCAAAAGTGTATCAGTGTTTCCTAGTACTGGGTTGCAGCTAGAAGGGCATCCGCTCTGTAAAACATACGGAATATTTGGCAGTTCATGCCACTGTGGCGACCCCTGATAAATGAAGGGAATAAGGCGAATGTAAATGAATGAATATTCTTATGGAGCTTTTAACACTGTAAGAGCTGACATTAGAGTACACTTCACAAAAAGAGATCATGAGAGTATTTACAGGTGATCAGAGGACAAAATATGATAGCAAGCATTTCCCTGTATGGATTTATATATATCACACAAGCAGTCATTTATCTTCCTGAATCCTGGCAAATGAGGACAAACACAAATGTAAGGTTTTTACATGCAACAGTTTAACAAACAGAAAGTGTAAAACAACCTTCTGGTTTTTTTATGATTCACTAATTAAAACAGTTCCAAACAAAGCCAAAGCAGAACATTTGTTCATCTTGGAGTAACAGTGCGATGTTTTATTCTCAAATGAATCTGTTTTGAACTAATCAAACTGAGTTAATGATTCAGTTGTTCAGGGATTTAAATAGACCTATTATGCAAAAATCTTGTTGTTAAACACAGTTGTGTGGCAACAGTCTGTGAATGTAAAGAGCCTATGAGAATAATAAATTATACTTTCTATAATCCCATTTGAAAAAAACAGCCTACAGAACTTTATTTGACATACACTCTTTGTACACGTCATCTGAGGGGGAAAGTCCCACCCATTAGTGATGGTCTTTCCATCATCAGCAAAAACAACCCTGAATAAGAAGCAGCCATTTGAATCTGCCACTATGCTGACACACATGCATTTTAAGCACTGGCCTCTTTAAAAAAAAAAAAAAAAAAAAAGGCTGAGAGAATAATCTCATTTGAATTAAAAAAAAAAACGGCTGAGAGAATAATCTCTTTTGAATTAAAAAAAAAGGCTGAGAGAATAATCTCTTTTGAATTTAAAGCGACAATCACCAAAATGGTCAAATTTGGATCAAAAAGGCTTCAAATTCACACTCTAGGGATATTAGAGCCTTATTTTACACCTTGTAAAAAGGGTCATAATAGGTCCCCTTTAGGACAGTCGCATGTTTAATTTCTAAATGAATCAGCTATTGATGAGTCAAGGATTTAAGTGGTAGAGAGTGGATGTTAGCAAAGTGAGAAGAAATATTTTACTTTACCAAGGCAGTAGAAAAATGGATGCAAGACTTATGCCAGATAACACAGACATGATAATCAAGGTAGTCAAACTACTCTTCGATACGATTATCTCAACGAGAGCTGGGATGTAAATCTGCAGAAAACAGGAGAAAGACAGATGAAAAAGTCAAAACAACATTGTATCCATCTGTGTATCCACTTAAAAAAAGACAAAAATCTTGCTCACTGAAAGGCCGAGGAATATAGTGGTCTTCTTTCCTATTCTGACCAACAGCGTCTGCCACATTGGGACGGATATTGTTGCTGACGCCTGTATATGAGCAGAAAGGATGTCTGTATAACTAAAAATATCATTAAATATTAAAAATATTAAAATTGTAAATACTATTTAAATATTTTAACTAAACAGCACTGCTGTAACCCACATTAGTGCCATATAGCTACCTCTAATGGTTCTTCTTCAGTTCTTTATGGTGGTTAGTGTGCTGTGTAGCATAATCTTTAAAGATATAGGCGCTATTCAACACTTTGAGCGGTGTTATTTAACATTTTTAAGTATTTTGTCATCAGCATTTTTAGAGCGAACATGTAAGGAAATCATATGATAAGTATGTCAGGACAACAAAACATTTTATGTTGGTTGGTCCTACTTTATATTAAGTGTCCTTAACTAACATGTACTTAAACAGAAATTAATAATTATTTATTTACATTGTATTAATTGGGTAAATACTTTCCCAGAGATGGGTTGCGGCTGGAAGGGCATCCACTGCGTAAAAACTTGCTGGATAAGTTGGCGGTTCATTCCGCTGTGGCGACCCTGGATTAATAAAGGGACTAAGCCGACAAGGAAATTGAATGAATAATTGGGTAAAGACATGTATTTACTGTGTACTTATGCTTGATTAAATACCTGTATATAATTAAATCTGTAATTAACTTCTGTAATTATATTTGTGAATACACTGTTGACCATACCTTACACCTCAACACACCCTTAAACCTACCCATACCACCAAACCTGTCCATAACCCAACCCCTATCCCTACTCACAAGCACCACAAGTGTTCTCAAATACATTATAAACACAGTAAGTACGATGTATTTATTTTTTGATGCAAGTACATAGTAGTTAAGGACACTTAATATAAAGTGGGACCGTTACTTTAACTTTCAATCTCAATAAAATGTTAAGCTATATCTGATTTTTTATTTGTTAAACGTAAAAGAAGACACTTTGAAGAATGTTGTAAACTGGTGGATATTGACATTAATAGCAGTGAAAAAGACTGTGGAAGTCAATGAATAATGTGGAAGTCAGTTTTCAACATTCTTCAAATAATAATTTTTTTTGTTGAACAGATGAAAAACTGTAAACATTTAGAGCAAGTGAGTACATGATGACCTAATTAGAATTTTTGGCAGCTTCATTTCAACTTTATTTTTAAACAGTGAAGATTTTTACAGTCGAGCTAGAAATTTCCAGTATACAGTGCATTTCCTTACCAGTGTTATCAGAATAAAATGCTGGAAATATGATCCCAAATGTGCTGCATGAGTACAGAAGAGAGCGAAATTTCCTACGTTCACCTGAAACGTCACAACAATTTACTTTTCATCACAAGAACTGTGAAAGTTTATAAAACCAATTATATTCTTTATGACTATTTATCAACATCAATACAGGGCGATTCTAGTAAATTCAGACAAGTTTTTTGCTGGTATTTTATTATCATCCACAAATATATCAAAATGCATTCATAAATGAAACAGAAAAACATCTGACCTGAAAGGCTAGTGAAGAAAAGAGGAATCCAAATACAAGCCGTACATATGGAGTGTGTCTCACAACCATCTTAATTCCAGTTAGATAGGGAACTTTAATGCTGTCAAGGTTACTCAGAGGCGCTTAAGTGAGAAGTAAACACATGAAAATGACTAGTTATCAAATCAACATTAGTTTAGAGATCACCATATCTGTTTATTTTAGCTGTAGTTATGTATTAATTCTTATGAAATCGATGCTAAAAGGGCATGCAGTATGCTAAGCGTCACAGACTCCTGGTATAGTGTTTTACATCATTTTACTTACCCACCTGCTCCTTTACACCGAAAAAAAGGACTAGACAGCAGATGAGGTACAGTATTCCCATTACTATTGCGGCAATCAAATAAGCTGTTCTCTGTTGAAAATAAAAGACAAATGCAAGCACCATTCATTATAGTATGTTTTAAGTAAACATTAAAAACAATCTAATAAAGCATACAGACACTTTAAATTAACTTTTACATTTTTACAAGATCAATATAGACACTTTGATTTAGCAAAGACACATTGAATCGATCAAAAGTAAAAGACATTTAAATTGTTACAAGAGATTTTTAGAATATGTGTTTATTTTATGATTGGTTATTTGTTAATATGTGTGTTTCAATAAATTAAAGCCAAAAACACCGTAATACAGCGTTAAAGCTTTTTCCTGAATGCAGGAGGCTGAAGTTTTTAACACAAAACGATGTGAAAATCACCATGCCCATTCATTATCACAGACAGTATATTACTTTTAATATATATGCATACAGAGAAGCAGTGGTGCAGTAAGTAGTGGTCGCTGCAAGTCACAGCAAGAAGGTCACTGGTTCGAACCTCGGCTCAGTTGGCACATCTGTGTGGAGTTTGCATGTTCTCCCTGCACTCGCTTGGCTTTCCTTTGGGAGCTCCGGTTTCCCCCACAGTCCAAAGACATGCGGTACAGGTGAATTGGGTAGGCTAAATTGTCCATAGTGTATGAGTGTGTGTGTGTGTGTGTGTGTGTGTGTGTGTGTGTGTGTGTGTGTGTGTGTGTGTGTGTGTGTGTGTGGATGTTTCCCAGAGATGGGTTGTGGCTGGAAGGGCATCCACTGTATAAAAACGTGCTGAATAAGTTGGCAATTCATTACGCAATGACGAACCCGGATTAATAAAGGGACTAAGTGGACAAGAAAATATATACATACACAAACACACACCGGCCACTTTATTAGGTACACCCTACTAATACCATTTGGCCCTCAAAACGGCTTTAATCTTTCGTGGCATAGATTCTACAAGGTACTAGAAATATTTCTTAAAGATTTTGGTCCATATTGATATGATAGTCTCACACACTTGCACATCCATGATGCGAACCTCCCGTTCCACCACATCCCAAAGGTGCTCTATTGAATTAAGTGACTGTGAAGGCCATTTAAATACAGTGAACTCATTGTCATGTTCAAGAAACCACTCTAAGAGGATTTGCACTTTATGATATGGTGTGTTATCCTGCTGGAAGTAGCCATCAGAAGATGGGGACACTGGTCATCCAGGGATGGACATGGTCAGCAACAATGCTCATGTAGGCTGTGGCGTTGACACAATGCTCAGTTGGTACTAATGGGCCCAAAGTGTGCCAAGAAAATATCCCCCACACCATTACACCACAACCACTAGCCTGAACCATTGATACAAGAAAGCATGTGATGCATGTGATGATGCTTCCATGTTGTTGATGCCAAATTTTAACTACCATCCGAATGTTGTAGCAGAACTTGAGACTCATCAGACCAGGCAATGTTTTTCCAATCTTCTGTTGTCCAGTTTTTGGTGAATCTATGTAAACTGTTGCCTCAGTTTCCTGTTGTTAGCTGACAGGAGTGGCACCCAGTGTGGTTATCTGCTGCTGTAGCCCATCTGCCTCAAGGTTCAACATGTTGTGTGTTCAGAGATGCTCTTCTGCATACCTTGGTTGTAACGAGTGGTTGTTTGAGTTACTGTTGCCTTTCTATCAGCTCGAACCAGTCTGGCCATTTTCCTCTGACCTTTGGCAAGAACAAGGCATTTTCACCAACAGAACTGCCACTCACTGGATTTTCGGACTATTCTCTGCAAACCCTAGAGATGGTTGTGTGTGAAAATCCCAGTAGATCAGCAGTTTCTGAAATACTTAGGCCAGCCCGTCTGGCACAAACAACCATGCCACGTTCAAAGTCACCTGAATCCCCTTTCTTCCCCATTTTAATGCTCATTTTGAACTGCAGCAGATTGTCTTGACCACGTCTACGTGTCTAAATAAATTGAGTTGCTGCCATGTGATTGGCTGATTAGAAATTTGCATTACAAGCAGTTGGACAGGTGTACCAAATTAAGTGGCCAGTCAATGTGTGTGTAAATATACATATATATACTCGACACACACAAACAACAAATACAGACATGGTACTTTAACATAGCTTATACTTTTAATATAATTCAGCAAAAAAATGGCAACATCCTTTCATAATTTGAACTAAATTAATTAGGAATAAGCTAAAAAAAAACTGCTGATGCTAATATTTAATTTATTTATATATTATATATTGCAATATGATAATTGAAGCCTAAGTGGGTGCATTTGCTACAATGCTACCACAACATTTATTGAGAATTAGCCCCTGCATATACAGTCACCAGGAATAATCTTATTCTACTACACTAAATCATTAATGTAAGGACAAACAGCTGCATTTAGTTCACAGTGAAAAGTAATAACTTATAACTGATAACTGATTAATGTGCTTGAGACAACAGTAATGAGGTATTCATTTTCTCACAGTGTTTTGTAGAGCTATTTCGGATATGTCAGTCAGCTTGTCAGTGTAGTTTCCAGAAAGCTCTTCTGTGTTATTCTGCAAGCTGCAGGTGTGTGTCCTCTTGGCGTGGTGAACCCCGACTATTTGCCCCTGAATGGCAGAAGCTGCCAGTGTGGCGAACACTTCCACACCCATTCCTGTTTCAAGAGAAAAACAGCGTTCTAGACTTCTTCTCTTTCATACAGCAAACACAATTTTTGTGAAGATTGTATGGTTTTCTGCTTACCAATATTAGCTTCTAAAAGATGGTTGAGGATGTTTTTTTGATACTAAATCATTTAAATGGGTGGTCCACAACGATATCATATTTTAAGCTTTAGTTCATGAGTAATGTAGCTGTGTGAACATAAACAACATCTCTGAATGTAATACGCTCAGAGTTTAATGCAAAGGGAGACATTGGCTTTTAGAGTTAGCTTAGTGAATACAGTAAACAAAGTTTGGGGACTACAAAAAAATACATCCGGGTTAGTGAAATCACAAACCTTCAAGTTACGAGCACACACCCTGCGCAGTGAAGGGGCGTTGCCAGAGGCACTGTAATGTAGCAGAGAAAGCTAAAATGCCATCCAAACGCTGCTATTCCCACAGAACTTCTTCTGTTTCTGTATTTGGGCTTCCAAATTATACAACACAAAGAGAGAAGGACTTACAATTTAATTTTAATTTTGTTCCAGACAATTATATAAAAAAAAAAATACAGCTCTAGCATTGACAAAGGACAGTTTAGTGCTGGATTCGGCTAAAATCTCCTCAAAAAAGGAGCAGCTCCAACCAAAATTGACAAAGCTGTGGATTGTGAGCCACAACCTGTAAGTATCTTTATTTGTTAAAATTGATCTATTACATGCATAGTGTCTAGCGTTAATGGTATTTTGTAGCGAGGATGTAAACAATGGAAAAGGCTGTTTGGCATTGTAAGCAATTTTGCCACAAATTCATATTTATCAGTCAAACCACTGTAACCCCCACAATCTTCACCAGCGCTGCAGTTTCTCTCTATATGCAGTGTCTTTTCCTGCATTCTACATCTAACATAACAAACTCGCAAAAGATATGTTTCATATTACTTACACATGCTTTTAAACTGAATATATACGAAAGACACTTTTAAGGTTTTATTTTATAGAGCAGGCGTGAGGCGTGTCCTCTGTGTCATTTGTCTGATTCAGGCTCAAACTGATAAGGCTAACAGCTACTCTGACTGACAGTGTTAGAGGCATGACGCTTTTCCTGGTGACGTGAAGCCAATTGAGGGCCTTTTGGATGAACTAGGAAATATGATGTTTTCATGTTAGCTGATTAGATGTATATAATCAGCAGTAGGCTATATAAAGAAATATGAAAATATAATGTGATTTTTTTTATATAAACGAAGCATGAGCACACATTGCTTTGCATATTATAAACAAAACCAGGCCTTAAAAAAATACACTGTGGACCATCCCCTTTAATCTTTTATTTTCTAAAACCTCCCTGATTTTTGGGTGCGATTGTAACTATATGACGGATTTCTTTAACACAAAGACACCTCAAAACTTGATACCTTTGGACAACAAGAGATCCTAAATAAACATGATAATACTCATGCTTTCCAGTTAACATTTATTTTAAAAGATCAGTCATCTATTTGCCAAATCAAATGATACAAAAAAGCCGAAAGCTGTAATTCTGATTCTGTCCACTAGAGACTGCCATAGGATAAGAAATCTTTTTGAAATCCTTTCACTTAGTATAAATGTGAAAGTTTATGTAATTCCTGACGTTGTCCTTATTGAATTACAGTCTTTAAAAAACAAAAGCTCAAAATTGTTTTTTGCAGTGATATCATGGAAGAGTATTAGTTTAGATTCAGCAAAATAACCTTTTGCTGCAGCAGTTCTTCAAAGAATTATGTTTTTCATCAATGTTAAAAAATTTTTAATGATCTCAAGAACCTTTTCCACTTTTGAACCTTTTGTGAAATGAAAAGTTTCCATGGATGCTAAAGGTTCTTTGATGGAACCAATTCACGGATGTCAATAAACAGCCATTGCACAATGTTAAATTGTAAAACATTAAATTAAAAGTGTTCATTAAACCTCTTTAAGTATTACATTACAGGTGCATATGTATTTTGTAAAAACTGCAACACTATATAAAAATAAGAATTGTCAAGTTGAATTTAGGGTATTGACCTTAAAAAATGCTTAATATGTAAAAACACAACATTTACAAATTTAGCTAATTGATCTATCAACTTCCAGGATTGTGTGTATTTATTTATAAACTGTAATACAAATTTAAAATTTGAGGCCAAAAATGAAATAATTCCTAACTGCATTTGAGTTCACTTACTATAAGCAGTGGCTGAGTCTCGGTCCTTTTCATCCCCTCCTAAAAACATGTTTAGTGAAGAATATGGCACATGGTGGCACTAAGTGAGACAAAGAGAGAGAAGGTTTTTAGAAGTCAGTAATAAATAATATACCACCATAGCACCATACACTAAGTTAGTACTATATTTAGTCATCATGAGTAGCTGCAACTTCTGAGAAAAGAGGTGGTCCCTCTACTAAACATTGAAGATTCCCTCTAGTCAAAAAACAAAGTACTTTCAGGAAATGTCTTTAAAAGCTGAACCTCATTTATTCTAAATGTGTAAAACGTCAGTAAACTGTGTGCAGATAATGGTAATAGTGGTCTTACACTTATAAAGGTGTCAAATACACAACACCATATGAAGTACCAGCTGAAACTGAAGGCAGGGGACATGGTGTCCTGTGGGGTATACCATAGCATGATGTATGACAGGACCCCAAGCGGCATGGTGAACACAATCCTGTATAAAGGGCACAAATGATGATGAGCATTTGGCATATATTTAAACACTCAAATTCACTTTTACTTTTATTGTCAAGTAAATGTGAGCAAATTCAGTGAAATATTATTAAGAAATGCTTTAGACCTGGTCTGATATTACCCAGTACACTAACCAAGGTATGAGTTTGCCAATTCTGGTCCGGCCACTTTTGCTCACAGCATATCCAACCAGAGGATCTGTAACAGCATCCCAAGCTCGACCGAGGAAGAGAATGAGGGATGCATAAAAGGCTTCCATCTATATATTTATATATAAAACATGCACAAAAGAAAATGTAAAAATTCTTTTAAAACTTCACTTAAAATACACTGTGCCTCTTTTTTGTTATAGAAATACAATTGTCAAAAATTAATTTACAAAAAAAATAATGCTCTATCAAGCTGAAACTGAAGAAATAAATTATTTTTCACACAAATCTTGGGGAAATTTTACTACCTAATATGTGAACAGTCAATCAAAATAATGAGATTCACATCAAAGAAAAGTTTTAGTGTGTTATTGTTCAACTTTTTTTTCTGGTTTCTTATTAATAAAAGTATGTAAAATGTAGTTAGTAGTAAAATGTATGAATAAATCTGTAATTTATTTATTTCAAATATCTCCTCTATGGACCGGCACCTTATCGTGGTGGAGGGGTTTGAGTGCCGAGTGATCCTAGGAGCTAATGCCCCTGGTAGGGTCTCCCAAGGCAAAAAGGTCTTAGGTGACAGGTCAAACTACGTGCGGTTCCAAAACCCTTTATAAACTTCTTTGCATCGAGGATCATGACGTTTCCTGGCATGGCGCAGTTGGGGCTCCACCCTGGAGCCAGACCTGGTCTTGGGGCCGTATTCGAGTGCCTGGTGGCTGGGGTTTTTTTCCCATGGAACTGGCAGGGCTTAGCCTAAAGGAGCGATGTGGGACTATCCTCCTGCAGGAGGAGTTGTAAGGGGCCGGTGCATTGTGGAACAGGTAGTGGTCAAAGGTTAGGACCATGATAACCCGATCATCGAGCACAGAAACTGGCACTTAGGACATGGAATGTCACCTCATTCAGAGGGAAGGAACCCGAGATTGTGCAGAAGGTGGAACGGTACCAACTAGTGATAGTTGGGATCCCCATTATGCACAGCTGGGGCTCTGGAGCTCAACTTCTTGAGAATGGCTTGATTTTCTTCTACTCTGGATTTGAGAGGTGAGAGGCGGCTGGTTGGTGTGGGCTTGCTTATAGCTCACCAACTTAACCTCCATGTGGTGAACGTGAAGGTTGCCTCTCTGCACCTTAGGGATAGGTCTCTTACTCTGGTTTGTGTCTACAGGGTGGGAGGGGTGCTGGAAGGTGCTCAGACTAAGGACTCCATTGTTCTACTGGGGGACTTCAATGCCCACGTTGGTAATGACAGTGATACCTGGAGAGGCATAATTGAGAGGAATGGCCTCCCTGATCTGAACCCGAGTGGTGCTCTGTTATTAGACTTCTGTGCTAATCATAGTTTGTCCATAACAAACACCATGTTCGAGCATGAGTGTCACCATCAGTACACATGGCACCAAAACACCCTAGGGTAGAGGTCAATGATCGACTTTTTGGTTGTATCATCTGATCTCCAACCGTATGTCTTGGACACTCGGGTAAAGAGAGGGGCAGAGCTGTCAACTGATCACCACCTGGTTGTGAGTTGGATCCGCTGGCAGGGAGAAAGCTGGACAGACCTGGCAGGCCCAAACATATTGTGAGGGTCCTCTGGGAACATCTGGCTGAACCTTAAGTCAGAGGGATTTTTCAGAGTCAGAGAGCGGTTTGCTGCCGAGTGTGATGCAGCTGGGATGAGAATCAGCTCCTCCAAGTCTGAGGCCATGGTTCAGTCAATGTAGCGGTTCGTTGTGGTAAAGAAAGAGCTGAACCCAAAGGCAATGCTCTCAATTTACCAGTCAATCTACATTTCTACTCTCACCTATGGTGATGAGCTTTGGATCATGACCGAAAAGACAAAATCTCAGATACAAGCGGCTGAAATCAGTTTCCTTCGCAGAGTGGCAGGGTGCACGCTTATAGACAGGGTGAGGAGCTCTGTCACCCGGTAGCTCAGAGTAGAGCCGCTGCTCCTCCACATTGAGAGAAGTCAGCTAAGGTGGCTCAGGCATCTGTTTCGGATGCCTCCAGGACTCCTACCTAGGGAGGTGTTCCAGGCATGTACCACCAGGAGAGGCCTTGGGGTCACGCTAGAGGGACTATGTCTCTCGGCTTGCCTGGGGACTCCTCGGGATCCCCTATAGGAGCTAAATGAAGTGTCTGGAGAGAGTAGTCTAGAGTTCTCTCCTAAGACTACTGCCCCCACGACCCGGCCCCGGATAAGCTGATAAAAATAACATGACATGACATTTCCAATTTAATCATAGAATATCATGTTGCACATTTACTTAAAAAAAGGAAACCACATGAAGGAGTATGTGCAATTTCAATATTGCAATTAGTTTATTAATTAATTTTTCTTTCGGCTTAGGGGTCGCCACAGTGGGATGAACCGCCAACTATTACAGCATATGTTTTACACAGCAGATGCCCATCCAGTTGCAATCCAGTACCGGGAAATCCCATACACTCTCACATTCACTCATACACTATGACCTATTTAGTTCATCCAACTCTCCTATGGTGCATGTCTTTGGACTGTGGGGGAGAGCAGAGCACCCAGAGGAAACCCTTGCCAACACGGGGGGAAACATGCAAACTTCACACAGAAATGCCAACTGATCCAGCCGGGACTTGAACCAGTGACCTTCTTGCTGTGAGGTGACAGCACTAATAACTGAGCCACAGTGCAGCCCTTTATTAGCCTATCATTATATAAATAAAACTAAAGTGTGTGGTAGTGATAAAAACCGCAAAAGATTTTCCCCAATGTATTTTTTTCTGAACTTGAGTAGATGAAGGTGGATGAAGAACAGATGGAATTTGGGTAGATGAGGAACAGATGAGTTAGTTATATTGTTTTACTGTGTGCGTGTGATCCTGTGTAAAAACTTACATCCAGTTATATTAGAGGTCCTGATCTGTTTGGTCATCACTGACAGCTGCAAAACCAAATCTTTTGTACTCACCTTCACAACATCCAGTAAAAAGATCTGCATGAAAAAGACCTTGACGGTTATAGTCATTTCATAAGGCATTCCTCCAATGGCATAGCACAGTTTCCTGGAGAAAGGGATGCCCTGTAGAATGTGCAATGTATTTTAACATAAAGCATGCAATATCTCTGAAAAAAAATCTTTATATTTGAATGGAGAGATTTGAAGTGACCAACAAATGAGCATTGATGATAATATGTGACATTATACCTTCTGACTGTCCTCATTTTCTTTATTGGCATCTGTTTGATTATCCATATCCACTCTATTGTCGACCGTCTTTCAGTTGTCCATGAAAAGATTCTCCTGTTACGTTTCCTAACACTTTTTATTCCTGAGTATAGGTTTGACCTTTGTCCTTGAACAAACACCTTGTTCAATTTAGATTTAATCATTTAGGAAACAAAAGCAAATGAACTAACTAAGAGCAACAATGTGTAACTGCTGTGGCATGTCACACGTAGCTATGACAGTATTGCACTTTTTTATTTGTAAAATTGGATTAATAATAGTAGAACAGAGAGTGCAATATTTATAACTTGCAATAAATGGTCAAATTTTGAAAAAAAGAATCTCGCTTTTTCTGGCTTCGAATAAACACATGAGTCAAAAGTCATTTTGCCTGTAAAGTTATTAAACAACAAGAAGAAAAACACATCCAACCGAACCTTTGTTCTGACTGGAGAACATTTTAAGGAGGTTTTGCACTTAGTGTACTTTATACTCACCAACAAGTTTACAGTAGGCCTACAATTCATGTCACTCACTCGTGTACAGAGGATCAAATACAATTTGGTAAACACTGCCCTTTAAAGTGTACTTTGGTTATTGCTAAATATTGAATAACTGTATCAAATAAATCTATTAAATGTGATGCAACACACAATGTACCATGTTTTCCTATACTATAGGAACAGTGAAGAAATGCTTCTAAACAATCAACGGTTGTCTATTAAGATGATTGATGTCTCAGTCTTTCAAAGCGCATACTCTTCAAAACAGATATTTTTTAGTAGCATAAGATGATGAACCTTTAACATACACAAAATCCTTTATGTCCTAAAAATGTTTTTTATAAAGAAAAAAGGTTTGGATTAATAAAATGCTCTTCATACTTTAAAAAATCATAGTTAATCTAATACCTATGACAATGCACTTCTGTTTGCCAGAATTGAGTGGTAGTTTCTGTTTAAAACTATGGAAAGATTTTAAAAATATATGTATAAAAATAGATTCAGATCCTTTATGCTAATTCTTCAGTTTAAATATTAACAAACAGAACAACATCTCCTCTGCCCCTTTCAGACAGGGGTACCACTAACCTGATTCACCAAGTAGGACATGTTTCTGCAATAACATCTATGTTGATCCTGGAACAACATTCCAATCAGCTAATCAGAAGTAAAGGATGTGTTTACTGTTTATGTCAAGTTTAGGTTAGGTTTATGCACTTCTACATGATTGCTATCCAACTATCATTCCCCTCTGATTTTGGAAATAATTTACAGTTATGGTTGATTGTAGGGGTAGAGAATAGCTATGGATTACTTTTCCCAACAAAAATGATGTTCCAGGATCAACATGGGTGTTAATCCAGAATCGCATCGTACTTGACAAAATCATGACGTGCACAGGGGTACATAACAGGGTGGTCCGCTCTCTCCCTGATTTTCACTCTAGCAATTGAAACATTATGGAAATTCCTAACCATACACATATTTCATTCAGGAATTGGCTGTTCTAAAGAGATTTCATTTCTCTAAAGAGATTGATCATATGCAGGCAGATGATATAATCACATTTTATTCAGTCTAAAACAGTTTATCCCAGCATTACAAAATTTGATTGAAATAGTAATTTATTAATTTATATATTTATTTATTTTACCATATTTAACCAGAAAATGTCATTGAGATTTAAAATCTCTTTTACAAGAGAGACCTGATCAAGGTAACAGCCATACAGTCAAACAAATTTAAAATACATAAACAGCACTTAACAAAATCATCAGTCCTCTCAACAAAAACAATTGCATGCTTGCAATTATCGCTCTTTATTCATTCATTAATTTTCTTGTTGGCTTAGTACCTTTATTAATCCGGGGTCACCACAGCGGAATGAACCGCCAACTTATCCAGCAAGTTTTTACACAGTGGATGCCCTTCCAGCCCCAACCCATCTCCGGGAAATCGCTCTCTTTATATTGCCTATAAAAAAAGACACAATTTTATTAGTTTTAAGTCTTTTTGCAAATCATTCCATGTTCAAGGTGCACAATAAGAAATTGCAGTTTTACCCAGCTCAGTACAAACTCGAGATATATTAAAAAGCAGACACTTGGAAGAGCGTAGCTGGTAATACCCAGAGCTAAGACAAAGAAGAGTACAAGTCAAGATAAGCTGGATGTTTATCTAAAATAGCTTTAGGTAAGTTTAGTGAATTCTCAGCATATACAATTAATGACTCTATATCTGTGTTGCTGTTCCTACATAAAGCAGTTTCACAAGAAATGTTCTCTTATCTTGGGATCACACATACACCAACTGTAAATGAAATTGTATCAGCATATTTAAAGCATATATGAGATACTATAACCGGTCTGTTCAACAGATGAACAAAAATTGTTAATAATATTATACGTGTTAATATTTTAAAAATGTCAGTCTTAGCTGAACTGTTATACGTTTTCCAGTCTATCCCATTACCTTCACATTCCTCTTTTCTTGCTCTACTGAAAAACCTTTTACCAACTTCACTCGAAAAAACAAGCACCCTCATCTCAGGCTCTCCTTGCTATGTTTGCCCTATGAAAGATCGCTCTCTCATCTTTCTTTAGAGGCCTACTCAATTTCAAACCATTTAAATTTTGTATTCAGCAGATAATAAAACATTTTAAAGATGTTCTAAAAATCCAGGTGGATTACCAAAACTCTTGCGTTTCTCACCAGTTTTTGGGAATAGAAATTTTAGAGTTAATCCAGGTTTTAAAATTTGGTCAAGGTATTAGCAAGGTGGCTGATCTCTATGATGAGGAAAACTTTGTTCTTTGAAGAAAAAGCACTTTTTCTAATATTTACAATTGTGTAGTTTTATTATGTCAAGACAAGGTCAATGTCTGGCTGAACCCCCTCTTTGTACTAGGGAAAATATTACACTTAACTGTTTTAAAAGTAGCGGTCAGGTATCTGACAAAAAAAAAACAAAAAAAAAAACAGACAAATCAAAAGAGTTATTTCTTCTAGCTTGGCAGTCTGACCTGCAGGCTGATATAACTGAGGAAGAGTGGCAAAAAACTTGTTTAAAAGTCCAAACTCAGACAACAAGCAACCATTTCAGATTGCTTCAATATAAATGGATATACAGTGGGTATGGAAAGTATTTAGAGCCCCTTAAATCAGAGAGGATGTTCAGAAGTAATGTACAGAACTCGAGTTAAATATATAAGTGCCACGGCAATGGGTCTGAATAGATAGGACCATGTGATATTTTAGTTTTTCATTTTAGTAAATCTGTAAACATGTCAACAATTTTGTATTTTTCTGTCAATATGGGGTGCTGTGTGTGCATTATTGATGAACTTAAGGATTTTAGCAAGTGGCTGTAATTTAACAAAGAGTGAAAAAATGAAGAGGGTCTAAATACTTTTTGTACCCACTGTGTGACTCCATTTAAGTTGCATCATTTTAACCTGAATATCTCTGATGCATAAATGTAAACAGGAGACTGGAATGTTATTTTAATGTATGTGGGCACGTGCTAAAGTCAATTGTTTTTGTGTAAAAATACTGAATATTGTAAGTTAAAACAAATCATTATTAATGGAATTCCTTTGATTCCTGCTTGTGTATATCACATATTTGTCCCTTGAACTTTTTAAAGTGACCAAACATGAAAGATTGCTGTTAGTTTTATGTTTAGTGGAAGTGTTGGAATATCAAGCAATTCCATGCGTGTTCAAGAAAAAAGGTCAGGAGAGGTTTTTCTTCAATATCAAAAATCGTAACAATTTATTGGATACAAATGAATAATTCGATTCACAGAATTCTGTTATCCTCAATGCAATGCAGAAGTTACATTAAGGAGGTGCGCAACAACTTTCTTTTCCAGACTTCAACTTATATAGGCAGCTGATATTAACAGGTGGAGTTTAATAAAATTCGTCATTTGTCAGTCATCCTTCAGTTCTTTGGCTCTTGTACCCCCAGACATACTTCCTCTTTCTGCAACCCTTCTCTGCATACCAGAACTGAACAATTATGTGCATCTTTAATATATTTCACACCTTCTAAAAGCATCATGAAAACTTGTGACATGTCTAGACAGCAGTCTGGAACAAACGCTAAATTTATTCTTTAATATATTTCCTCTTGTCAGCAGTTCCTCTAAAAGTATGCAGCACAGTAAAAAAGAGGAAGTGTGTCAGGTCAACATTATACAAAAGAAAAAGATTGATTAATATGTTGTTAGTCTAAACATTTTTTCAATAAAAATAAAGACACAAAAGTAATAAAAATAAATTCTTTTTTTTTCTGCAATTTCCCCCTTTTCTGCTTCTCTCAGAAAACAACAAAAACATAATCAAATCCCCACCAACATTTTCAACTGCCATTACTGCAGGCATTTGCCTAAATCTTTGTCTTACCTATAACTGAAAATAATTTTTAACATCATAGTGCTCGTTCATTATGTAGGATAATGCCCATAACCCCTTTTAACTCAATTTCTTTAACTTTCTTGCATTCAGTTTATAATCTCCTGGTTCTCCTCTTCGGTGGTGTCGTCTCTTCCTTCTTGAAGTCACTCTGATATCTTCTTACAATAAGATTTATACTTGCTATATCCAGGCTTATTACTCCCAACACTCATATTAACTTCCAATTATCCCATTATTAAAATGTTCCTATCTTATACACTTTATTAATAAAGGTAGGCTTGTTTGCTTGTTTGTGTGTTTTTCTTCCCCAATATCACAAGAATTAGACTAAGAATGAAAATAATAAAAAATGGTAACAAATAATTAAAATTAAAACTCCAACATATAAAAAAAATTAAAATAAAAATCTGATCAAAAGGAAATCCACTCTCATAAAGATATTCTCCAATTAAAAATACCACAGTATGATTAAGATCTAAGATCAACATTTGTGAAAATATGATTAGAAATTCAAAATTCTAACAACATCATTAAAATCAGAAATTCACTAAAACAAAAGTATAACCCCCAGACTGAATTTCAACATTTTAAAGTCATTATAGAACAAAAATTACAATTGAGATTTAGGATGAAAAATCAACAGCTTCAAAGTAGGATCAAACTCAACAATTATTGAAATGAAAAGTTCAGAACTCAATCGTAACAATGTTATTAAACTAACAACTTAAACTCATCACCAAACGATTAAAACCAAAATTCAAACAAATTAAATCTAGATACATATATTTTCCCCCGGAATGTCTTAAAATGGAAAAATTAAAACATGTGATTACAATATAAAAAAATCTTAATGTCTTCAAAAAAAAAGTTCAAAAACAACAACTGCTTTAAATAAAATAATCCTAAACATGTATTTAAATAAAAAATTAAAACAACAATGGTTTAAAATAAAATAATCTTCAAAAATGTGTTCAAATAAAAGAATCTTAAAATCATCTTCAAATAAAAGAATCTTCAAATCATAATAATGTGTTTAAAATAAAATAATCTTAAAAATGTCTTAAAATAAAAGATTTTTTTAAAGCATTGAATGTCTTAAAATAAAAGATTATGAAAAAAAATACAAATGTATTAAAATAAAAGATAAAAAGCATAAAAATTCTTTAAAATATAAGATAATAAAAAACATTAAAAATATCTTTACATAATAGATAAAAAATAATGTGTCTAAAATAAAAGAATAAAAATAATTCAAAAAAATTCAAAAACATAACGTGTGTAAAATAAAATAATTATCAAATGTGATTGTGTTTTATTTTATTTTTTTCTAAATTTTTTCCAATCTAATGTCCAATTCATTCATTCATTTTCTTTAAGGCTTAGTCCCTTTATTAATCTGGGGTCGCCACAGTGAAATGAATTGCCAACTTTTCCAACATATGTTTTACACAGAGGATGCCCTTCCAGCTGCAACCCATCCCTGGGAAACATCCAAACACACACAATCACACACTTTCTGTCAGATTGTCATATGCTAGTAAATCAGTCTTATTTTCTCTTTCTATTTTAGAATTTACCACGGTCTTCATTTCCCCTTTTTGTGTTGGCCTGTATCTAATCTACAGTTGTGCCCATGCATTGGTGTTGCAGCGTATTCCCACACCAATACATGCTTACACACACCAATTAGTTAGATATCCCCTTTTTGTGTTTTATCCCCCTTTCGGCCTGGGCCTAGCTCCAGGCTGTTTTACCACCCCTATGATGACTGTCAAGTTAATCCGGCCAGCCTCACACCTTCAGCAACCTGTTGAGAAAAAATCGTGAATAAAGTGGTTAATTTGTCATAATATAGTCTCTACATAAGTCATCCAGTGCACATCAAAGCTGCACCAGGTCCTCAAAACTGCAATCCTGTAAACAATTCAAAAGTCATTAATTCCATCGTTTTGTTCCATAATGATCAAATATCGTTTAATATTATTTTTAAGGCCCCTATCGAATTCAGTTTGGTCTGTGCACAGATTTTTGCCAATTATGTTTTTACATTTCTAGTCATTCACTCTACATTTCCCTGTAATTGTTAGTTATACACCACCCATAAATTCATCCTTTTGATTAAAGCAATGCCTGCTCCACTAATTTCAAATATTTATTCTTCCAGTGTTTACCATTATCTTATCTAATTTTCCTACAAAATCTATTTCAATATCAACACACACATTAAACACCATCACTATCAGACTGTCCTCTTTGCTTGCTGGCCACACCTCTGGCCATCCAGTATAGTTGTCAATCATGACCAGCAGATAACTTTTTATTCACCTGTTGTCCCATATATCTCTATAATCCATTATAACCTCCTACCTTCTTTCTGCACTTGCCGTTTCTCATATCTCTAAATATTATTGAGGGCTATACTCTGTATTAGTCTTATTACATTTTTTTTTTCCAGTTATTTTTTTAGTTATCAGTTATTTTGCAATCTCACTCGACTGAGTCCAGATTCCACTCGTCCTAATATTGTGGCCTGTCATCTAATCACCTAGAAATGTTATTTACTTCCTTTAAATCTAGTTCCATATAAGTGTCATAACACCTGCTTACTTCCAATCAATTAGGTGTCCACTATTTTACAGCTAGTAAAATATCATCAACATCATGTATCAGTAACACTCCCTCTGCCAAGGGTCAATCGCTCAGCGGGCCTCGCAGGGCGTGATTTAACAACCCTGGAGAAAATATTAAATCTTCTGGTACTCTGGTGTACCTCTATTGCTGCCCCTAAAGGTAAATGAAGCTGTGCAAAAATCCACATCTGCTGGTCCTGTAGACCATAATTGGCTTGGTAAACTGTCTAGCATTGGTGCCGCCACCTCATGATCCGTTCTTTCTCTCCCATGCCACCTTGTGACCCATATATGTTTTGCTAATTTGCCAACCACACCCATCAAATTTTTTTGTTAATCTTTCTTGAAATCATTCAGTTTAGTTTTGGTCACAGATTAGTCATGTTCAGTGGGTTGGTGGGAGGCATGTATGGTGCAATAAGAGTTACCAAAGGCCTCCATTGAGCATAAAGCGAGAGAAGGCCGTTTCCCGGCATGGTTTCTGGCTCCAGTTGGTCCCAGTAAATATCAGCTCCTACAGGCTCTCGCATCGATGACAGCAACCATTGTCCTTCCAGGTGAGGTGTACCCAGTGAACAGTTCTTAGTGATCCCTCTGGGAATTCTCACCATAACACCATCAGCACAGCATAGAATGATGCATCAAGCTTTATCAGCAAGTCTCTGCCCCATAAGTTTGTGGGGTCTCTGTCTGACAACAGAAAGTGATGTTTCAGTTGTTGTCCATCAACAGACACTGGTATTGGCTCAGTTAAAGACAATCTTTCACATTTCTCAAGTGAAAGCCATTACTTCCACAGTTTTTTTTTTTAAATCAAGTCCTGATCGACAGGGGTAATCAACGTTGAATAGGTGGCACCTGTGTCAACCAAAAAAGTCTGGACAGTCATTATTAACCTCCATAGAAAGCAGTGGCTCCGCCTTAGCCACGCTTGGATCTCCCTGTGGGCCTCCTCAGAAATGCTCCTGTCCTCCCCAGAGTGGATATTGTGTTCCACCCTGCCCTGGGTTCTGTCCTCCAGGGTTTGGAGCTTCTCCCGCAAGTGGTGCCACGAAGCCTTAGGGCCTACTCACACTATGCTATCCGAACTGTGTCCAGGCCCGTTTCCTGGATTGTTTGAGAAGTGTGAGTGCGCTGAATCAGGCTCAGGCACGGTTCACTTGGCCGGCCCTGGCCCTGTTGGAAGAGGTGGGCCTGAGCACGGTTCACTTGGGCTTTGGCGCGGTACGTTGGTAGTGTGAGTGCAAAAAGCCCGAAACTGAAAGCGAGACATGACTTTAAGGGAAAGTTTCATATGGATTTATTAATCTTTCTTACTTTTCAGTGAACTCAAACTGCCGTAGTTTATTAAAGATGCAAACCCCTCACTGCACGACAGCTGTGCGCCTTCAGCAGACCTCCTCATTCCTGCAGCATGAGGGCTTTATGACTGTTTATGAGCGCCAAAAGTGGCGGATCTGTTCGGCGAAATATCTGATGCGTGTCACCGCATGCCTAAGGACTGTTTGGCGAAATATTTGACTGCATGTCACTGCATATCAAACGACTGAAACGATATAACTAAAAAAATCTCCACTGTGCTGCTGAGTGAGAGCGCTTCTCACTGAACAGCGCACCATCGATGACGTAAGCGTGCCCAGGCCCTATTGTGGTGTGATTGCGGGCCGTAAGGGGAGACAGGAGGGGGGACAAGCGTGCTTTGTCCCGGATCGAGGCAACTGTACCTTGTGTGAGTACAGCCTTAGCCTCCTTCCACGTCCCCTCTCTCGGCATACGGATTTTGTCCCTTGGGACATCTTGTCGAAATGTGTCCCAGCTGATTGCATGTGTAGCATTGACTAGTCTGGCAGTTGCGATGTAGCTGACTTAGGCGGCCACACCTGAAACAGCCCTCTCCACACCCATGCCCCTTGTAAGCCCCAGAACCCCCTTGACCCCCATGCCTCTCCTATTCTGTCTTCTAAATTAAGGTTGGCATTTAGGTGTTTGGTTTGGTGGCTGGTTGTAAACAGGTTCCATGTAAGATTGTTCAGGGTCAGGTGACTGCAGCAATTGTTTACCTTTATGTTTATCTTTTTTCTTTTGATCATTGACTTCTTGTCTGGCTTTGTTCACTTGTAATTTCACTAATTGGTTTTTCAGTTCCTTAATCTCAGACTGACTCTCATCAGCTTTATCTTTAGCTCTATTGATGTGATGGAGCAAGTGTCTCTCCCAGGTGGCCGAAGCACTTCCTGGTATGTCAGGAATTTTTTATTTATTTATTAAAAAAAAAATATATATATATATATATATATATATATATTTTTTTTTTTTTTTGAGCCGTTTTAACACAGCTTGAAGTATCCTCAACTACTCCTTCATGAATTGGTTAGCATGAATATGTGTCCCAGTCTGGGCTTCTCACTCCAGTTTACATCCCAATACTTATGATGCTGGTGTTTCATCAGCCTTAGGGGTGGACTTTATGTTATGTATAGCACCAGATGGTGCAGGAAATTTTCTTCTTATTGCTGTGCCCGATGCAGTTGCTACGTTGCAAAAAGAAGTGTCTGATTGACATTTATTTGTCAATCAGAAATTGACAATTCCCCACTAGAAATCATAGAATAACAACAAACTTTTATTATTATTTTTATCTTCAAGTAATTTTTTTTACCTTAACACAATTTTATCCTCTAATATCAAGTCTTAGTTCCTCAAATAGTTACTTCCTTAAAGAGTTATTGCTTTTTTTGTTTCTATCTCAACACAATTGTATCCTCTAATACCAAGTCTTAGTTCCTCAAATGGTTACTTCCTTAAAGAGTTATTGCTTTTTTTGTTTCTATCTCATCTGTTTGATATCTCTCTCTCTCTCTCTCTCTCTCTCTCTCTCTATATATATATATATATATATATATATATATATATGTATATATATATATAACATATTTTAAACTCTAATCTTTTAAACATCTTTTTTTATTATTAAACAATCATTTGGACTTCTTTTTCTTTAACTCTTAGCTTTTAATTTTTCCTTATTTATTTATTTATTTATTTTTATTATCTTACTTATATATTTGGCCAGGAACACTTCAGTTAACCAATTTCAACCAGTCAAGTTTTCTTTTCTAATTATTTTCTTCATCGACCGAAGACTCCTCAATTTTATCTCTTCGCTGTTTAACAGCTTATTTTCTATCTCAGTTCCTCATTTTTCTTCTAATGTATCTATTCTAATGTTTCTTTAGTATCTGGTCTTTATGTTGTATTTTAATTTCTCTTTATTATTTATTATTATCATTATTTATTTTATTTATTCATATAGTCTGTTTCAACTCATATTTTTCAAAATATGGACCAAAATCTCTGAGGAATATTTCCAGCACCTTGTTGAATTTATGCCACGAAGGATTAAGGCAGTTCTGAAGGCAAAAGGGGTCCAACCCAATAATAGAAAGGTGTACCTAATAAAGTGGCCGGTGAGTGTATGTTTTTGCTGTATTATTTATTATTAATATTATTTGTCTCTTTTAAAGTGTATTATTTTATTGTTTTATTTTTTCCTTTTTTTATTTTTTATTTTTTTTGCTAATCTGAAAATTAAAACCCAATTGTTAATTTGTATGACAAGTTTAAAATATAAATTGTTGTTCAATTATTTTAAAAAGCATGGGTTCTTCATTGAAAAAAATACTTTGTGAGCTCAACTAATTTTTGAACCCCCTTGGGAACCTTTTTAATGTATTTAGCTTAGATTTCTTTGATTACGTCAATAAGACTGTCCACACTTTTTAGAAATGCCAAATATTATGTATGGACACCGGTAACTTATCAGACATTCTTATTAAGGATTCTAAGCACACAATCCTGTTACCAAAAGTTGTGTTAAATGTTGTGAGTGTGGTTGATATTTAAATGAATATTTACCATAACTCTTAGACCAGTGGTCACCAAACTTGTTCCTGAAGGGCCGGTGTCCTGCAGATTTTAGCTCCAACCCTAATCAAACACACCTGAACAAGCTAATCAAGGTCTTGCTCGGTATACTTGAAACATCCCTGCAGGCGTGTGTTTAGGCAAGTTGGAGCAAAACCCTGCAGGGACAACGGGCCTCCAAGACCGAGATTGGTGACCTGTCTTAGACTATAAGACTTTTTTTGTCTACTTTTTAAATTATTAACACTTTATGGGATTTTAGCAATAAACTCTTTATAAAACTAATTGCACCTTATCGTTCTTTCTGTTTGATTATCCTCTTATGTTATCTATGTATGTATTTATTGTACTTAATTTGGTATTTATTTATTTATTTATTTATTTATTTATTTATTTATTTATTTATTTATTTATTTATGTGTTTATTATTTGTTTTTGCTTTGTTAATTGAGTTAATGAAAGAGGTTAAGGGATGTGATTAACAATGGACTATACATTTCTGTTTACCTCTCAATATTTAAATTGTATTGACATACAAAAAAAAACAATAAAAATGTAGAAATAAAATGTAATTGGTTTATTTACCTCATATCAAATCAAGTTTGTAACGTAAATCACTTTGTGGCCGGTTGGTTTGGTATACAACGCTTTAACGAAGAAGACAAATCCCAATCCCTTTAAGAAAAACTAAAGAGAGAATACTTCCGGGATCTTGTGGCAAAAAGTGGGAGGAGCCTCAACCACGGCAACCAGCAACTTCCTGACATCGGATCAGACGCAAATAAACATACTTTCGTTTTTCGACTTCTCGGTAGAGACGAACCTTCAAGAACTATATCCGGATACCAGAAACGTGTTGTCTGTGACTAATGAAAATTTTAAACCGCGAAGTGGTTTACGTAACCGATTTTGTCAACATCAGTTGGTAACGTAGTGAGTCGTCAAGACGCTCCAGTGCTAGAAGTGATCCAGTTTTCCAGAAACATACCTGACACATAACTAATGCCAAGGTAGCTGCCAACGACTGTTATTATTCTTTAGATTTTGTACTGTAACATTGTCAGAAGTAGCTTTCGTGTTTTCATTCGTAGGTCCAGACGAGTAAAGGTGTCTCATAAAAGACAAATGGCACATCCCAAAACAAGAATGGGTCAATTGGACAGCAAGCATATACATACTGCTTCGGGGAGACGCAGATCAGACGCAGTAAGTTGCATCAAGGGTGATCATAAAACTGTCCCAGGAATATTTGCGAAGCAAAATTTTCAAAGGGAAATCCCAGTTTTATGTGGTAAAGGTATTTTGGAACTGCTTTTTTGTTAGTCCAGACGGGTGAACCAGGTTTAACTGGTTTTTAGAAGCTTATGTCAAGGGCCAGACAGAATCTGTGGACATTTTTTTTGGTATTTCTGTCCAGAGTTTTTGTACTAAATCGGTGGATTTATGTGGAATGATTTTGAGAGCATTGTAACTAAAAACGTAACACCCTAAATAAAATGATTAAATACTAAAAATGAAATAATGTAAATATGATTTTAAAAGTGTGAGGGTTTACAATGTGAATATAATTTGATCCACTTGTTTGGTAAACAAAGTAAGTTTTTTATATATCTACAAAAGGGCAGGAAATATTACTTTTCAAACTGTATTGTACAAAACCATGTACATTTGCATATTATTTAATATTATTACTGAAATTAGGGTGGCGCAGTAGGTAGTGCTGTCGCCTCACAGCAAGAAGGTCGCTGGTTCGAGCCTCGGCTGGGTCAGTTTAGCGTTTTTGTGTGGAGTTTGTATGTTCTCCCCCCATTCCCACAGTACAAAGACATGCGGCACAGGTGAATTGGGTAAGCTAAATTGTCCATTGTGAATGAGTGTGTATGGATGTTTCCCAGAAATGGGATGCAGCTGGAAGGGCATCCGCTGAGTAAAAACATATGCTGTATAAGTTGGCGGTTCATTCCGCTGTGGCGACCACAAATTAATAAAGGGACTAAGCCAAAATGAATGAATTACTGAAATTAATATAAATACTGAATAATATGTATTTACTAAGTGAATAAATAGATTAAATGATGAGCTCAAAAATCTGGGGACATATGCAGATTTCCATTTGTGCAGATTCTGTGTGAGCTTGTTGATGACTAAAAATCCAGCTATCATGGTGGGTTTTTCTACTGCTTTGGAACTGAATATTAATCTTTCTCCTTTTTCAGTTCACATGTGTGGTGCCAGATGTTCCTCTAGCTGTGGTTGAGGAGATCTTGCTGAACCTGCCCGCTCAACAGGTGGTCCAAGTGTGTCGTCTGGTGTGTCCTGAGTGGAAAGAGCTGGTGGACAGCTCTGCACACTGGAAAGAGCGCTGTCGGAGAGAGGGGATTCAACCCTGTGATGCTTCCAGACCCCCAAAGGACTGGTGTCAGTTTTACTTTATAACTAAGAAACGACGTAACCTGATCAAGAATCATAAAGCTGATGGTGAGTCACATCTATATCATTGACATTTGTTCTATTGTTGTCTGATTTTGTAACTGTTTTGTTTTGTTAAAAAAACAGAGATATGAACTGAGACAGAGAGATGAACTGAGATAAAATTAAGTTTTAAGTTTTTATATTTTGATCATTTCTTATAATGTTTTATTTATGAAAATTAGCGGTTTAGTTTGTCAACAATGACCTTAATTTATATAAATGTGTTTGAACAATAAATGTGTTTATAAAATTGTAAGAAATTCCATGCAAATGTCATCCCTGCTATGAAAGAAATTAAGTTTTTACCAAAGTACCTGAACCGTTTTGACGTTTTTTGTGTAAGCAAGTATTTTTCAGTACTTTAAAAATAACCAAAAATATCTCTTTCAGTGTTTTCAAAAACTTATATTTAATTTAGCAAAGTCCCACAAGTGGCAATTTCACATCTATCACATCCATAACGAAGAGATGTCACATCCATAATGAAGATTTTTCCTCATAAATGCAAAAATGTCAAATAAAATAAAATCAATCATGTTTGTTCTCTGGAGAGCCAACACTTTACCTTTTGATTAGCATTGTTTCTTTTGGGTTGTGCAGTTTAATTCAAAGAATTTCTAAAAAAGTTGGTTGTTTACTGTATTGTTTACTGACTTTCTTGTTCACATCCATAACGCATGTTTATTTTCCTCATTTGAAATCTAAAAATTTTTACAGATTGATATTTTTCAGATTCCTTAATTCTGTGGTTAGATGTTTTGGAAAATATAAACACTTTTTAATATAATGTTATTATATGCTTTCTCTGTGAATTTATGTTTTGGATTTTTATTGCAAATGTCACATCCATAACGCGGGAATTGACCCTTCGCTAAGCCACAACTAAAAACCGCCACCCACGAATTGTGGCTTAGCAACCGTAGCTACGCACAGGGGCTCTGTCAAGCTTTTAAGCAAGGGAAAAGGGCCAAAGCGTTGTGCATATGGATTGTGCAAATCTGACACCTGGTATTCTAAAAGTTTGGACGGGATGGTGGAATTTTTCCCCTTTTCAACACCTAAAACCCAAGAGGAGAAATGCCAGCGTGGATCAATCTCTGTGAGGGGAAATAAGTTGGTTTTGTTTTTGATACTCACGCTCGATATTATGAGCAATGCTCCGTTTAAGCCTTCGCCATAGTAACTTAGTCATACTAATAGCGAATAGTGCATGAGTTATTGATCCGGAAATTACAAATCTGCGAATCTGTTGCTAACTTAACTGAACTTCATATTTCCATCCCTTTCAAGCTACGATTATTTGAAATTACAAATCAGCAGAACAAAACAGAGTTGTGATCACAAGCTGAGCACTTGCGATCAATACACTTCACCAGCAGCTGTTTTTCAGTCATTTATAAAGAGCACACAAAACTACTGACTGTAATTGGTAACTTACTGTACATTGTGATGGGTCAATGATGCTTATATTCAGCACAAATCCATCAATTTCCCCTTTCTGTCTGCTCTTTCTATGAATGAACTATGTAGAAGCACCGTCCATGCGTGTTTCCTCATCAGTTAGTAAGGCTTTATTTCATTGCACAACAATAGTCTGTCAGGCTTTTTGGCTAAAAATAGAGAAATCATGGTTTAATGAGTTATTATTAGATTATTTTAAGATTTCACCTCTCATGCATGAACTAAGCTGTTGAATGGTCAGCGTAAGAGGCTAAGCTACCTTCAATTTTGTTTTAATTATTTTCTAATCGGTTGCCTACTATGTGGTGAATAAACCCCTGTAATGTACACTGCAGTCTTTTTTTGTCTGGCTTTCTCGGATATCTCACCTGTGGGCCAAAAATGACATTATATCCCTGACAATGTCTGACACCGGCGCATACACATTGTAAAAGCCATGCCAGGCACGAAAGCTTGACAGGCGTAGCAACAGTAACTAAGGAGGGCAGGGCTTAGCGAAGGATCAATTGCTCATGTGTTTTTTTCTGTGATGTTTTTGTTAGAAAAATTTGCAGGATGGACGATTGTACACAATGGAGGTGACAACTGGAAATCAGAGGAAAATAGGAAACCATTTCCAGATGTCACTGTCACCAAATGTTTTGTCACATCTTATGGGTATGTTAGATGGTTTAGATCCTTCAGAACAGTTTTGAGCATCTTCAGTAAAGGGATATTGAAATGAGTCGTCAATTACAATGTACATATGAATCACTAATATACTTTTTCCTCAGGTTATGTTTAAAGCAACAGCTGATTGATTTGCAGAAAGAAGGCTACAGTGCTGCTTTTATGGATCAGGTGCAACCTCACATTAAAATCTCAGACTGGTGAGCATTTATGCTACAATGTCTTTGCTTTTCAAAGTTTGTAAAAGTTTTATAGGCAGTATGGTAATACCAAAAACAGTTCGATACGGTTCACAGTTTTTGGGCCACGGTTTGTTTAGGTTGCTAAGACACACTAGATTTACCTTTGACTTAATAACAGCATCAATTAAACTTAAAAACTTTATTATACAGTGATTTCTGTTTAGTGCAGTTAGCTGATTTGGGTAAACTAAAACTACTTTTTTATTCTTTCGATTTCTGCTTTCATTCGAATATTAGACAAAAACAAAAGTATATCTAGGATATATTGTTTGTTTGCCTTCCATATTTTAAATATTTTTTTTTTTAAATCAATGTTTGTGTTCCACAATAATGGGATTTAAGGACACTATATCGGTGTTGCGTCCAATCCAGTTTCAGCATTTTTGAGTATTGTCTTGTCTGGTGGTATCTGACATTACTAGAACATATCAGAAGTTTCTTGCTTTCCTCAGTTTATTGTTCAGTTTTATTACCTGTGTTTCCATCCACCTATTTTTATGCACATTTTGAATATGCCTATAAAACACTTTTGATGAAAACGCCAAGATGCGATTAAATTCTTTATTTTAGAATTTAGGATAAACTTTTTTTTTCCGATATTTTTGTTTTATTTCAGTTTTGCACAAATTTAATTAGCATTTTTGGATAGAAACAGCTATTGAAACCACTAATTTAGTTTTTCTACTTTGCGTTTTGGTTGTCTATATTTGTTGGATTAAAGACTTCTGACAAAGCATATTGTTATGGGCAGCATACTTACAGTATGTGTTGTGTTATCGGCAGGTATGGACCACGTTTTGATTGTGGGTGTAAGTATCAGATCTGTGTGGAGCTGCTTGATCAGAAGAAGGAGCCAATCGATACCTTTCAGCCTGAGAAAGTGGTCTTTGAACAGTGGAATGATGAGCCATGGTGTCAAGTGAGTTGATAATATTTCAAGCTTTTCTGTTATTACAGTGGCCTACACATATTTAAGGCTCATTTTAAAGTTTCATTAAGTGGAGCATACGTTTTATGGGCAGGTGACTGACTGATTTACTAACTGACTTTTTATGTTTTCTGTAAGACAATTGTAATAACAATGTAATGTCTATTAGAACTGTTGATCAATAGTAACAATATGTTAAATGGGTGTGGGGTATTTTGAGCTGAAGCTACACAGACACATTATGGGGATTTTTATTATATCTTTTGAAAAGGGAAATAATATGTATCATTGAAGGCAATTAAAAGAGAAAAACATTAAGTTGTCTGCAGACTTTTACATTTTTACCAGTCCAGTATTCAGAATCTGAAAATATGTATGCGTCAAACACAAATTGAAATTCATTAAGGGCCGTAAGCTATATTTTAGGCATATAAACATCTTGGCAAATTAAAGCTAATAAATGTCTCTATCATCCGGAATAAATACAATTGTTTTGTGGTAGTTAAACAACTAAATCTTTCATTACAGCACCTCATTGATCAGTTGTAGTACTTCAATAGTTGCTATAATACAACTACAGTAATCTAAACAATTTTTGCCAATGCTTTATTTAAAGGGATGTTCATAAGACTGCCATTAAACCTTATCAATCATGACATGACACATATTTTATGCCTAATTACAGATTTAATCGCCTCTATTGTTTTTTTTTTTTAATTACCTTCTATTTAGTTTGTAACACAGCTCTAAGTGAATAAAAATATCCAGCTGAGGTTTAAATCTGAAAGTGTGCTGTGTTTAAAACTATTGATTCATAAAGAGTCAACTCAGAGTTGAATAAATGATTCTTCTCATGTCCGAATCTTTTGCCTGCTTGTATCGACGTCGATACAAGATATGTCCAAATATAAAGTGCCGGATCCAGTGCGCCCTTCCCTTCAAACACTAGCGGAGCACGAGGGATAATGGGATTGATTATAAAGCAATGATTACGATCACTGAGAGAAGGCCAGAGATGCAGTTGTGGCGAAAAAAAAAATATTAAAGTTATTTTTCACAACAGTTGTGCTGTGTTTGTTCCTGTAATT